>NC_081831.1:77423340-77730215 GCF_030867095.1 Alligator mississippiensis | reverse complement strand
ACTGTGGTATTCTTTCCATTCAGACTACTTCAGCACAGCTGGGTGGCCGCTTAGCAGAAAAAGATGTGAAATAAATAGGGGGAGAAATTTGATTCATCTCAACATTTGTGGGAGTCCTGGCCTCATGCCCCACAATGTGGCCCCAACACTTGCCTGGTACTACTTACAGTAGTAGCACAGAAGTGTTTTCCCACAAAAGCAATTGGGTAAGTTATATACTGTTCTTTTTTTCCAGTAGGAGTGCTTCTCTTTTCAGCAGATGGCAGTATATATCTCACTACAACTAAAAGCCACAAACTATCATTCAAATACTAATAGATTCTGTACAGTGGTGGTGTGCTGTGTATATTTTTTCCAGCAAGATATATAGCATATGTTTTCTTTCATTTTCTTTCATTTGTTTTTTAAGTGTGTTAGTCTGAAGCCACTAGAATTTTTATAGAACTTGAGCATTGCTCCGTGCTCTTTCTTGAGGTCTGGTTTAACTAGCTGTTCAATTCAGAAGAAGGGAGAAATGTGGCATTCAACTGATGTGCCCATCTTTTTCCCAGTGACAGCTCTTGGCACAGATGTCCATGTGTCTTTGAATTCAAATGGGACGATGACTGCATTTGTAATAGTAGAACCAACAAAAGTTAGAAATTAAAAGAAAACTTTTTTTTTTTACCAGGGTCCCCAATCTTGGTGATGGTCATTCCTCACACATTCATATTTTATCAACTTTGTCACTGGTATTTTTTTCTTTTGTTAACAGAAATAGAAGTCGCACAGCAAATTACCTAGACAAACAGAATAATCTCCCAAAAACCCTGTTCAGTCCATGGTGTGTGTTGGCCAATGTGAAGGCAACCATTAAGCCCATTGGGGGTGGAAGTCCATTAAAATGAGTTTACTGTGCCAAAGCACATCTCCAGTACTTTACTATAAAGTCGACCCACCCCTGAATAGCATGTAGGGAGGAGCTTTCTTCCAGCCATGAACCGATTTCACTGTCTATATTTAACTTGCCTTGTTGATGTAAGAATTTCATTTATTGGGAGCTGCTTTGTGGTGATACTGCATCAGTGGTTCTCAACCTTGTTGGACTCAAGGCACCCCTCAGAATGTGTCAGGTCTTAGTTTTCACTCATTTTTTGACGACAGAAAAACTATAGAGCAATGCTTCCATTGCAAAGATCTCAGGAAGTCCACAGAAAGTCAAAATGTCTTTAGCACTACAGATTCCTGTTTGCAATCTCTGGGATTATCCTGTGAATCGTGTGTTCACATCTAGCAGTGCTACCATTGTGCAGGACTCTGCAGCCTCCTTGAAAGCATCTCAAAACACCCCAGAGCACCATTTTATCCTGGTTGAGAATCGTTGTATTAGATACAGGAGTTTTGAGCTGCAGAGGGATGGTGGATTTTATTTAAGTATTTAGCTGCTCCATAATTCATTTGTGAAAATTGGCTTTTTGAATGTCCGTACCTAACCTATGAGTTGGAATTAATTTAAATGAAACAGTTTTCTGTAAGAGGAATAGTTTAGATTCATAATGAACAGAACACACACTCATCCTTTGGTGGAGTGTACAAATCTTAGACCCAGTTCCTCCATTTTTAAACTAGTCTGTGTGCGCTGAACTTCTGTTATGGGTATAGACCAGTTTTGTGTGCTGAACTTCTGTTCTGTTATGGGTATAGACCCGTTTCCAATTACATTTATTGGTAAAAGTGTAATGGTTGTACCTGGCCATAGATACTTAAGTGACACAGAAACTTGCTGGTCACACTGATGCATGCTCTGAATTCTTTGCTGCAAGGTCCTGCGGCTAGAAAGAATTAGATTCCTGCATATCTTCCATATGGTATTAGGATACATAATCAACCTGACCAGCTGACTGAGGAAGAGTGTGTAAGGGAAAGAAAACATTCGGTTAACCGAGTGACCTTTTTACTTCGTAGCGAATTTGCAGTCCACATTTCCTTTTTGCAACTAGTAATGAAGATTATTTCCTTATTTATTGTGGATATGCTGTGTCAGAATTGCATGTTAATGTAATGTTGGAGGATAGCTTGCTATTGCAGTGATTAACTGTTGACAGACACTATATAGTTTGCAATAACATGTTCCAGTGTGAATGTAGTCACTCCACAGTTAAAATAGCTTCTAGCTATAAATCTTCACCTACATTTATTTTTCCTCCTCTTCTATGTCCTCAAAACATCTGATCACTTGAGAACTTGCATGTCACACCTCATCTATTGCCTGGAGAGCCTCAGATGGATGAATAAGTTACTGCAAACTTAACCCATCCGTTCCAAACACATTCACTGGAATCTGATTACTACTCCTCTCCTTGCTGCACTCAACTGGTACCAGCTACCCAAATATTAATTCTGCTCGTTTATACTTTAAGATGTATATAATACCATAAAGTCGGCATACTAAGATATTAGGAAATGAGTAAAGCCTGCAGTTTGATCCACTGTACAACTGAAAATACATCTGTGCATTGGAAGACACGCTTGTAAATGCCGGCACCGTATAGCAAATGCATGGAAGTTTACATTTACAATCTTTTAGGTACTATTTGTACTTCAGTAATTCTATGTCATCGCTGTAGTCAAACAGATCATTCCACTTCCTCTTATCGAAATGATTCTTCTGCTTCAGAGAGATATCGTGCTATCAGAAAATGTAAAGAATTCGACACAAGTGGATGATCTCTGGAACTGTTTCATCTGTAGTCTTTATAGCATTTCTAATAAATAATGCATGTTGCATTATTTATTAGAAAAATAAGGTTAAGGTTGGTGTAAGTCAGTAGCCAGCGTACTGAATGAAGAATAAGACAGCAGAGGGAAACTGTGGACTCCCAAGGGGTGCAGCGCTCAAACGGGTGTAGCATTGGCCTAAGTACTGTCATTGAAGTCAGTGGGGACAAGTCTTCATCTCTTGTAAATTGTTGTATTTCCAATGACAAGAATGCATCAAGCAACAAATCTTCCCCCAGATGAGCAGAGTCCACACAAAACTGAGTGCTTTTGACAGTCCTACTCTATCAGTTCACTCTGAGAATTTCCACCTTTTATTTTTCTTGTATTAAAAGGCCTTTTTCCTTTTTTTTAATTAGTTTCTGGTGCACATGAATTGGTTGAATGCCACTGGAACGCACTTTTAACTCCCATTTTAATAAAATGGCTTGTGCATATAAAACCCTAATTTATCCAAATTGTCTTTTGTTTTGTTCTTGTTGCAATGAAGCTCTGTTTGCCATCATTAGCATTCCTTGCTTTGGTTTAAATTCACCCAGATGTTGGTAAGCAGCCCTGTATTTATGGATTACTTTCTGTTGAATGGCTGTCTTCCAATGAACTCATCTAAGAGGGATGCTACATAATAGGGAAAAGACACCTATGCAAGTGAAATGCCGTGGTGACAAGCATTGTGTTGTTTTCTGGCAAAATGTGATATATTAATTTGCATGCTACACGCCAGCTTATGAGGAACTGAAGTCATAATTTCAAAGAAGATAAAAGCAACCACAATTGACAACTTTCTGCAAGATCACTTTAATCCTTTGCTATTATCAGCTGCAAATGCAAAAGAGAAAACATATCACCAGTGAATGAATGCATAGTATTGAAGTCAGCTGCCTTTTAACTCCAGAACATGTTGCTTTTTCTTACTTGTCAATATGCTCAGCAATGCCTTCTGGGATTTTCTCTTTTAAGGGCAGCAGGGGCAGAACCTGGGAGCTCTGGATTTTAACCCTCAAGCCATCTCTACCTTGGCTGAAAGAACTTGTTCTGCTAGACGAGCCTGGAGCAGGTCATCAACCTGTTGGTGACCCACAAATGTAAGAGAAGAAATAGGGATGTATTTGGTAGCCATGTTGAGTGGGCGTCTCAAGACCAGATCGTGACTCCCAGATTAATAATCTGGTTCCCTTTCCACCCCTCTACAACAACTCCGTTTCATGCAGGAAAGGATTTGCTTTTGGTTTATACCTCCTTTGATATTTTCTGGGAGCCTTAGTCAAGGACCAGAATCCCAGTAGAGCAGGAAAAGATGATCTGTACCCCACAGAATTCATCTAAATCCACAGTCTAAATTCATCTTGTTTCCCAACAACAAAGCATAATGCGAGTGACAATCTTCCCTCACTATACTGATTCCTCCCCCTTCCAAAAATATTTGCTTCCTTTTAGTTCTGCTACTTACAGTGAACAAACAGAAACATCCATCACCATTAGAAGGTCATTCTTCAGTTAAGTGCCATGTACAAAATGCCCCAGCTCTTGTGATGGAAACAGGCATTATTGCTTTCAAAGTATAATCTTTCATTTTGCACTTCTTCATTTCAGTGACACTTTCTGAGCACAGAGTAGCATGAGAACAACCAACTGAGAAAAAAATAATTAAAAAAAAAATTCAGGGAGGTTTTTTTTTCCAAAGTCTGGGGCACTCGTGCACAACCTGATGAAGTTTGTGGGAATCTTCCCATTCGACATCAGAAGCCTTTGGATCATATCCCTACCCTAGTATTTGTGAAAGACTCTGAATGAATAAAATGCAGAGATGACATGCATAGGTAGGTTTGTGATACTTCCAGAAACTAGGCATAACCTACCATGGAGGCAGAAGGATGGGGCTGTAACATGCCAAACCGCCAAGAGGATGTTCCTCTTTAATCATACTCCTCCATATACTCTCCCATTGCTTACTTTACAGCTACAAGTCAGTCCAGTAGTCCCTGTGGCATGCAGCTGGCACCACTATTTACAGGGTCTTTGAATTCGGCCCAGGTGGAGTTGTACTTCTTACACAACAGTTTAATTTTGCCCCATGTCAAGAAACCAGCCATATCCCCAAAGGCTGGCTAAGTGAATTTGCCTTTTCAAGATTACCCATGGCAGAGCCAACAATTGGTAATGGAGATTTGAGTCCCTTGTGTCATGGCAATTGCATATAGGAACTCTTTTAAAGAGCTTTAGAGGGACATGCTGTACTATGTGCACCAGTAACTTTGCCATCAAGGATAAAACAAGGGAAATAAATTACATTAACTTTTTATGGGGTTATCATGAATAGCCTGTTAAATAATAAAATCCAGGTACATTTTGAAGGAACAAAAGAAAAGGAGCGTGAAAAAGCATATCTCTGTTTGCAGCTTCACTATGGGGAAATCTAACTCATGTTTGCTTAGATTTACTATAAGAAAAGACCTTGAAAATGAGACAGTCTTTGTTCCACTAGTCCTATTTAATCCATACATGACTGGATTGTGATAAGTATTGTACCTAGTCGGTTTATAGACTTCCTTCTCTATTGCTGCCACTTCTAAAGAGGAAAGGCTTATCCTCTATCTTGGGAATAGGCAGAGAAATAATAAGTATGAACTTGAAAAGTCACGCAGCTTTGGGGGCCACTTGTCTTTCAAGCAGGAAATCCTCCTGGAGTATTCTTGTCTCATAAAATGTAGGTACGGCTGTCTAGCTCTGCATGCGTAGGAAAAGCTTGGTGGGAAAGGATGCATGGAGCCATTTGTGCACATGGGCTCAGGTCAGCGCATGTTATGCATTCAGCACTCTGTGGCTAGTCCAGGATATGGGTTTGTTACTGCTCTCATCTGGAGGGTCTAGCTCTTCAGCTTAACCAGTAGAGAATTATGCTCTTGGTTGTGGAGGTCATATTCCCTTTTGCTGGCCGGCCTGGGAGTTACCAGCAGGTACTTCATGACAGTAATATTTCCATCAGGTGCAGGAAGAGACATGGCTGTGCTTCAGCTCCTCTTCCACTCAGGGTAAGACAACAACCTCTGCAGCAGGATTAAGTGAGGATGTGCACTATCAGAAAGATAAAGTATTGGCTCCTCTCTGCAGCGCTCTAATGGGCAGTGCGCCCAAGGAAGCTCATGATGTGTTGCTGTGTCTCCGCACACAACCCAGCATGGGAGACTGCCTTTATGTACCAAGGAAATTAGATTGGAGATGTCAAGCTGTTGTTTCAAAATGAATAGTGCAGAAATTGTGCTGAAGAACAAGAATGGAGAACAAGCCAAGATCGTTCAACAATTAGGCTTTGCTCCTTTGTCCTATACCTTCCTCTCAAGTGCGTCCTGGAAGCAGACGGTTCTAACACCTTAGATGTCTATGTGTCATCATATCTCCTATTAGGATACCACTAATCTAATATCAGATCTCAGCTGGTGTAACTCAGCAGAGCTGCGGTGGGCTCAGAAATACCCCAATAGCACCAGGAATCTATTAGAAATGTTAACACTTACGTCAAGGAAGTCAAACCGATACTGCTACACACCTTCTCCTTCCTTGGTCTCAAGGAGAATCAAGAGTAAAAAGCCTAACCTTTTTTTCTTATTGCAAATCTGTTATATTTACTAAAAGTTAAACTCTTTTTTCCTTTATGCACATAGTTGCTAATGTCTTGTTGCCAAATGAAGGCAATAGGTTAAAAAAAGAAAGCCTCAATTGGTTATTTGTGTAGGGTCCTGAGAAGTTTTGCGAAGGGAAATCAGGAAAATGCTCATTTCCATTACGCTCGGCCTGCTGATTGACTTCTGCTAATCTACTGCTATCCAGTCATCTGGGATCTTATAATTTGCCTCCAGAATAATTAAGAGGGGATGAATTCTTTCAACAGGGATTGTATTTATGGAATAAAATGTATTGTACCCTACTGGAGTAAACTTTACTTCGACGTTTACTCTGCCTCTCTTTCAAGTTAAAATAGATGGAGAACAGTCTTGCAGTTGTGACAGCGACATGGGAAATATGGGGTCAGTTCCATGAGGAAGATTTGGGAGAATTTATTTCATCACATTGAGTCTCATTTCCCTCTTTGTTACACACTTTCTTTGCCTGTCTTGTGTACCTAGAGTGTAAGTTTTCAGGATAGTAGCACTCTCTTACTATATGCAACATAGATGACCATGCTGATTTTTGGTCCCATTCTTGCAAAGACATAATCTTGTGTGCTATCGCAGCGATCCAGAAAAGCACTTAAGTTTCTGGTTAATGTAACAAGAGGCAAGGATTTTGGGGGGTGATAGCTTTTATTGGATCAAGTGCACAGTTGAGATGAAGTTAGATAAGCTTTCAAATGCAAAACATTCTTCAGGTTAACTTTAAGCACACAAATTGTTCTGCTGCTTTCTATGGGAAAGCTCACATTCTTAAGTTAAGTATATGTGTAAGTTATTTCTTACATTGGGCCCTTGAACTTCCACGGGACAGCTCCCAGAGTACAGAATTAAGTGGGAGCATTTGTTTTGCATGCTGTCAGTAATTCACAAGCTGTTCTGTGTTAAAACACACAGAAATTCAGTATATCCACATAGTCATGCCGACAAAACAAATCTACTCCTACTTACATTTCTTTACAGGCAGTCCTAGGACGTATGGCACAATTGGTTCCTGAAAACTGCGTCTTAAGTCGAAACGTTGTAACTCAGAACCAACTTTCCCGTAGGAAACAATGTTATAAATGGGGGATTGGTTCCTGAACCAAGGCCCGATACCCTATATTCACCCAAATAACCCAGAATTTTGTACTCGATCAATTATAGATGAGTACATGAATGCATTTAAATTGTAAACAGCAATCATATTGATTTGGAAGGACTTCTTTGAGGTGACTTTGCTGGACTTTTTGAAGGGCACTCAAGTGGACTTTTTTTTTTTTTTTGAAGGGCTTTTGGTTGGACTTTTTGAAGGGCTCTTGGCTGGAGTCTTCTCAGGAGTCTTGGCTGCAGGGTTTTCTGGAGTCTTGTCTGCTTTCTTAAAGAAAGTGTCCAAGGAAGTTTGGACAGATGATCTCCAGGGAGATGGGCAACTCAGCAAACTTGTTCACTAGTGTGGCATCGGATCAAACGTTGTGAAGTTGAAACTGGCATCTGAAAGTCAAAACACAGTATCAATTTATAAACGTTGAAGGTGCGAAATGTTGTAACTCGAAACATAAGTCAAGGACTGCCTGTACATTAAAAACAGAAAAGTGAAATAACATAAGTCATGCCATCAGTAAGGGTGGTACCAGCAATAAAAATGCCTTGTCTGGCTCTCAAATGGAACTTTTCATTAAACACAGCTGTTGGCATCATTACCTTTCAGTCTTAATACTGAAATTCAGTATTTGGTTTTCTATCAGGTAGGCTATAACTGCCTTCAATGTTAGGGTTTCTCCTTGCTACAAATACCACTACATGCTTTGGTAATGAATTTGAGCGAAAAGAAAAGTCTGTATTTGCTTTGGCCCTCGAGGCTGCTTCAAAGAATTGTTCCATCTAAGCAAATTCTCTACCTGCCAGTATTGGTAAAGAACAAAGACATCTTGTATTGTTTAGCAGGAAAGATACATTGATGTATTTTATAATGCAGCAATTGTTTTAGTGTTCCAAGGTTATACTCTGGGATATGAATGTAGACAGCATGAATACATTTTCATGATGCTGAATTTGATTCTTCAGCTTCTTAGGAGAAAAAGGTTGAAATTGCACATCCTCAGTGAATGAGGGAATCACAACTGACACGTTGCCGTATTGTATGATCTAGTAAATGAGAGAGGCATGAGGAAGCTGGGATGTGAAAGGAAAATGCATAATTATCCCACATGAAAAGGGAGATGTTGTGTCTAGTGTCTGATTTTCTTTTCCACACTTGTTTGTGTCTCTAGCACCTAATGTATTTTGGTTGTATTTTGTCTAAAGACATAGTGAGCTGAACAAGTGGGGAACTGACCTTCAAGGTTTCTTCCAAAGACATTTCATGTTCATACCCCTCCTGTGCTGAGCAAAGTTACGGCCATGCTGCCTTTGCGGAGGAGGAAGGAAAATTAATGAAAACTAGTAGATTTATAACATGAACAGCAAGTACTGACCATGACTTTCACAGAAAGAAGTGACACGATTTTTCCCCATGTCAAATTTTGATTTAGAAACTGGAGAGGCTTAAACAGAATTATTCTTACAAAACTTTCAACAGATTCAATGAGAATAGATAGAACTTATGGGGATTTTGTGCTCAAAAACCCCTCAGGCTTTTTCAGATGTCCACTGTAAAGTGTCTTTTAACCAACAAGGAGGAAAGGGACTCGTTTGAATCAGGGCTGTCCAGTTGGTACTCATGGCAGCTCCTGGGCTCCCAATCCAGGTATTGCTCCCCCCATCATGATCTTACTACCACTGCTACCAGGGTCTTCAGGTTTTCCTTCACTCCTCAATCTTGTGCTTCTTCCCCAACTCTGGGAGCGGGGTGGGATGGGCCGGGGCAGGATAGGAACTCCTATGTGGTGTGTGGCCCAGGGGGCATGTAACTGGGATGCTCTGAGCCACTCAGAAGTTGGATAGCCCTGATTTAAACGACGGCCACTCTATATGAGTATGAAGACAGAAGGAAGATAAAAATATGTGGTTCCCAAACTCTTTGTTTCCTGTGATGTCATCATGGTCATGCCATGTAAAAGACTGTGGATCATTTAACCTGTGGTTCTGCTACATAGAAACATCTCATTCCCTAGATGGGGAACAGTGCCACATATAAAATCTGCATTGTAAACCTCATCTCAGATGCTTCTTTCCAGGAAAAAAACCCAAAACCTTTGCAGCAAGTATTAGAGAAAGTGACAGTTCTGTCTTAACCTATTAGAGAAGCTAAAGACATTGAAAGCACTCAACAGTGACAGGACACAATCCTTCAACCATTTCTGCTGAGAAAGGAAGAGGACAGGAACAGGATTAGCATTGCCAGGTAATTCATCTGGGCAAGAATCTTTTTTTTCCTTCAAGAAGTGATAGGGAAGTCTGGAAAGAAACAATGGAAATAGGAGTCTTCCCACAGGTTTCAATGGACTAGGGGCAGATCCTAATGGGAGTTTATACATGTGCTCAGGGAGTGGTGGAGGGGTGCTTTAATTAGAGCAGCTCTAATTAAAGTGCCTGGAGTATCATGTGCATCAGTGTCCCCACCCTGAAAAATGGTGGCGGGGTTGTTTTAACTAAACCTCATCGAATGAGCATCCCCCACTGCCATTTTTCAGTGCAGGGATGCTGATGCATGTGACGCTGGAGTCTGCTGGAGCACAGGAATTACCACGCTCCAGCAGACTCGATTAATTAGAGGGCATCAGAACAGCCTCGCTACACATGTACAGGCGCCCAAAGTTACTGGTGTGATTATGAACCACACACAATTGGGGACCCTTATTCATCTCCTCCTGGGGCAAGTCACTAGGGACAGACTGGAGATACCTGTTAATGATTGGCAACATTTTCTGATCATAACCCCTAACTCTTCACAATTTGGGAGTCGGTCAACGAGTAAACTCTGCATTGATATTTTCCCAAGCACTGTGTAAGGAAAACCATTTTTATTCTCCTAGTCCTCTTTTATTTTACTGTATCACTGCTTGATCTTATTTTAGCATCCTTGAAGAAGAATCTTACATGCTGTATTTGTGTTGCATGTGATGATTGCTACTGACCACACCAGACTTCCTAAATCATTTTTTCTCCAGTTTCCACTAGAAGCCTTGTGCGTGTCCACACGAGCGTGCACATGAGGTATGTGGCGTCACAGACCCATTTGCGGTACCACAAACTGCGTGTCGTATATGCAGGAGTTTGCTGTGCTGCTAATTTGCAGTGCTGGGGGGAGAGGGGTGGGGTTGACACCAGGAGATCCTGGTATCAAAAAAAGCTGTGCCTGAAAAAAGCAGAGCAGTGCACGTGGAGGCAGTGTACACCGCCCAAAATTGGAGCCTGGCCAGTCAAAGCCATGATCCAGCTCTACATGCGAGATCACCACCGCAGGGGCCCTGGGAGGCCCCTTGGGACTCCAGGTAAGGCTGCTGGCCCCAGCTTCCCCTACCGCACCTGGGGCAAATTGCTGCATGCCAGAGCACGTGTGCACGAGCCTTCCCCAGGGACAAGTAACAGCGACACAGCTATTGATTTTAAGAACAAATTGTTCTGTCTAAGGTTGGCCCATCCAGTAGATCTAATTGTGAATTTAATTGCTTCTGAAACATTGGCTTTGAAATCTTCAATTATGGCCCTGTCACAAACCCAGAGCCTGGGGTAGCATAGACTGATGCTACCCCAGGAATTCAGACAAGGGACGAGCTTATGACTCCGCGAAGCTTTGCCCATTCCCTGTCTGCCTGTTCTCATGCCATCCACACCCATTACCATATATTTCTTCAAAGAGCAGTGCCTGTATGGCATGGAAAAAAATCAGTTGTGTAAAAGCACCGTCTTGTGATTCTCTACCGCAGCACCCTTGTGTTCTCCTGACCGGCAGGTTAGGTATGGTTTCAATATGTTCTTTCATTTTGGAGAACCTTTAAAAAAAAAAACCCCAGACTGATTGCATCTATGCCCCACCAAAAAGTGCTTGATGTTGTTAAAATTAAGAGGTATTAATTAGTTGGATCTATCATGTTCTGCTATACTATGTATATTAATGCAGTTTCCACTGGATATTGCTATATGAAATCAATAGTGATTTAGTGCTGATCTCGTGGGCCGTGGTAGAATAACAGAGCTGCATTTCTTACGGTAGTGACAAACTTTACCAAGTTCTCCTTATGTAGTTTGTTCCTGTGGAGCTCCCTTTTATAACTTCATTTTAAGAGCCACGGCTTACCGTGTCGGCTACCGGGTTAAAAAAAAAAATAGGGCTTGATACTTTTCACACTGAAACTAGAATTGGATATGAATAGCTATGGTAAAGTCATTAAATTTAACATTTTTAAAAATCAGAGAAGAGAATTAAGCTCTTATTGTGCTGGGGTTAATTTACAACTCATCCATATCTGAAACCACAATATTACTTTTATTTGAATTCAGCAAAAAACTATTTTTTCTCCCCGTCATTTCTGATGGACATTGTACATCACATTTCTTTAGGTGTCTGATCTCATTCCCACTAATGTCACTAGACTCTCACTGATTTAACAAGTCATTACAAGGGGGTGAAATCTGTCTATCCTAGGTAGTTCTCATAACTGGGGCTCAGGTACTATGATCAGCTTTGTATCCCATAGGCAAAAATAAAGATTTCCGGCTGTAGATGAAAGAGGCTTGATCAAGCAGAAGTGTAAACTGGGCAGGTCTGTGTTTTGGGCAGCAGCAGTGCAAACTGCAGCCCAGTTGCTGGTGGTGGCATGGGGGCTGGGAAAATAGCAGCAGCTACTGCATTTTTTGACCCCTCTGCCACTAAGTCAAGAGTGCCCCAGACACAACCCCCATCCCTTAGTTATGTTACTGTGACTAAGACTTGTCACCATATAAAATGCTATTATGAATGTGAGTGAAGGGTTCTGGATGTTTTGTGTCCTTCTTATCATGGGACTGGAGAAGGAGACATCCCAGAGAAGCAGCTGTACACCAAGCAGCCCAGGAAGTGGGCACTTGCTTTGATTCTTGAATAGGCCAGTCACTTTACACTTGCAAAACATCTGGAAGAAAGTGGGTGTTATCTCCTTGGTTTTCATAATTCTTAAAAATTCTCTTCTCAGCACAGGATTTGGAGGGGTGATGTTGTAATATCAGATCATTCCTGTTTGCTGTGATGTTCATGAATCAGGAAGGTAGTACAGAGGTGAATGCGAAATTCAGATCTGATTCTAGATCTTGAAATACCCTCCTTGTTTGTCCCTCCACTTCATAGAAAAAGCCCCCATAGACCTTGGTTTCTGGTCTAGCCTCCTACAAAACTTGGTTCACGACCTGGGTTTGGATTCTGAGCAGCACCCTATACACTGACAAAAATGCTGCCCGCAGGGGTTTAGTTTAGGCCCATCACTATTCATCAAGTTCGGGTCTGTACAGTAGTTTCCATAGGTTGCAATACTAAAAATTTACCCAATGACTCTAGGTTAGTTTGAAGAGTTTTTTTTTTTTTTTTTCTTTATTGAAACAAAGTCAAACAAGTTTTCAGAACTTCCCTGGACTCCGTTTCTCAGATCCTTGACTTCACTAGAAGTTTATTGACTGGGCAAAGGAAGGTCTTAACCTAATTGCTCATGAGAATAGTTGAAAGTCACATCTCAAAGAGTGGGACAGGTCTTCCCAGGAAGCAAGAGATTATACAGTTTTAGTATCCTGGTAAAATTTAAAAAAAAGTTGACCAGTGAGAGTTATTTAAAAGTTAGAGAAGCCAGAGGCCTAGATTAATTTAATTATTGAATTTATCAGTGAAATATCAAGACAAAAATTGAAGCCTTTGGCAAAGTTATTTTTGAAAAATTGCAGAGGATGTGGGAGAGATCAGAGGATTTTCAAGTGACCTTTTTATTAGCTGCTGCCACATAGTTTGGAAAGGATAAGGGAGCATTGATTAATGCCTATCTTTAATTGTGTTGAAGTAATTAGAAACACTGATATGGGACAAGTTTATTCCACAGTCAGAAATGTACCCTGTGATCATTAGGATGGAGTAGGAAGGGAGGCAGCATGCATGAATTATTAGTAGCATTATTTAGATGGATAAAATAAGACTGTTGCACCTTCCTTCTCATTTGCATGATAGATCTGGACACCATAAAAGCTGACATGAAGAAGAGTATGGCTAAGTCAGTTTTAGTCAAATAAAGACATTCTTATCCTCTCTTACAAAGTAAAATCTGATATTATGAATGGATTTGTGTGGGCTAATTGCTGTATCCTTATGAAGGCTAAATGAAGAGAGCAGGACCTATCAGGGGCACAGAGGTCACTCTGTGTGAATCCAACTGAAGCATTGGTGCCTACGTTTATAAAATAGGGGAAAGAGGGAAAGCAATGAGCAATGCAACGAGCTACAACAAACAGTGGTTGATTCATTTTTCTGCGTCTGATTGTGATGGTTCCTCTATTAAGGAGGGTGCCATTTGTGACTTCGTAACAAAGTTTTGGTGAACATTAATGAGGTTGCCAGCTCCTTGCACCGCAGGGAAAAAAATATGATGTTCGCAGGTCAGAGATCATAGAAATTATTCAAGCAATAGTACCTGAAAGGGCAGAGTTTGAACCAGAAATCTTGGAAGACAGTCTGTATTTGCAGAACTCGATTAAAATACTTCCAGTTATTTTCCTGGCCTTTGAATCTGTAGAGCTCATGAAGAACAACCTACAGCGCAGAACACAAATCATGTGGAATATTGTTTTCCAGAGTGCAATTAAAATACAGTAAACTATTATTATGAAAGGCATTTTAATTATAAAGGAAAAGGTTAAAATAACAAAGGTGCCCAACTACTAAAAAATTCATCATGCTTGGCCGCTATTCATTATTGCACACTGAATGACTAGCTGGAAAACTAAGCAATACTGGAGGGGGAGGAGGGAGGTTTACTTTTGGAGCAGTGAATAAAAAGGCTTTTAAATTTAACAAAAAAAAAAAAAAAAGAGGAGGAAATTAGGAAAGAAAGACGGGGCTGCGTTTTGACCATAATCTTACATTTTAGAATATTGCTTGATTCTGAATCCTGGAGATACCAGTCAAAAATTAAAAGAATAAAAGAAGGTTAATTAGTTTTTTATTACTGCAAAATTTTTTTATGACGTTATCAAATTGTCACCTGCTTTGTTGTGCCCTGGATGGATATAAATACCCACAATCGCTTACAGCCAAAACCAGGCAGAAAGCGGTTAGGGTAAATGATTTGAAATATTAAAGGATTTTTCAGCAACCGTCTCCTCTGCTATATGTAAATAATTTGCCTATGTGGTGATTAGTTTGGACTATTTCTATTTACAGCCTCCAAAGATTCATTGCATTGTTTTTAAGCCTGCTCCATTTTACGGTGCAGTCATTCCATTTATACATGTCAAAAGACCTGGAATGTGTTCATTTGTGCTCTTTCAGTAATAATGTTAAAAGCCTTAACTCTTTAAGCCTTAACTTTTTGTCATGCGTTTTGGTATCATTGTAAGAAAAATATCAAGAAGAATGGCTCTCTAAAATTCAAAGACTGAAAGCTAGGGGTATATATGTGTTTTGTTTTGTTTTTTTTTTAATTTGAAGGGTCTTACCATATTAAAAAAAAACAACTTAGATCTAAAGATGCAATTAAAAATAGAAATTCATCTCTAAGTAACAGCTTATGAATTTGTAGTTTTCCTATTATGCTATTTTAAAATGTCAGTGTTCCTAGAAGAAGTTTTGATATTCCTAGTGACACACGATGTAAAAAAATTGAGATCAGTATACATCAATGTACCTTCCTTGCTAAATGAGTATATTAGTAGAAAAATATTGACAATATTTTCACTTGGAATTGTATTTATTACCAGTAGGGGATAAAAGTAAGAGAGACTTTTGTTTGGTTTCTTCCTTTTACAAAAAGGAACAAATTCCTGTCATGTCTGCTTATTAAGCTGCTCTCAGTTATGGCCATAAAGTTCCAATAAAGTCAGTTTGGTTACATGGATATTACTGAAGGAAGTCTAACCAATGTTAGATAGAAGTGTTGAACCAAAACACATAGATTTAGCATAAAATTGGGAAATGTAATCATAGTTGTCAGGAAACACTGTTTACCATGCAAAAATATCAATAAGAAGTTCATCAGAAGACAGGAATCAGTTATTTAGAGTTAGCCATCCTCTGTGTGTGAAAATATTGGCTTTGCCTAAAGACATTGGTATTTCCACTATTATGTGACATGTTTTTGCAGAACAACACTTGGATACTGATTAGCAAAGGTCAAGGCCTTGATGCGGTGGAGCTTGGCATATCCTGTGTTGATACTAGCAGGTATTGGATTCTTTATATTTTCATTCATTAGTGCAATTAGCATGGACAGTATCTAGAGTTGGGGGAGGGATGAGCCATTTGGTTCAAAAATAAAAAAAGGCGGAATAGATAACCAAGTTATATTAATTCAATGTAATGTATCCTTGTGCAGATGCTTACGCAGCATTGCACACTGAAATAAATAAGCTGCATGGTAGCTTTAATATGTTCCTATCGAAACAGGTAAATTGCAAGCTGAAAAATAATTAATCATTGGAAGGAAAAAAAGTCACCTACTCAACCAGCTACATCAAACTAATAAATTTACATATATCACCTATTGAACCTGGTCTGTCAGCCATCACATCAGAGATATCACTGTGGAATTAAAAGTATAATATTGTAAATCAAGGTTATTACCTACTGAGTCTCTTACAGCATCTATCAAAATATATCAAGAGAGGGCCAACTAAATTAATATGAATAGTGCACAATTTCCTGACAGATTAAAAAAAAATGCTGATGCTATATGCTACCATGCAAGTACAGGAAACATCAACCAGCTCTTAAGCACTAATTCTATTGAGTTTACATACCATAGCGATTGGGAACCCTATAAATGCGAAGGCAGACACGAGGTAGATGGATGCCAACATTTTTAGATAACTGCTGTTTTCTTGGATGAGGCTCCTGTCAGGAAATACTTAGACCTTTGATCCTTAAGGAAATGTTACATGAAGATGGTAATGTTTTTATAGGTCTCTTTCAACAGTCCTATTTAGTTTACTAGGACGTTGTGGAGCGCTTGTCAAAGCATTCATCTCCAACCAAACTGTATTTCCATTGAAGTCAACTAGAGTTTTACTGTTGACTTTAGTGGATGTAGAAATGGATCAGCTCTTGGCCTTTCTTAATACGTCTTCCTGTATTCCTATTGTACAATCTCATGGGGAGGTGAAGGACCTCAGTAGATAGTAAGCCATTCCTTCTATGACTGGTTTGGAATCATTCAAGCCTATTTAGTTTCTCTCGAACCTTGTTCATCCCATACCTGTTAAATCCAACGCAACTTCCTGTAGAAATATTGTGAAGATATGGCAGACTGTTCCGTTTATCCTTTCCTAGTCAATAGCTGTGTAAGTTTTCTCAAGCTGGCTTCCCTTTGAACAGGTAAATCCAAAGGGCATCTGTACACAACACGGTATTTACCCCTCATTGATTTACTGTGCCTTAAACATTTTAACCACAGTTAATTTGGTGTGTCGCATTTGTGTTTGCATGACATGCACTTTCGAGCGACTTAAGTCCCATGTAAGATCCTAGCCTACAATTTATTAGATGGTCTGGGTTGAATTTGCTTCCGTGTTCCTGGTGACCTTTGACGCTCACTGCTACAAAACATCTTTAAATGGTTACTGGTGTCATAGTACTATTAAAAGTGTCCTGTAAACTATCCAAGTACATTTTTTTGGCAGCAGAGCTTCAGGATGTGACCTCGGCAAGAAGAAAAGGCCTGGAAAGTAGATGTGTAATCTGGCTTCAGTTTTGTGAATGCCCTCTCTCTTTTTTTCTCTCTCTCCCTCTCTCTCAATGCAGACTATGGTAAAGAAGTTAATAAAGTACAAAATTGCTTTTCATCTCTAGTAAAACAGGTGAATATCAGCAGGTGATCATTTTTTTTTTTCCCCAAGGACTTCATAGGTTTCTGAATCTCTGGGAAACAGCTTTTTCTACCTCCCAGTTTTCATTCCACATGCCTAAAAATAAGTCTCTACCTGTGGGAAAATGCATCTGTTTCTCAATTAATCAGCATTAGATGGTGCTATGACATTTTCATAGCTATCACTTTCAAAATACCAATACAATGGGGTGCCAGTCTTTCTATAAATGGAGATAGTCAAAGCCTGCCAAGCCAGTTAGCCCAGATCATGGTATTTTATTTGACCATTTAAAATAAAAATCCAAACAGTTGTTCACAGGATATTATAGTAGCTGGAAAAGTCAACTGCCAAGGCTATGATAAGCCATGCTTCTCAGAGGCCTTAGTGCACATGCAATTCGATAATCATACTTAGCAATTAAACTTTTTGTTGAACGTCACAGGCATTTTTCTGTTTTTCATCAAATCTATTATTTAATAAAATTCCTAAACATTTTGTCAAATATGGCTGCATCTACACGAGATGCTTACTGTGCAGTAGCTTGTTACTGCTAAGCAATAACTCATTACTACTGTGCAGTAGCGTTGCATGGCATGAACCATGATACGCCGCTACTGTGCAGTAGTAGTGAGCTACTGCACAGTCAGCATCACCAGGAAGCCGTGAGGTGACGCTACTGTACAGTTACACCGGGTACCACACAGTCATTTAATAGTTGTGTATGCAAGTATTAAATGACTGTGCAGTAACAACTGCTCAGTCAGCGTCTCGTGTAGATGCGGCCTATTTCCATGATCCACTAAACAGTTACCTCTGTTTCTGCAGGCAGTATCTCCGGAAGTTTTATGGAAAAATGAAGATAGGATTAGACTCAAAAAGTATCGAAATCGATAGGAGACTTTCCAGTGATGGCAGTATCTGTGCTTCAGGCCAGGTACTGCCGTACAGGCCAGGTACTATATAGATATACTATACAATAGATACTTTATATAGAGTTTTTCCTTTATATAGATGAAGTATCTATATACGAAGTTGGAAGCGTCAAGTATGGAGCTCAAGTGCTATAACAAAACTTTTCTTCTCATAACTACTGGGAGCCAATCTATTTCTGTGCCCTTCTTCTGGTGTTAATCACCTAAACAGTAAAATGCAAATGCACAAAATCCATGTTACTCTGTCACGCTCTTGCTCTGAACAAGTGCAAAATAATTGTTACAAATAAAAATAAGCCTGCATTTTCTCTAATGAGCCTCCTTCTCAGTTTTGCAAGTGACATGAAAAACTAAGAGCGGAGTCAATATGTGTCTGTGGTAATTATCATGCCACTTCTACTCTTTTCCTTTATTTTTCTCATGTTACATTTTAATGTGTTTCTGCTCAAGTCAATTCAATTTATCAGTAGGCAAAAGGCATGAAGCAGTCCTGATTTGCTTTGGATCTACTTACAAATAAACTGGAAAACTCAATTTTCAAGTTGGGTTTTTCAATCAGATACACATGAGAAGAACAATAACTGAATTTTAAGATGCCATTATTTACACAGAGATAATATAATCTAATATACATCAAAAGGGAAAACTTTAATGTGCCAATAATACATTAGGCTTTCTTTTTAACAGTCACACCCATTCAGGGTGGGTTTTACTTATTGGTACAATAATATTATAGGAGTGGATTGAAATGCATATTGAGGAAATGAAAACTTTTGGGGAGCAAATACGGCAAAACATTATGGAGCCATTTTTTGCCTTCCATCTTCCCTTGTACAAGAGAATGAATGTGCTTTCCAAGCTAGCCTTCAGGTCTGTATCTTGTGAATGAAATGCTTCATTTCTGCATAATAGTTGCCAAAGAGGTTTTTTTTTTCTCTCTCCCTTTAGAGTTTATTTTTATCAGTAATACAGAAAATGATTTTGGGCAATGAGTTGATTGTGGGGGCAGGATAACATAAGCAGCTTAACTTGGACCCT
The DNA here is from genome assembly GCF_030867095.1 of Alligator mississippiensis. Lineage (NCBI taxonomy): Eukaryota > Metazoa > Chordata > Crocodylia > Alligatoridae > Alligator > Alligator mississippiensis. The sequence goes on along the minus strand of NC_081831.1, from coordinate 77,710,864 downwards.
TTTAACTTATTTTATATCATCCTTGCAATCTGGTTTGCCATGTGTACGTATTCCTGTCTGTCCTCACTGGGTGCATTGAGCCTAGCAGGAAAGGCCAGATCCTGGAGGTGTGTGACAGAGCCTAAAAATGACCGGTGCATCTTTACCAAATATGTTGGGCAGTCCTGCCAGCTCAAGTAAGTGCGTCCTGCTCCACAGCTTTACTGCTGACAGTGCTATGACGGTTGTCCTAAAGGACTGGGGAGCCCAAGTCAGGGGTCTCTTTACTAGTCTGTTCTCTGCATTTCGTGCACCTCAGCCCAATGGCTTGTTAAGCTAGGAGTGCTGATCCTCAGGGTTCAAAGTCTTACCTGAGATATCTCTTGTTGCACATTGCAGGGGCTTGTGTACTTTTTTGGGGGGAGTTATTGAGGTATCTATCTGCAAAGGAAATGAAGCAGGACTCTAAAGACTGGCAATGCAGCCAGGATGCCATATGGAGGTGCATTTTAAAATACCTTGAATCAGGTCTCAGATTGTGTCCAGGCCTGCTTGCTTTCCAGGCTCTGTTTTTTTTTATATCTTGTATTCCAAAATGGGTAAGACCTGCCACTGAGCCTGCTCCTGGGTGAGATTGCAAGTGTGTTCTCGCAAGCCTAGGCAGAAAAGGCCATCTTTTGAACCTAGATGACAAAAAGCAGAAAATAATAATACCCTCACTTTGTAGCGTTTTAGCTTTTGGCTTTGCATTTTTTTTTCAGGGTAAGAAAGCTTAGAAGCATTGTTGCATCCCCTCGTGGTTTTCTGGTTTATAGTGTTTTGCTGGATTGTAAAAGCCAAGAGTTTCACGTGACTCTTGACTCCTGGAGGGAAGGCGTTAAATAAAGCATCAAATAGCCTGATAATATTTTCCAAGTTGGAAGAACTAAGTCATTTTATCAAGATGGCTGCTATGTTTTGCCAGCCAGGACGGAGCTAGTCAAAAATTTTCAAAGGATCAGTTTTGTGGGAAATGCTGATTTGACAAGATCCATACATTTCTTAGGTTAGGTTAGCCTGGACTTCCCATCTCCCTGACCCTAGGGCTTCCCACCTTTTCCAGCCGGTGGCTCTGTGAGGACTTTGATGGCATGGAAAGGCATGTAATCCAGAGGGAGTCCCTTCTGTAACCTCCCAAGGTAGCTTCCTGCTGTAGTGCCCCCTTTCAGCCATGAGCAAGCTTCCTGAGGCGGTGCACGGTGCCAGGAGGCAGCTTCTGGCGAAGCTAAATAGATGGGAAGCTGAAAAATTCCGCTAGCATTCTTCAAAAATAGCAATGCATGCATTTCAGCAACATTCCCTCCAGCAAAAAAAAAGAAAAAAATTGTGTCCCAATGTGGAACAAAATAGGAAAAAAAAACCGTGAAATTTTCTACTGCAGAGAAATTTTGCTTTTCCAGTTACCTCTTATTCATAGTAGAGGGAAACCATGAGTACCCCATTCTGGACTGAATCTGGGCATTTGCTCAGCTTTTGCCAAGTATTGTGCAACAACACTCCGCACCTCTGAACTTCTCCTCTGAGCTGCTGCCTTAAGTCTTAAATTGCCTAAGGAGAGACTCAAGGAATTGACCACCCGCAGGAAAAGCTTAAGTTGAGATGTATGCTTTGCTGGTATTTAATAAGACCAAATCCCTAGGAGGGAGCTGGTTTGTGAACTCAGAATAGGGAACTTGCCCCTTTCATTCATTAATTTCTAGCTATATATTCATAGGCCATTGCAGTGTTTTTTTAGTCATTGGATGCTGGCATAAATAATCAGCCTCAGGACCTAATTACATGAAAGAAGCAGCCAACCTGAACTGCTGTTTACATGGTTTGGAAGAACACATCTCATTCCTTTTGTGTTAAAATGAGAGTAAAAAGCTGTTAAACTGCAGTCCTCAATCATTCAGCTCTTCCAGCAAGCTACCTTTGATTTCCAGAAGAGTTTTCCTGCTATGGATGAGAGTCAAGTTGGCTTTAAAGAGCTATTTTTCCTTCCCTGGTCCTGAAACAAATGCAATCTTGCAAACCGAAAAGTCATTTTCTATAGGAGAGCGCAGCCTGTCCCAAAGAGTACAAACAGACCATTTGTAGCCAAGGCCCTGGAGGCTCTTACCCTCTATTAAATGGCACAAGAGGGGAAGGAAAGGAGAGGGTATGGGATTGGAAAGATCCCAAATGTAGTAGGGCTGAGTGAAACAGTGGTCCTAAAAGGCTATAGGAGATACTCCATGTAAATACCATATCATTTGATCTTTGCGGTTTAAAGCATTGTGCTACTGTAGGAACAGAGAAGCTTATCAGGACCTAGTTAAAGAAGTTTGCAGAGAACATGTTTATGCATAACCAAGGACCAGCTGCTCTGTGTGGTATGTTCCTATGGCTACATGACATAAATACTGCTGGAAAAGTTGGCAGAATTGATGCCGCTACCCACAGAGGCAGCAGGGAAGGGCATACGGACCTCCTTCGGTGCTAGTCATTGCTACACTAATCGCTTAGTAGAAAATGTTCCCAAAGGAAAAGCAAAGGATGGTTAGTTTACCTAGCAACTCAGCTAGCACCCTGAGAAACTCTGTGGGTGTACGATGATGTGGAAGGAGCTTGCTTAATAGAGCTGATGTTGTAGAGGGGTTGGCAAGGTTTTTCCAACAGGATAGAGCAATTTAAATTAAGGTGATTTAGATCACTTAGGGGAAAAAAAAATAAAAGGAAGAAATGTTAAATCAGGTTGAGGCTTGTAAAACCATTTTGAAATTTGTATGTTTGCAAACTGGTGATTAAAATGTATAATGAATTTAATTATGTACAGAGTCTGAAATGTGACTGCTGCTAGGGGGTTTCATTTGAATTATATAAAACTGCTCAAGGTGAAAGCGATTGCACACTAAGCCCCAGTCCTGCACACCATACCACATACATGCCTTTAATCCTGTAAACAGTCTTATTGACTTCAGTAATGCTTCCCCTGTGCTTTAAGTCCGACACGTGCGTAAATGCTTTTCAGCATGTTGGGGGGTGGGTGCATTAGAGGGGAGGAGGGAGATGCTGTATTTTTATTTTTTTTTTAGGAACTGCCTGCTTTCGTGGCATTAAATCTGTTCTTGCAAACCAAGCTGCTTCAGTACAAAGAGGCCAGAAGTGGTTTGGACATTGACTGTATTAACAAAGAATTTTTAATGCAGATGGGCCAACATTTTCCGAAACAGGAAACTTGCATTAGGCTTGTAGGGCTGTATCTAGGCATCCAGGACGGGGATTTTCAGAGTTGTGGAACTGATTTCAGATCAAAAGTTTAGAGCGGTTGAAGCCTTTTAGCTTGTGCAATGTTGCTCTCTGCAAAGGAGATACTATTTACAAATACAGCCAACGCTGCTTGCTTATCGTTCTCAGTTCTGTTTTGAGGGTTGTGGTGTTCTCAGTTTAAGGAGAATACTAAGACCCTCACATCTCAAGTATTTTTTTCAGCCCAGAAGAGCATTTAAAACATGTAATTTCTTAGTGACAATGTAGTACAGATGCTAATTTAAAAAATAGGTACAGAACATCCGCATTAGCATTATAAGAAGAAAATAAATTGGCAAGATGCAATTAAGCCATCTGATTTAAATACTCAAAATCAATTTAAATTAAAAAAAAAAGTTTAAATTAAGTTGTTTTTGAGTGAGATTTTAACTAGCTTCCAAAGAGCTCTAATTATGGCTCCTGAGAGGTACCTGCTGATATGGCTAATTAATCAAATTAAAAGGAGTTTCTTTAAAAGGGCTGGGTGAGGGCTGTTCAAACCCCATATTGCTATGGGTTAACAAAGCCTTCACTCTGATCAGTCCTGCCCCATTACATCTGCCCTCAGGGCCTGGCTGAGAAGTCATGGTTAAAAGCCTAGGCCAATTGGTAAAATCAGCCTTGCAGCTCGTAGGTCATGTTAAAGGACTGGCTGGCGCTACAGCTGGCTGAACACTGCAGCGTGCTAGCTCATGTGAAGAAGCAGTCTTCATGGGCACAGACAGAAGTGAACATTTTTGCCTGATTTGGCTACAGAAAGCAGTTTATAGCTGTGACCAAACACAAGTCCATGGCTACAGACAGCTTCAAAAAGGACTAGTCGGGTGAAAATCTAACCCCTCATTGCATGGGGGTCAGATTAAGATGTTTCAAAACCGGCCATCTTTTGTAACTTCTGTCTGCCTGTCACATGAGCTCTTAGTCTGCTTTTCTTTCCTGAAACCCACTGATGGGCATTAAGCTGCTGCAGCTAGACGCCACCTGACCAAGTAGGCTGAAAGCTGAGGTTGGTGGGACCACCAATTCCTCTGGTATATCCTCAGGTGGGATTTTGACATGATGACCCGTTTGGGGAAACCAAGGCTTAGCTACAGTGCTGTATCATATCAAGAGCACACGTGCTCTCAAGTTCACATGGGCTTGTCATGAAAGGAAATAGTATAAAAAAGCACCAAATGCTGTTCTTGTTTATGTGGGCTTAACTGACTTCCATTGGCATTGCAGCCACATAGCTAAACACGTAATTTAGCTAAATAATACATTTGCTCAGCAGAAATTTCTTGTGCGGTTAGGGAGAGGTCAAAAGTTAGAAATGGCAGCAGAGATGCCAAAGTAAGTTTTATTGGCTTCCTGTCTCTTGATCTTGAAGAAAAATGGATCTGACAACACGGGGAATGTATATCACAAAGAAATGTGTTTAACAGATTGAGGCCAGCCACAAAGGTTAATGTCCAAGTTAAATAGTCATAGAAATGAGGCCCATACTGTAGCTTAATGCATTTGAAATTGGTTATAGGGCACAAAATAGAGTAATCGTAAGCACAACCTTTAGTCTTGGAACAAACTTGGCATGCCGGCCTCAGCAGAAGTTTTGTCTCAGTAAAGTGCGTCTTGCATCTGCGCAATTGGAGTTCAGGTCAAACAACGAAGGTCTGTATATTTAGGATGGTCTGACAAAAACATACCATGTCCAGCCACATGTTTGGATCCTCTCAATGCTTTTGGTCAACCTGCTGCTCTGAATTCAAAGAAGTTGCCTTACAGAGATGAGCTTGGTCACTCTCATTGCATACATGAGGCACAATACAAAGACTGTTACAAGAAAAAAATATTGTAGGCACATGCAGGGCTTCATTGGGTAAGCTTGGGATTTATCAGGAGAAACCCTACTACGTTGCATGGTTTCATACAATTAATCATCCTGTTAATTGCAGAGGCATGATTCCAATCCACAGACACTTAAGCTCCACATTGCCCTGTGGTCTCCACATCACATCAGTACCACTGTCCTCATCTGTCCCTGTCCTCTGGGACTCAAGTAATGGAGTCGATGAGAGAATCATCACTGGCCAAAAATGAAGCCCTTTTGCTGTCTCTTCGTCTGTATTGCAGTGTCTGTTTTTCTGGAAAATTTTGCCAGAGAGGACCCATCTAGTCTGGCTTCAGGGGTATGAGAAACATCATCTATTCCCAGCAATCAACTATGCTGAAAGTTTTATTGGGCTATTTGGTGGTTCTCTGGGCTTGATTTATGAGCAAAACTCTTCGGGAGAAGTGTAACTCTTATTACGTACCGACATCCAAGAAAATGCCACCAGGGAAACAATATAAACCCACTGGTTTATATGGTAGCATTATATGAAACATCCTACCTACCAGCCAGTTGAGGCAAACAGGCCCCTTAAAGTATATGAGCTTGATTTAATATGTTCAGTCTTACAGGTGGGCTCAAAGGATCTGTTAGACTCATGAAGAATGAGCCCAAGGAGAAATTTAAATCCGGAGACTCCGAGCTGATATGAAATGGAAAGTTTAGTGACTACAAGGTATTTTTCTGCCGTCAGAGTAAAACCCCCTATTCCAAATAAGAACACCTCAACACGACCTAATTTTGAACTTGATTTCTTTACCCCTCTCCTTCCCTCCTTCATATGGAGAGAGTTGAGGGCTTACAGTATTTATTTCACTTACAGTGTGTTAGGCAAAGTCATCATTGGTAGAGCTGCATGATAGCACTTCTAATTGAAAGTTTAGCCAAAGGCACTGCAGTAATGGAGGAAGGAAAAAAAAATAGAGTGAACCCTGGAGTCACCTTTTGCTGTCAGACCTCCCAACCACTTAAAGAGATGACAGGGTGAGAATACAGCTCACAGGCAACAACTTTTTGGCTTTAAATATTCCCCTTCCACTTTATTTCTTTGGTCAACAAGTTCTCATTTGCTGCAAATGTCAGGATAGCACTTGATGGTTAGAGAGATACAGAGGGTAGAAGTTGTGTTTCACAAAAGATACAGAGATTTTAAAATTTGACTTTGCTCTGAGAGGTTATGGACTTCCCATCCTTGGAGGTTTTGAAGACCCGGCTAAACAAAGCCTTGGCCTTGATGATGTAGTTGGGGCTGGTCCTGCTTGGAGCAGGAGGTTGGACTAGATGCGACTCCTGAGCTCCCTTCCTGCCCTCATTTCTATGAGTCTATGAAGTGAAAAAGCCTTTTTATTTTTTACAAAGGAAAAATGATTAAAAAATATATGGGGTCAATTGAAATGTTTTATTTTGATTTTGTCCGATTTTTGCTTCACCTGATACTGTAGTACAATAAAACAATTGAATCGTTTAAAAAAAAGAAAAAGAAAAATCATTTCAAAATGAATAGGTGAAATGTTTTTTAGCAATGTCAGAAAAGGGAAGGTGTTGACGTTGTCAGAAGGGGTTCCTCTTTCTTTTTCTTTTCTGCTGAATTCCTGCAAAATCAGCCTGATTGGGTGAAGTGCCTTGATCCTGACCGAACCTCACGGGAATATGGTTCTGCTGAAATTTCTCTGGCCAGCCCTACATTACAAGGCCAGTTATCTACTTACTCTGGACATCTCTGTGGGTTCATCAACATACTTCCCTGTCTTGTGACCTATCCTTTACCAGGAGAATCCAAGGACTTCACAGCTAGTGTCTTCATGAATCCCACAAGATTGTCTTCAGCTGTTATAACATGTTGCCCATTCACATATCTAGCTAATGTGCATCAGGCAACAGCTACTTCTACCATCAAGAATAAGATGCTGCGTTGCTGTGGAAGTCACCCCTGGACAGGTTTTCTGCTCTGGCGGTAGCTAGGTGGGCAGTTAATTGTGATCCAGCAACCCGCCTCCTCTGTGGCTATGCAAAGAGGGAGCAGGTTTTGCGCTTGAGTTTCTGTTTAATTTTAGTTTATTTGATTGAGTCTCGTCATTAAATACGTTCACAGGAGAGTGATTTGCTGCTAGGCGTGTTAGAGCAAAGCTCATTTTCTCCTGAGACTCTAGCATAATGTGACTGACAAAATCACAGAGGGGTAATCAATCCTGCCCCTTCTGTTCTGGATCTTGACAGTCCTTCTGTTAAGAGGACTATATTGTACCTGATAGTATTTCCAAAATGCCCCCAAAGGAGTTTTGGTACACAGGCTGTTTGCGCATTTAAAGGCATGTATCCTCCCCTCCTCCTCCCCCTTGTGTTGTCTTGCATGTTTGCACAAACAGGGGTTTATTTTGAACTGCTTCAGGACACTGTTGGCTAGCGCAGAAGTACTTAATAGCCTGTGATCTCTACTGCGTGACCTGCCACCCCTGCTGCTGTTTGCACTTGCTGCAGAAAATGACACTCTCCGTCCCCAGCTCTTCCTCCCTAGGTACTGACACTTTCTGTGGGTGTGTCAGAGAATAAATGCGAGAGGCCAGGATTTCTTACTGGATCAGTATTTTCTATTAGACCAACTGTATAGGTGAGCTATGATTAGAGAGGCTTTTGTAGGTGAGATACGGTTAGAGAAGCTTTTGAATACAAGACGTTCTCTGTCAGGACCTTGGTAGCAGGACATGACTAAGAAAGTCTTGCATTCAAAAGCCTGTCTAACTCTACCCCAGCTATACAGTTGGTCCAATAAAAGATACCACCCTTAGAAATCTTTGCCCCTTGCAACGTTTCTGGGCCGTCACGACTACGACATCAGGTTTACGCTAGCAAGGAGTAAAGTCACAGTTTGACAGTATGGGCATGCCTTTTCAGTTTTTGCAGGGTAGCAGACAAGGTTCTTTGGGTAAATCTGATATCTCTTATTAGACCAACTCAAAGAGTTGGAAATAATAGTTGGTCTAATAAAAGATAGTGGATTTACCCAAAGAGCCTTGTCTGCCTACGGTCTTAGACCAACCCGGCTGCAACCTACACCCCTGCAGGGCAGCAGGCGTTCCTAAAGGTCTGCTTTGCTCCATCTTTCCCATATACTACTGTAACTCTGATGGTGCCCACCACGGTCTCTTTGTGCTTGCTATTTATAGTTTAGGAAGTGAACAAAACGCTGGGCCCAGCAATGACTGGTTTTCTGTGGCTGCCAATTGCTTTGATCAAACTTTTTTATAGTGTCAACTTAGAGATCTTTGTGGCTGGCCAGTATAATAGACCCTGTTCCCTTTTTTTGCCCCCTCTCTCTCTCTCCTTGGAGAGAGTGCAATTTAGTGGTAATGTGAAGAGCAGCATTTTTAGCTCTCAGCCTGATGTATCAGTATACAAGTAAAGTTGAGCAGATGTTTACATTAACATTTAATTGAATTTATAACACCCTCCCACATGTTACATACATTAATAATAAGCATTAACCAAACGAAAACATTATGCATGTGCCCTAGAGTAGCAGGATGGCATCTGCAAGAGAATAGATCTCTCAGCCGCTGTGGTTATTTACTACAACTAGGAGAAGAAGTGCAAACCAGCTGGCTGCTTTTTCCCCCAGAGTTTTCCAAGCGAGAAGGGGAAGAGAAGCTATTTTAGACTAGGTTTGACTTTAGGGTCAAAGGCACAGTCGCAGCCTGACAGGGAATCTGAGTTCTTGGCAAAGCAAGTTAAAATCACAGTGAATCTTAAGGCATTTTGGAAGGCTTGTTTTTTTTTTTTCCAGAAACTGGATTACAGAGGCAACTGCTCCATAGACATGGGCCAGATCCCAAGTCTATGGAAGTCCATCAGAGATTTTCCATGAGCTTTAATGGGCCTTGTGTCGCTGTGCTGCTAACCATACGCTGCACATTCAGGCATCCCCTGTGCTGCCACCTTGCAGTGCAGGGTTTTTTTTAACTCTGCTAGATCCTGGGGTCAAAAAAACCCACCTGGACAAAATGTGTTGCCCAAAACTGGAGTCTGGCCCACCAGAGCTCCACTCCAGCTGCCAGCCAGGCTCCCAGCTCTAGAAGCGCCGTGGGTGCAGCTTCCCCAGCCCCTAGGACCCCAGGTAAGGCTGCTAGGGTCAGCACAGTTGCTGGCCCCAGCCCCCCCCCCCATCCCAATTGGGATAACCTGCTGTGCACCATAGCGTGCGTGGTACAGGTATTCCCTGGGGACAAGTGGCAGTGGCACAAGATGTGCCACTGCTACTTGTCCCCAGGGAACCAAATGTCTGTGCTCATCTGGAGGCGGCTTCATTGTTCCCTTTTTATAGAGCTTTTCCCCCACCTACTTACTGAACACTTGGTGTATTAAAAACTAACAGAAACTCAGGTTTGAATTTACCAAGGGGACCTGGCATTTCTAGTATCCCCAGAGTTAGCCTAAGGTTAATTTTTTTCCTGCTTTTTTTTTTGGTTGAAAATCAGACTTTTCCAATAAGATTGCAAAAGAGTGCAAATAAAACCTAATGTCAGCCTACAACATGAGATTATAAATAAAAATGTTGGGATCCATCCACTACCCATCTGTGCCAAGTTAATATTTTGGATGGGCGGCATACAATCAACGTTCTTGTATTTCTTTCTTTAAAAATGCAGCAGATCAGGCATAACAGTGAATTAAGGGTATATTTAGGTCTTATTAAAATGTGTGTCAACTATCTAATTTATTTCTAGCGCCGGTCAATGCTCTTAGTTTTGAATACTGTCAAAAATAGTTGTGATCTGGATAGCAGGTGGTTAATGATTAGGATGACTGGGCTGTCCCAAGACTGTGGAGGACCCAGTTAGCATAAATATAATTGCTTATAGTGAAATTTTCCATTATAATTTCTCAACTGGAACATTATCTTCCATCATAGACAGGCTAGCAAGCTGGGCGAGTCAGAACCAGATGAAGTTCAACGTTGATAAATGTAACATGCTCCACCTGGGGATAAACAGTCCCCTGCACGACTACAGGCTTGGCAATGCCAACCTGACCAGCACTGCGAATTAAAGGGACCTGGGGGTAATAATAGACCACAGCATGAATATGAGCCGGCAGTGCAATGCTGTTGCTGGCAGGGCAAATAATACTCTGGCATGCATCAATTGATGCATCTCCAGCAAGCCCAAGGAGGTGAATCTTCCACTCTACTCAGCACTGGTGAGACCCCACCTGGAGTACTGCGTCCAGTTCTGGGCACCACACTTCAACAAGGATGTGGTAAAACTTGAGAGAGTCCAGAGAAGGGCCACCCATATGATTAGAGGGTGCAAGCCATACGAGGAAAGGCTGGGGGACCTGGGACTCTTCAGCCTGAAAAAGAGAAGGCTGAGAGGGGACTTACTACCAGCTTACCAGTACATCAGGGGCTTGGTGAACAACTGTTCACCAGGGCGCTCTTGGGGAAAACCATAAGTAATGGCCACAAACTCCTGGAAGACCATTTCAGGCTCAACATTAGGAAAAACTTCTTCACAGTCAGAGTGTCCAGACTGTGGAATAAGCTCCTTCCAGAGGTGGTGCAGTCACGTACCCTGGAAATCTTCAAGAGGAGACTGGATGATCATCTTGCTGGGGTCACCTGACCCCCTGTTGTCTTTCCTGCCTGGGGCAGGGGGCTGGACCCGATGATCATCCGAGGTCCCTTCCAGCCCCTTACAACCTATGAATCTTTGAGGAAGTATAAATACCAACCATACAGGTACAAATGCCCTAAGAAAAGATTAAAAACATAAATCAGTAGGTTACTGATGTTTTGTAATTAAGATAGTTCTGGGAGCTGCGACTTGGCCCTTTCGTCTCACTGGGCTGTTAAATCTGACGGATGACTATAACACACTAAAGAGGCAATTTAAATATGCTAAAAATGGATGAAATTCCCCCCCCCCTTTTTTTTTTATTTACAAGTTTTTGTCATTTTCTTTCCTTCCTGGATTTTGCTTGAGTCACCTTTGTGTCAAACAGCCAAATTCCCAAGCATGAAAAAAATGAAACCATTTTTATTCAAGGCATGAATTGACAAGAAGCTTCTGAGCACATATTTCCCTCTTCCTAATCCAGATAGTTCTTAGCAATAGCTCTCACAAGGCCATTCAGCTCATTATAATCTGGCTCTCAAGGACCTACTTCAATTTTTTTTATTTTTTTATCCAGAATTAATAAATCATTTCTACATATGTCAGAGCTGTTGATAACAACAGTGAAGCTTTTATTTGTTCCTCTCCTGGGAGAGTCGGAAACTGTCAATATCAAAGACACAGATCGAGAGTCCCATATACTATCACTCAATCTCGGTTCACTTCTATCGCTAGAGGACTGCCAATTTGTGCCAGACAAAGGACGTGCCCCATAATTTGTTTTGTTTCTTGCCGTTTCGAACCCAGTCCTGCAAACACTTGTGCACATGAACTATTCGTTTGAATGTGCCTCTTGCAAGCCATATAGTTTTAGTGTTTGAATGAAGCTAATTTAATTCACTAGCATCAAACTCATCTGGCATTTGTAGTTTTTCACCTGTTTATTGACAGCCACCACTACCACTACTATCACCACCTGGACCAAATGCTGTAGATAAAATACATGACAAAAAAACAGATGATACTCTATGGTCGCATCTCCATGTCACTGTATGATGATGTTGCTATGGGGCTGTGATTTAGTACTTCCTTTTGGATTTGGGGCTGTATAAATCTATAGAGGTCTGATTGCATCTCTCCCACTCTACATGCTGGTTGTCATGCCTTCTTACACTAATCTTTTCATGGCAGTGAGCCCCAGATCCTGATCTGAACCTTTAATAAGTACATCTGGAAGTTGAATATTAAGTAGTAATGGGTCAGGCCTCAGTGTAAACTGGGAAAATTTCTTTGACTTCAATGCAGCAGTGGTGATGAAGGCCAGGTCCTCAACTGGTATAAACATCTCTATTGTCATGCCAAAGATGGACACACCGCTCTGCTTTGGCTTCTTTCTGTGTAGTTAGTCAAGTGGGCCGCTTTGAAAATTTTGTTTTAGGCAACTTTTCTTGAAAAAGATAGCAAAAAAAAGGCTGGTTGAACTCTTTGGATGTTCAGTAACTGCCTCTTTCTAGAATTTGGCATGGCCCATAAATTATTGATGGCACAAGTTTCCTAGTGAAAAAGAATATGTATACTTGAGGGAAGAACATGAAAAATAATATTTCCATCTTGGTGTCTTTCTGTGAAAAGTTGAAAACTTGTGGAAACTTTTGTTGCCTTTTGCAGTCTGCAAAATGTTCACCTTGACATCACAGCCGATAAACATTACAAAAATGCAAAGCAGGAAATGTCAGAGATCGCACTAAGGTATGAATTTCCTGTAGCTCATCTTGAACATCTTGGAAAGTGCAGAATACTGATGGTTTAATTTCAGTATTTACCTGGAGCCGAGGTCTTGGGAGAAACTTCACTGATTTAGAAGGAAAGGTTCTTTGGGTGAATCCAATATCTTTTATTAGACCAAAGGCATTCCCTTTCTGCTCTTCATAAGCTAGCTGTGTTGTAGTAGAAGGGTCACTACTCCGTTTTCCAGAGAGGAAGTGAGCTGGCAGGTATAGAGAAACAAAGGAGCCTTAATTTTGCAGCTTCAAAGTGACAGCCAGAGAAATAACTTCCCTTTTCACACTGTGTCCGTCTGTGCTAGGTAGCAGGCTGTTTCCTCGGACTTTTTCCAATGCAAGGCAGCAGTCGGGGAAGTAATAGCAGCTGCACCGTTTGTGACCGGTTATATGTTTTTCATTGCTGCTGGGTGCGATTAAGCATCCTATCCAGATCAGTTGGTTTCTTTATTTCTAAAAAGGGCTTTCTATAAAGAATACATCTGTCTAGAAATGCGCTGGCTGAAGGCAATCAGATGAATTTGGTGCTGCTGTTGGAATAATAGTACAGGCTTGAAATGTAACTGTAAGCAAGAGCCATTTAAAAAAAAAAAAAAAGATCATAACATCTGATTCATACATGGTCTCAAGGATTTATGGCCTTGATTCAACTTTTAAGCCTTTTTAATTTATTTTTTGCAATAAACTTCATTTTCTATAAAATAATTGCTCTTTTAAATAATCTAGCGTGACTCTGCTTGATTTTATGTGGCTTGAAGAAAGACACAATTCTCTCCATATGAGGGGAGTTTAGTGAAATATAACATTGTGGTTTGTGTCATTGTAATAAATGCTTCTTTTGAAAGCTACACTCAGAATGAATTTTGGCGTGTTTGTTTACAGCCCACATAAATGTTGGTTTTTTTTCCCTTTATTCCTTGTGATTTACCTTATGCAAGTATAACTCAGAGTTTTTATCAGGGAACAGTGGGAGCCAGATCCTCAGCATCTGTAAATCAGTACAATAAAACTACAGCCGTGGGATGGTTCTTATTGTGATGGACCTTCTACTTGGGAATGTGCTAATCAAGATGAATTGACTTTCAAGACTGCCCTTAATTGAATACTCTAGTTTGTCCTGGAAATATTATATATATATATATGTATATATATATATGGAATAAAATCCAGCTTCTGTTATGTTATATAGTATTGCTTGGATCTACCCAGCGAGACAGTCCACATTCAACAAAACATGTCTATATGTACCTGATGTCTTGCCAATTCTGTATGATATGCCCGATTTTGTTTTAGTTTGCTTAAACAGATCTCCAAAAATCTGACCTCTTAGGATAAATGTCAAATATAGTCCATTTTGCTTCTCTGGAAAAAGTTACATCCAAGTAAATGTGACCTCCTAACCAGTTAATTTCCATTGCTTAACTCCAGTTTAATACAATTTTATTACCTCTGTTAAATTGTTCCATACCTGGTGGCTTGTTTGTAAAAGGTATGGAACAAATTAAAAAGGTAATAGCATTAGCCATCCCAATAGCTCTGTCATCAGAGCTATTGGAATAGCTAATTTTTATAACCGATCACTGTGAGTGCAAATTGCCCAATCAATTACCTAGCTGGTAAACCACGTTGATGGATAGAGTTTCTGTGTGTATGCTTGGGGAGAGGGAAAAGTATAGATTTTTGAGTGAATTACATGAATTTCCCAATTTGGTTGCTGAATATTTTACTCAAGAAGAGAACAACATTAATTGGAAGTATTTAGTGCAATAATAGCTTATAGAAAAACATCTCTGTTGATGAGTGCCTGCACTTGAGGTTCTGGCACGCTTTTATTTAATGGTGTGATGGGATCTGATCCCACTGTGAAATCGGAGATCTGATCCTATTTATGTCATTATTACTTTTCAGTGCAAGGGGAGCCCCCCAGGCTCTAGTAACTCAGAAGTGAAGGGCCTGCAAGTTGAGCCAGGGTAACAACCAGCTGATTGTCAGATGGCCCTTGGGACCTCACCCGATTGTCAGCCTCAATCCCGGATGGCACCAAGGCCAGTTTGAGTCCTGAGTGTGGTCCTGGGACAGTCTGACAGTCAGCTGATTTTTGGCCTTTGCTTCGACAGGCCTGGAACTGGTTTGATACCAGAGCTGCCTAGGCCAGGTGAACAATCAAAACCTCAAACCTTGCAGCTGTCGTCAGGCTGCCACACGTGGGGGATGAGACCCCCAGCAGAGGAATTAGGGTGTGGGGGAAGCTGAAGAGCATTGCCTGCTGGAGACTTTAAATGTTCCCCGAAGTCTGATCTCCTGCACTGGGCAGCCCAGCCAGGGTTGCTTTGTGCAGGGTTTAAAGTCCCAGGCGGGGAAGCCTACGGAAGCCATCTCAGGGGTGCTATTCAAATCTCCCTGCATGCCAAGACCCCGATCTGCATCCCAGGCAGCTGGATTGCTACGAGCCCATGCACCACACCATATAGCAGTGCCTGCAGCTGTGGAGCAGAGCTTCTAGCTCCCAAGCTGCCACTTCCACAGCATTCTGGGAACTTAAAAAATGAGGCATGCAGCTGGGGCTCCCATCTATAGGCCTGTTTTTTAATGTTCTGGGGGATAGTGAGCCTGAGATTGAGGAGATACTTCCGGATGTTGGACTCACAGCACCCCTCCCCTTGTCTGCCTTCAGGGATCAGATGGGGGCACCAGGTCTGGGACATGCTGCCCCCAGCTCAGTCCCACTGCACTGTTTGAGCTGAGGACAGCTGTCTCTTGGACCTTGCGGCTGCCCTGTACCTGGTCTCTATGTTCAGCTGAGCCTTAGAATCTGTCATGGGTCAGCCCCAACATCCGCAAGTTCAATTTAAGGTGCGATACCAACAAGCCACAAAGATGTTCCACGTTATATTGTATCTCCCATTATATGTGGAACATCTTTGTGGCTTGTTTGCTATATTATCACACCATAAATTGTCCTTAATGTGTGGTCAGGTTACTATTTATGGCACCAGGGCCCTGGGAGACTAAAAGGTTTGGTTGAAATTATTTTCTTAGTGATTTTATTTTCTGGGCAGAGTGTAATACTAAGTTTTTATTGCATTTGTATTAGCAATACAAAGACTCTGGTTGATGTAATAGGTTTTATGCCTTTTCTGAAAGCTTGACTGGAAATATTGATCTCTGTTTTTCTTGAAAACCATGTACCATGAGTAAAAAAAAAATCAGGGTCTCCCTAAATAGCCAGTGTCTTTTGAAAATGCTGATCTGGGGAGAAAACTGACTCAGCAGCAACTGAGTTGAAGAAACAAGGACTAAATAAAGATGGGGGATTGAAATGGTCAAACAAGGGTAGGTTACGAAACAAGCACAGAAACTTAGTGATATATTCATTGGAGATTAAAATATCAAATACAAACAAGCATGTGGGAGATCAACCCTTTCGTGTCTGTTCCCTTGTGGACTTGATTTTCCTTCTTGTATGTATGAGGAGGAGAAGACGGGGAGAAGGGTTAAAGACCTCAAAGTGGGTAAGATTAACTCTTTATTAAAGGAGGTTTGGGGTGGTGGAGGGGGACTTCAAAAAGGGGAAAAAAATCTTTTGCAATCATAAGAAATGATGTATACGTATATTATGTTTCTTCTAAGGTGTTTATTCATTTTCTAAATTTACATGCTACCAGATGGCACATTAGGGAAACATATTATGCTTCTCGGCCACCTCTGCTATTATTTTATATTCTGACTCTGTAAACTTTAGAAGTCTGTGTAAATCTTGCTGCCTTGTCTCTTGAATAAATATTGAAGATTATGATTCCTAAAGATTATGGAAGAGAATTAAACAACCACCACCAAAAGGATTAGAAAAGATTGCTTTTGGATTGGTTTGTGCAGGTTGGTTATGCTTCCTGCTCCATGAAAACTCATCTAACAATGGTTAACAGAGTAAAAGTAAACAGTAGCCTTGATACAAAAAATTAGGGATTGCTTAACCCTTAGAAGTGCTACTACCTATGCTGAAATGAGAGGAGATCTATGGAAAGAGATAGTGAGGGAATAAATCTATGAACCGTTTCCTGCTTGAGACATCTTTCTTGATTGTTTCTTAAGGCTGGGGACAGACATTATACATAAACTGGTTTAAGTGATCAGAAACTGGTTTAAACCTGTAACAGAACAGATATTCAGTGTACAAAAACCAGTTTGAAAATGACCAAAACTGGTTTGAGATAAACCTGGTTGAATGTAGTATCAGACTTAACTGATTTGGCTCAAACCGGTTGATGTCTCAAACGTCTGTCCCAGACCTAAAGGACCCAGGCAAATTTCTAAATTTGACTGGCCCCTTGAGGCAATTTCTGTTCACATAGCATACTCTATCTCCTTTGGACCCCCAGCACTGACTCCCACCCCCACCAGTTTTGGTAGGTAGCTCTTGAGGTCTTCTTTATTTATGTCTCTGTGCCTTATATCAGAATAGGTCTCTGTGTGAAAGGTGCCACCAATATAATGTATTATTTGTATTGTGGTAGTAGATAAAAGCCCCAGTGATGGATGGGGGCAGTGCTCTGAAGCAGAAACCAAGAACAGAAACAGGCCCAGGCTTACACTTTTAACAGTCTGTTGTGTTACTCAGGGGCTTGGAAGTCAATGTTAAGGTTTAGGTTTATGGGAGAGGGAAACAAATAATCCCTCAATTTTTAAAGCAACAACAACCCTTTCTTTTGAACGTCCTAAGGAAAAGATAGAGGTGGACTGAGAGAATAGGCAAAATCCAGAGATGCTATGCCAATTTCTTGCCTCACCGGCTGCAGACAAATGGACCTTTTTACTGCTTTAACAAAGGCGGGAGAGCTGCCACTCAGAAGCTCACATCATCTGTTTGATGGAACTGTTATGTCTGCATTGCTTCTCTGTGCCGTGGCAAGGACGTTTAGCACTTGGGGCAAAGCTTGCACCAGCAGCCCACCCTCGTACCCTGTGTACAGATCAGAGGGGCACATGCCCCCCCACCTCCCACCATGTTTGCCTGGGAGTGCACACAGTGGCAGGAGCCTTTTGCCACCTGTCTCCACTCCCTCTCTCCCCCCAAACAAGCTGCTCACAGCTCCGTCCCATGTTCTGCCCCAGCTGGGCAGCGCCTGTTAGCGCCCCTTCGCTTCAGCACCCAGGGCAGTTGTCCCGCCACCCGCCCCTTGCTACAGCATTGCCAGGAATAAAATAGGCTAAAGATGCAACAGTTTTGCTGCACCTGTATCACCTGAAAACATGCAGATGCAAGAGTTACACTGTAACAGCATAGAGCTGCATCGCTTGATACCAGTAAATTGTTACGGCTGTCTGGCCACAATGAGTGAGTTTTTTGGGCAAAGTAGAACACCTTTAAATAACAGAAAGGGCTGAAGATTCATTAAGTGAGAGAGACAGATGCACCTATGACTAGAACATGTGCAGCAGCTCAAAACCACGATCAGACAAATAGAGCACATCCTTTTCCCATGGAAATCATTGGGAGTTAGATCACTGACTTCACAGCAGTTAAATGTCTTGCCAATAAACAGGATATGTGTCTTTTCCTCACTGGGTCATTTCTGACATAGAAATGGAAATCTCCATCTTTGCTATTGGGAGCTGCAGGATTTTGTGATTTCTGAAGTGTTTTTTTTTATTTCCATGGCTTTTCTAAAATTCCTAAGCAAGCACCAGGGCTTTTTATCTTCTGTCTATCTTGTTATGTGCTATAAGGAAAAAAAAAAAAAAAAGGAAAAAGGAAGATGACAACAAGCAGGGTAAAAAGGAGAGAGCTTCAAAGGGTGAATTCTATTAAACAAAGAAACAAAATAGATTTTAAAAATATGGAAGTGAAAAAGAAGGGAGCTTATTCATAACATTGTATGTAAAGACTGAAATGGCTACTCAGAAAGGTAGGAAGTTCACAGCATTTATTCAAGCAATAACAGTGTGTGCATATAGGATTTAATAGAAAGCTTAAGGAAGTCAGTGATATTTTCTGTTGGTTGTTAAGGGCTTTGAAACACACCTATGCCAATGGGGTGAGTCATGCTGTACATTGAGATGCTCTGTGGGTTGCTTTCTGGCCCTTTAATCCTATTAAAATCATGAGACTCTTTACATGTGTAAAATCTGGTCATTGAATGACAGAGGAAATAGCAGTATCCCTGTGAATAGCATCAGGTCTTAGATTTTTTTTATAGTTGGGAGCAAAAGACCATATGAAAGCAAATTCTAGTTGTAAAAGAGCCCTCAAACTACATAAGTTGCACTCAGTAGACCTTGATTTTTTTTTTTTTTTTGGCTCCGTCTTTTCTCTTACTAAGAAAATCAGACCTAAATGTTTAGAAGAGCATCATCATTATCAAGGACAGATGGAAACAGAAGCATAAGCAATATGAAATTAGAATTATGCCTAGGGTTGCTGCAGCATTCAGTAAAAAAAAAAAAAGATCCAGATGTGTTAATATGTTACATGCATATGAGTCTCTAAGAGCTTGATAAAAAGCAGGATATTTTGCAGGTATCCAGGTTGTAGCTGTATTCGTCTAGAGGAAAAGGCAATCAGGACTCATAGTAAAGATTATATCTTTTATTAGACCAACAAGATTTTTGCAAAAAGGTGAGAGGATTCATACCAGCTCTGAACTGACTGCCCAGAGGAGTTTTCCATCTATTGACTCCTCTGTGAAATCCTATGAAATATGAACTTTCATTTCTACCCCGGAGAACTTTGTTCAGGTCGCTCCTGACCTGAGCTACTATGAAACTTTGACAATCTTTCCTGCAGTGTCTGATGAGGGGTGTTTGTGCCTGAAAGCTTGCAAGTTTAGATTTTTTTTTTCTTCCAAAAATCTTGTTGGTCTAATAAAAGATATCATCTCCACTACAAGTCCTGACTGGATATTTTACAGCAGATTTCAGTGAAAATGAAACCTCTTGATGAGGGAATGTAATGCAAGCTGGGAGTTGCATGGCTGCAGCACACAATGCGAGGGGTTGTCTCTGGGCAGGGGTGTCCAGTAGACAAGCATGAAGCTTGAAGCAGAACAACATCCACGAGGACCTGCGGGGAGTTTTCCGAATGGAAATGTTTCGTATTTCAGTTGAAACGTTTTGAATTCGGGATTTCTCCTGGGAAGGGCACTTAGTTTAGTCAATGTTGTTTTCCAGCCAAAAGAGCTGAGATCAGGAAAAAAAATGGAACCGTCTTACATAGTCTAAAACAAGAGAAATGCACCCAGAGCACACGATTAGGAAAATGAGTTAGAGAATTTCTCTGCATCCTCCTCTTAATTCTCATTTAATCTCCCAGTATATTTTAAGGAATACAACATATCCCCACAATATTGCAATCTATACTCATCCACCTATTACTCACTGAGTTTGTCTAGAAAATAAGTAAATTGGCTGCACCTGTGTTGTGCATAATTATATGGGAGCACAGACATCTGCGGTTAATCACACATGCATTGTCCGATGACCTGATGTCTGAAAAAAAAGTACCTTAGTAAAAGCGTTAGGGAAACCAGTTGGAAAAGATGAAGTTACCTGCATTTTTTGGTGCTCTGCAGATACAGTTCCATCACTGATGAGCCAGGCTCTTTATTTTTAATTAAACAGTTAAATCAGAAGTATTGCACTGTACAGTTCAACCTCTCAAGCGGAGGGGAATGGAAATGGTTGCTGCCATGTATAAGGATCATTGAAAGCCCCAGAAGACAAGCAGTATCTGAGAGGAGTTGAGCAGGGGAGGAACAGAGCAGCAGGAGGTAAGGTTTAGGAGGCAGGAGAAAGGCTGTGATGATTGTACTTCAGTGAGAACAGCAGGAATTAAGCCTCGAAAGAGGAGTTGGACGTAGCAACAGAATAAAAGGCCAGAGCTGCAGGTGGTGTAAAGTGGCATAGCTCCAGCATATTCAAGGGAGATTGAGATCTGGGCAGAGTTTCTGCAGAGCGGAGAAGCACAAAGCGAGGTGACAGGAGGGTGGAGTCATGGGAGAAGAGGCCAAAGCACTCATATATTATGCAAGCTACCATGAGGCCTGGTGGTCATAAATTCCTGTGGGTCAAAACCCCTGGAAGAACAGCCATTGTGGCTTCATCTGCAGTCAGCTGATGTGCCCAAACCCCAGCTAAACAGAAATTCCCAGGGGAAGGACCTCCTGCCCCATCTACTAGTGAGCAGGTGAAAGCACTCCTGCTGAGAGTGCCTTTCTTTTGGAAACACTTCTGCACCAGACGTACCTGAGTTCATTCAGGGTTATCTGTGGAGGGGGTCTCCTCTGTCAGACAGTGTTGACAGTCCCAAGACCATGATCAAATAGCAATGGGACCTCTTAAATCCAAAACCGCTTCCCATGGATAGTCACTCCCTCGCATGTGCAGAATCTCCACTTTCCCCGTGCATCTTTCATTAGCAGCATTTCTTCCGTATTTGCAAGGACAGGCCAGGTGGTTTGGGTAAATGTGTTATATTTTGTTAGACCAACTAAATAATTGGAAAAAAAAAAGTTCTTTGCAAGTTTTTGGGTACAAAGTATTGGGGAAAAAAATTGTTTTCTGCAAGTTTTCAGGCACAAAGTATTGGGGGAAAAAATGTCTTTGCAAGTTTTCAGGCATAAAGCAGGAGGCATGGGAAGAAAACATAACTTTACTGGGGTATGGCAGGGAGAGGAGGCTGCTGGAGCTCATCGTCTCTTTGACTTCTTATGAAGGAAGCAACAGAAGAGGAACCTTTTGGCATTGCTAAGGGGGAAATCAAGGAGTCAGGTTTGAAAGGCAGCCCCAGAATTTGGCTTCACCCTAAGAATCCCCCTCTTCCTTCCTTTGGCATAAACACCCTGACCAATCTGCTAGTACCTTTTGGCTCCTCACCATCCTAAGTTTAGTTTCCCAAGGAGAGGAAGGCAAGGGAAAGTGTTTCTTTTTGCCCTCAGCTCCTAGTTTCATTTCCTTAAGGGAGGAGCGTTGAATATTGCGGGGTGGGGATTGATTCTGTGGAAATTTTCTATGGGGAGGAAACAGGGTAGAAGGAAGAAGCAGAGTCGTCATCATCATCAGTGGCAATCGCTCACAGTCGAGGCTGTTCACACCCACGGGTCAAATAAAGGGGTTGTAGATGAAAGCAGCAGAGTGAATTAGCCTCGGTGGCACTCTGGTCCTGTGGCTAAGCTGTTAGTGGTACTCAAGCCAGCTGCTTTGGAGCTATACTATGCCATGGTTCTCAACCCTGTGCTTTAGCATGGGCTGTTGCAAGATAAGCAAGTAGAGACTGGAATAGAAATATAACGAGACAATGCCGAGGCTCAGGATGTGTTGGAGTGACAGACATCAAGGAATATGTGATAGGGAGAAAAGCAGCTAGAACAAATGCTGGTAAAAAGGAACGTGTAAAATGACCGCAGTAGGTGATGGTGCTCCTGAGGACCACATCCTGGCCCATCAAGGTCACTGTTGTTTCAGGGAGGCGCTTGCTTCTAGGACTCCTGTCATCTCCCAGTTTCATCTGAGTTTCCACTTCCAAGAGCATGCTTGCTTCTTTCCTCCGGAGACCGCTTTTCTTGGGCTCTCACACTGACAAGCGCTGCCACTGTCAATCGCGTCAAGGAAATTACACGCTTATTTTTAACATAATTTAGGAACGAGATTGCTCTAGACAATAGGCAAGTAATGATTTCTCTGAACAGTTAGCAATGTTCACTTAACAGCCAGAGGAAACAAAAGGATGCCTGGCCTGTTTGAGTTTTCCGTGGAGTCTGATTGCAACTGCAATGTCTACCTGGATCAATTGCTAGGATTCATGTTACCGTGAATTGCCTTGCCTTTTTTTTTTTTTTAAATCTAGTGCACTAATGCATATATTTTTAGTTTAAGGAGAGGTTACATCTATCTTGCTGGGATCCTTTGACCCTAGCTGACTTCTTGCCCCAGGGGCACGGGCCTGGACTCAATGATCTTCCGAGGTCCCTTCCAGCCCTAATGTCTATGAAACCTATGAAATGTTCTGTACTCCAGATAAAACTTGGATGTCGGTCTCTGTTGCAGTCTCACCAACTAGAGCTCTGGGGGTGTCTATACACTAAGGTGGAGCAGGGGGCACTTTAATTAGCGAGGCTCTCGGAGCTGCTGTGATTAAAGTGCCCCCAGCATCATGTGTATTCAGCATCCCATTCAATGAGCCCCCATTGCCATTTTGAAGCATGGGGATGCTGCATAGACATGACAGAGGCTGCTGGAGCACTTTAATTAACACGCTCCAGCAGACTAGATCTGGTTGGGGCTGGTCCTGCGTGGAGCAGGGGGTTGGACTAGATGTGACATCCTGAGGTCCCTTCCAGCCCTCTGTGATTCTATGACTCAGTTAGTCAGCTAATTAGCACACGATGGAGTAGACATCCAGCATGTGTACAGGTGCCCTGAATTATGAAGGAGGCCTTTATTCTACTCTGCACCCTGGTAGCATGGCGCTGAAAGGACAAGACTAGGGAGAGGTGGGCTGGCTCGCATGGCAGTAAGGCATCTTTGTGACCTGGGGATTCTGGACTGTTGCAAGGACCTACATTTCTCTGTCTTAAGTTGCTTAATTTCTGGCTGTCTCTTGGGCCTGCACTCCTAGATTGGCCACAGTGTCATGTGCTACAGAGATTACCCACCTATCATCTTGGTGCCAAGACAGTTTAGCCAATACTGTCATTCAGAAAGTTAGCAATGCCAACGTAACTGCCCCAGTGTCGCTGCACGCTCATAGTGCAGAGGCCCTATGCCAATGGAAAACGGGGTTTGCGCTCCTGAGATTCACTTTGGTTGAATTATCAAGGTAATCCCTCCCATTGGCAACCCCCTCCCTCCTACAGAAAAGGATCTGTAAACAGTTTTACTAATCAGGACAAGCCCTGAGTTACCAATTAACTGACTCACCAGAGCTGTTTGTCTTGCCACTGTTCCTTTGGTATAAGCAATGATTCCAGGTCTATTTAGTCTATGGGTTACTTATATAACATTTTCCCCACCATGAAGACTGTGTTCATAAATATGAACATTCAGTAAAACATGACAGTCCAGACATGTGGACAAAATATAATAATGGCCCCTGCTCGGGTCCCAGAAGTTTCTCTTATTAAAAATGGGATGATGAACTTGTTCTTTATGCAAAATGAAATTAATTTCATATAAAAGGCTTTTAAAAAAAATTACACAATTATCTTTCATTATCCACAATACAGATTTTTTTTTATTTCTAATCTTTTCCCAGTATTGAGTCGCAAATACATATCTCATTTCACATTAAATTGAATAATCATATGTTTAAGAATGTGCTTCATATAGTCGATTGGAAAGACTATTTAACTGTTAGGCTTGAATACCCAGAAGTCCAAAAAAAAAAATTAATTATAATTATGATCTAGATGTGTCTGTTATTCTGTAGCTTGATAATTATTAACTTCTTTGCAAATATACAGATGGTCCAGAATAATAATTTTGCACTTTAAAAAAGAAATCTGCTCTGCCAAACAACAATTTTGATGGGTTTGTTTCAAATGTGCAAGAATGAAGCCAGAGAAAGAGCTGGGAGCAGCAGCATAATGATTTGCCAAGGGGACAGTGAAGATCCCAGATCAGGGTACCTCGGCAGGGATGATTGGGTCAGGAGGGCTGTTGGAGATCTCATAGCAGGGCTCAGCATCAATAAAACGTTACACGCAAAGCCCCCTTTTAATTGCTTTCACATGTAGGCTATTTTTGTATATAACCTACATGTCGTATAGGTTAATTTTGACTCTCATGTCAATAAAGGAATCCTGTGACTGACCCCACTGCAGTGGCCACTAAGCTATTTAAGAGTTTTGAGACCTTCTTTTTATCGTGAATTTAAAAAACAAACAAATAAGGGTCAGCGGCAATCTGGATTAAGTACCGACTTGCTACACTGTGGTGCTGAACCCTTCCTGAAACTCCAGTCTGTGAGCATTTGGAGGACATGACTAATGCCTTATAGTACAGGACAAAGTGCAGCAGCTTGCATTTGCTCTCAAGTGTTGGGAAGGCAGTGCTCATTGTTCGCACAAAAAGCCTAGTGGTTGGAGCACAGGGAGGAGAAGGGGTCACACCTACATCTCCCACTTCCCAGGAGAGTGTTCTGACCATGGGATTATGGACTAGGTTTTGTGGGGTCATATCCCACCCTTGGGCCCCCAGCTAGCCCATTTATGGGGCCAGAAGAAAATTAAGAGGGAGCCCAACATTGTAGCCCAGTGCTGAGTTTCAGTCCCTGCTCCCAAGCGTATATGTGTACTTCGTATTAGCAAGTCTTGGGTTCAAAATACAAATAGTCCTTGCCAGGACCGGAAGCCAGGATCTCTCTCTCCAACAGATGTGCCCTCATCAGAAGGCCAGGCTTCAGCAAGAGGGGTGGAGTGTGATCCTCACCCAGACCTGTATTTTCTGTTGGGTTGATCTAGGCAACCTCTTGCCCAGCATCTGGATTGCCCTTTGGAGGCAGCTACATCTCTCTCTCAAATCTGTAAAGATCCTAGGAACCTCATGCTGCTGATTTGGATCATCCTTATGAGACACAGTACTTTATTTGAAGGCCTTAAAATGCCTGTGAGGATGCTTTGGATCTACCCTAATTAATTCATTCATTGTTGCCCTTGTTATGAAGTTGCTGATACAGCATGCAAGTCCAGTTACTATTTGGTGCCTCGCAGTAGTCACTGGAACTAGGTTGCAAGCTTGTCTGGAGGAGTTTGAGACACGATTGCAGTTCCCCCTCTGACATCCCTGTGATTTTCTGGGAGAAGTCATCCTGCCCTTGTGTGGCAAGTCACAGGCAAAAGAAGAAAAAAGATCCACTAAGTATACAAGTGCACTGAAAGATTAGGGTTGCAATGCTGCTTAGAGACAAGACCAGACATATTCATGTGTGTGGGAACTGCAGACACAAATGTAAAGAGCAGTGGGTAGACTTGGAAAAGGTGGACATGCTCATGCTCCCATCCTTGTGTTCCTGGTGGAGACAGAAGGCTAGGGAGCCGTGTGTGGGAGCCACTCATGTACATCTTTAGCTAGACTGTCTGAATTAAAGTAACTGTCATGTAATGTATGTGGAGGAGATATTTGTTATAGCGTAGCTTTGATTTGTCCTTTTCTGGGACTCATCTTCTTGCTGGTAACAGCAGATCAGTCTCACTGCTTTTCTGAGTGGGGTTAGTGGGGGACTTTTGTCTGCCAACCACAAAATACCCTTTTTGAGATGGTCACCTACCATGAGCTGACTTGCATTGGATTTTGCCAAAAAATGGTTATTGATGATAACTTGACTGATTATAGGTGGGGGTATTAAACTGGCTGCCAAGAAGTTTAGCCAATACTGTATTCAGAAAGTTAACGATGCCAGCATAATGGCATCAGTGTAGCTGCACGCCCATAGTACTGCTGCCCTGTGCCAATGTAAAATGGGGTTTAGTGGGGGACTTTACCTACCACAAAATACCTCTGTTGAGATGGTCACCTACCATCAGCTGACTTGCATTGAATTTTCCCCAAAAATGGTTGCATTTTATCACCTGGTTGGCATTTGCTTATTAATTTGATCTTTGGACGTTGTGGTTCACTGGATATGCCGGCTAGTTTAATAATTATGTTTTCCGTTTTTGACAGGAGAATCGGTTGCATTCATTTTAGCATAAGCATTTGCAGTTGCAACATGGAGCTGTTAAGTTCCTTGCTTTGTGCAAGTCATAGGAGTGACTATGATTTACAGTGCAAGGAGCTGGGCTAGTATTTAGACTAGCTTCTGTGGATGAATAATGTTATATATATAGATGCAATGTGTATAAAAGTTACCTATAAAAATGCAGTCGTTTGTCCTTTACTTCAGCTGCATTGAGATGAAATGTGTGGAAAATATTATCATTTGAAATCATATTTTACATAGAAGATTATCTGATTATCACCAAAAAGTCTTCGCAGTTTTTAATTTATCCTTATGCATTTTTAACGTGACAGCTGGAGCACAGCATGCATATGGCATACTAATAGAGGAGGAGGCTAATAATCTGTTCTTGCTATCTATTCTTGCAGGGGGAAAAAAAAGACTTGAAATAAGCAGAAATGTTTCAGTTGAAATCTATTGGGTATGAGCAGCAGTCCCTGACACGGGGAACTGATACCAGGATGGAAATTACTCCGTTATTGAACTTATTGCCTGTTTTTTGTTTTCATTTTCCAGAGAAAAGCTAGCGTCTTTGCTTTCACTTAAATCACTGTAATTTATATTGAGAGATTTGTTATGTATCACATAACAAGTTAAGTTGGAAATACAACTTCCACCAAAACTTTTTCAGTTGCTCTGAACTTTGCAATCAACCTCCTCTTGAGGTGAACCAAACAAATGTTACTGTTTTGTTCTAGCAAAATTGGTTTCAGTTCAGCATTTTTTAATCCCAAATTTTCAAAGCAAAAGTACTAAACTATTTAGCAAACAAAGAACTATTTGATCTCATTATACATTCATAGCTGAAAATAAGAGGAACAATTTAGGTCACAATTGACTTGTTTGTTAGGTTTTAATGAGAGCTGCAAAACAAGTTATGCTTGGAAAAATAGACTCCAGAGTTTTAAAAGTAGGTATGTTGAACTATTTTTTTCCCTTTCAGATATGGAAAGTGGGATTTTCATGCAAGTTTCTTTGCTTACCCTAAACTTTGCAAAATTTGACAGTTACTGGTAATCCACTTCAAGATGCGATTGCTGTTATTTGGGTGCTGTGATAGAAAGAGTGTGCCAGTGGGCAAAATTGTACTTTAAACATAATTTCTGTACCAAAAAATACTAAGCACTGAAACAATTTTAAGGGCAAGAGTATATATAATCTTCTAAAATTAGGAGGGAAATACCATTGTTACATAGCTACTTTTTTCTTTCTAAAAGAAACGGGAACTATTAATAGCTCACATTAAGAGATCTTGGTGAAAAATAATCCAAGCTTTCCAAAGTCAGGAAAGGTTGAGTTAAGTTTAATACATAGTACGTTTAGATCTGCAACTCAGTTTAACATGCATTTCTTTAATCGTTCTAGCTGAAAATCTGTTACAAAAAAGTAAAATCAGCTTTAAAGACACCAGAGCTTCATGTTGCAAATAATATGTAATATATGCAGAGCCAGATTCTGCTCCCAGTTACACTGGCATGAATCAAGAATAATTTCTTGCAGGCTTTCCTACCATTTCCTGTCTGTGTACCACAGCTCTGCTGTGCTACCGGTGAAAGATGATGCTTTCCAAGTCCTCATCACTTTGCTCTGGCATAGCTGAGTCTACTCCAATCTGCTCCTCTGCTGCTGTCCTCATCTCTCCCCTTGAAAAAAGCAATTATTTGTCCTAACTGTTCCAGGCAGCACAAGTTAGCAAACAGAGCTTTAACTCAGAAGACCTTAGGTCTCTTCTTGGCTCTGCCACTTGCCTTGGGTAGGTCACATACATACCCTGGGCCCTAGTTTACTCTTCTATAAAGTGGTGATAGTGACCCTGACTTCATCTTACCAACTGCTTTGAGATATATGTTTATAAGAGCTGTAACTGTGATGATTTAGGAAATACGTGAGAAGCAACAAATGTGTGAGACCCAAAGAAGGGAACTAAGATACCCAAAAGCTTCCCTAAGTCTATCCCAATGATGCAGTTGGTCCAATAAAAAAAATATCACCCAGAATTCTTGCCTCTCTTTATAAGAGCTTGTTATTTAGTATTATTTGCACTCGGGCTCCTTTTCACCCATCTGGCAATGGAGTGGGACTATGGAATAAATGAGCATGTGGTCCAGTATCTTTGTTCAGAAGCATACACAAATAACTTCAATGCCAGCACCCATATATTTAGGTCTGCCCCACAGATATATGATATGAAAAGTACATAAGGCCAACATGCATCTTCGGACTCTGAGAATGAGATGTTAACGGTCCAGGTGGCCCACCGGAAATCAAATGTAGAGAGGAAGGGGAATAAGGAAAGAGAAAATTCTGTGTAGAATTTCCCTATAATGCAATGTGCTGGAAATCAACATTTGGTAGTTACAGCAGAAGAAATGCAGGCAGTGGGGGAATACTTTAAACACCTATTGACATTCGAAAGCAGTTTGCTTTCTGACCTTTCGTGACAGAATGAGTTCAGCCCGCAAATGGGAGAATGTCAGAAAAGCTGCAGAAACTGACTGAGATTATGAGACCAGAAAAGCAAACAAATGCCCTGAGCAATATCTTTGGGTTAAAGAATTACTGAAAGATGATGGATACAATATTTAATGGTGAAAGGATGCGTAGTCACCTTCCTACAGGGCCGTGCCCTACTGTGTATGGACTGGTCCTGCTTATTGGGGTGTGAATCTCTCTTGTCATCCTACCCTCCATGTGACTGAAGGCCCTCAGTTGCCCTTGTGATCCTACAAGGACAAGTTTGGGGAATATTGCCACTCTGAATTGCTGGCTGGTTTGGAAGGACAATGGGATAACTTGTAGTGGGTTCAGGAAAGGCAGACCAATAAGACTTGTTCCTGGTCACTTTTTTCAGTTTAATTTATTGAGTTATACCAGCACTATTGAAGTAGGGCTTCAGCTGGTGCCGACCAGCCCCGTTAACATCAAAGGTGCTGTGCTGACTTGCACCTGACCGTGCCCATTCACTCTGCAAGTGCCTGGGCTTGCGAAGGGTACTTTTGAAAGAGGTCTTTCCTTATCGTCCTACCAGTGCTTGGTGAAGATCCTTACCAAGATGTAGGCACCACTTTCAAAGACTGCCTCTGATTTGGATACGGAGTTTGAGATCACCTGACCCTGACTACTCAGAAGCTCTGAGCATCACTGAAGGATGTTAGATGTGTTTCGAATGATGGGTAATCGGCACTTCCAAACGATGCCCATCATCTCAGCGATCCCCCCAAAAGGCACAGAAAACGAGATGTTTTTGGCTCCAGCCTCTCTCTGCTAGTCATTTGCTCTTCAAGCCCACTGCAACCCCATGGAAGTTAAAGAGAGTCTTCAGGTGTTTTTGAAACAGGCTTTTTACATCTTTTATTTCTAAGAGGAGGGTGTAACAAACCATCTGTTTCTCTTACTCTTGGAAAATTGGGTGACTATTTAACTTTAGACTCTTTTTTTCCCCTTGATTTGTGTTTTTACTTATTTTTCTTTGGAGCATCTTTTTTGCATCAGAGGATTATCAAGTCCTTTATGATTTCTTAAGTACTTTTTCTCTCTTTTTATGGTGCCGGAGTAATGTGAAATAAAACAAAGCGACTCTGCCAGGAATTCTGTCAAACCACGAGAAATACGTTCTCATTAGTTTAACTCATGCCCAGGCTATGGATTCGGGTCTTGCCACCGCGAGATTAGAAACTGAATCATTCCTTTCCCAAGCCTTTCCGTACCCTCAGACCATTCCAGCTGCTTCTGACTGTGATTTACCCTGAAGGACAATCCCATTGTGAATGCAGATGGTGTGCCACAGAAGTTCGGTGAAGTGAAATTCTTCACTCAAAAATTGTGTATGCAAAGCCAGTCGGCAAGCACAAGACTTCCATACACAAGAGCTTCACTAGACTTCTGTGCTTGGGTCACGTCTGCTGTCCCCAATATTTGGCTTGGATGTATGGAGCTATAGCATGGCGCAGAATCCTGAGCTTCCCCCGCACGTGTCAGTCTGCTTAAACTGAGGCACGGTATCTGAACCAGCTAGAATTTCTTCACCTAGGTATTTATCCTTCACCTACCTGAAAGCTTGCAAAGTAGATTTTTTTTTTCTAGCTATTTGAGTTGGTCTAACAAAAGATATCAGATTTACCCAACGAACTTTGTCTGCCTATGTCTTTTGACCAACACAGCAACAACTTACACCCCTTCACCTAGGTGACAAACACAAGCAGACTTTTATAGTCTTTAGAACTGCCAATAAATGCATCTATTTCAAGCACTCGGCTAGCATAAATCGCTGATGCTACAGGAATGCTGCACTAATGCTACTAGTGCTTCAGGAACCACATTAGGACCCTGGATAATAATTGAAATCAGCAAATAGCCGTGTGTTTAGCATGGTTGGAAGGAATGTCCTTTCTTGATTGACTTGGGATGATGTCATCCTTGTGTAAATAATTTCCCGTAAATATAGGTCTCTGAACTCTCCCCCCCCCCCAATAATTTCTGTCGGTATAGTAATACATCTCTGCAGGCTCTGCACTTCTGGAGGATTATTTCACTTCTCAGGCAGCCAAAAGTACTTGACCTTCAGTCTCGTGTGACAGCATACCTGAAGTATGGACTTAATCCTCTAAAAATGCACTACCTGTTGTGTCTAATTCTTTGAATATCAACTGCCTGTCCGCCTGTGACAGACTAACACATTCATATACTTGCCGCCGGAGTGAGCGCACTTAACCCTTGCTTTGCAAAAAAAGCATTGGTCACCGTGCCATCACCGTATCAATGCAATTCTAGCCTGTCTCAGTACAGAGCAGCTGAAAAGGTAGCTTGGATGGTGATTAAAGGAGGAGGGAGGTGATGGGCTGAGAAAAAGACAGAGAGGAGAACACTTAAAAGCTGGAAGAGATCCTGTCGGTGCATCTCTTGCCTCCGGTTCTGCCCCACCACTCTTGCTACAGATGGATGCAGATCGCTGCCACTGAGAGTCAAGCTCTGCTCTCTGTTTCCACATGAGCTGTGCCCGCTGACTTTTTCAGAGCGGTATCTGCATCCAAGGTTATGGCTGGAATTGAAATCTGAGAGGAATATTTGATTTGGAAAAAAAATATGGAGTCTTTCTCACTAGACAAGGTTATGCATTCAGTTCTTGCTCACGGAACCTCCTTGCCTGCCTCTCTCTGCTTTATAAGGGTCTCCTTTGAGATCATTACAGAAAATTAGGTCTCAAAACCCAGAGTGGGAGACTCACAGCTGCCCCACACTGAGCATGAAGGGACTCTGGTGCTTTAATTGTATTTCAGCAAAGCATTATGCATCAGGTCAGTCCCAGGGGATGCATCTCACAGCTTCCCAGCACAGATCTTGCATGCTCAGATTCAGTGAAGGGGCAGGCTGATTCCCCAGCTCACTGTGGGTGTTATTCAGTTAATTGTTTCGGTGCACTTTTTTTCCTCTCCAAAGTGCAGTGGTGTATAAGTCTAGCAGATCCTCCACTGCACAAGTATATCTCTCTTCTGGGGAAACCTGGGGTGGGGAATTTTAAGATGAAGGAATGATATGAGCAACTGAATGTTTCCTAAGAGAAGAGTATCTGCAGACAGACTACACATCACTCATCCAAAAAACCCCAAAACAGCAGTGAGTGGCTGAACAGCCTGCTAACAATCTAGAACCAGCCTTGAAGAGCACTTCTAGATATGGGATCCGGTTTTATTGTTGTCATCAAGCTAGCGGGCACATGTGGCCCACGGTCTTCTGATGGGAAAACGAATTCTGTGCCACACGCTGGATTGTAAAACATTAAACGGGTAATGGAGAATGGCATTTTGCATCTTAGGATGCAGGAAGGCTCTGAGAGGCGAGCGGCTCTCACCCTTCTTAGAGTCAAGGCACCCCTCTGCAGCTTGCTTGAATTTGGCAGCATCCCGGGTTGAGAGCCACTGTTGCGCTGCTTCCACTGACCTCAGTGCTTCTCAACTCAGCCACTGTGCACTCCTGCCTGTATTAGGGCTTCCTCCTGACCCTGGAGCAGAGGTGTAACTAATGAGTTTTATACCCAGACCAACACTCCCCGGTGCTGCTGGGGTGGTGTGGGGGGAAAGGAGAGCGGTTTGACCTGCTCCGGCTGCTCCTGCACCCAACTCCTTTGGCCGGGCACTGCAAATGGGTGCTCTCACATGGTAGGACTCTGGATGAGCAGTGCAAACATTTTGTAAGGAGCTAGGAGCCAAGATGCATGGGTCAACTACAATGTGAAAAGGACAGTACTGAGCCAAAGTCATTATAAGCACCTTGCAAAAATCAAACAGGCCAAGGTCCTTGCCATTAGAGATGTAAAACCTAAGGGTCACATTTTTGGAGACATTGAGCACGCTCACATATGAATGACATGCCTGGGACTGGATGTCTGCCATGGTTGGGTTGAGAGTGGCACTGGTAACAGTCCCACTACCAGATGGCTGGGACTGGAATACAATGATAGAAAAAGGGGTGGAGGAAGGGTTGTGCCATGATGGGGTATGTTTAGTCCTGAGTATGAGCACTAGAAGATATTCTCAAGAGTTCTGGAAATGCACTCAGAAATAACTGAAGTACTCCAAGCCCTTTATCTTTGCCGAGATCTGTTTGGGTGATGCTATTTAGCTAATCCTTTACAGGTATAGATCTCAACAGAGATCCATTGATTTGAACCAGCTGGGTATTTGCTCCATGCTTTAGGTGGTAGTTTAGCAAGGGTCTGCCTTTCCTGTATGATAAAATGTGATTAGCTCTTGCTAGTATTATGTTTTACCCTGCTTGTATTCTACATGCTTCCACCCATGGAAATCAACACAGAGAAGCATGTGGTTTAGCTGTCCAGCTCATCCATGCTATCAGGATTTTGAGTAACAAAATGCCTTGCTGTAGGTAACTTGCTGCATCTTTTTGGGAGCCGCGGGCGGTTTTGTAAACATGGTCTCGTATGGTACTATCTTCTCGGTCTCTAACCTACCACTGCAGCTATTTTCTTTTTTGGTTTGTTTTGCGGTGGAACATTGCATTTTGCATGTCTTCTATTCTTAGTGAGCGTGCATATCAATTAGAATCCTTTTATAGCTTTTGTGAAAACACGGTTTGAGAGCGTATAATCTTTGCTGGAAAAAAAACTTGCTGACACGAAAGAGTTTTATGTAAGACGAGTGCCCAAGCACAGGAATACTATTTCCATCCACACTGAAGAGGTCTGATGCATGCATCAGATAACCTCTTATCACCCTTGACTTAGAAGATGGTATCTTATTACTTCTTCAGATGAACGGCACCTGCTGTAGTAAGGTTGAATAGTCCTTGCCATTTACTGAGCACCTCCTCAACTACTTTTAAAATCTTGTGTGCTGATTCAGATAGCCTTGACATTTGCTGTGTATTATGGAGATGTGAGGTAATGGCTAGTGATACAGATTTGCAGTTGTTTGAGCAAGGGGTTCATAAGATATAGCCTCCCCCATAATAATTTCCTAAAGTTCAGGTTATAGCCCTTGTTGCAGACATCTGGAGCAGATCACCTTCCCTATGGCCTCGATTGCTTTGATTCACTTAACCCTATATTCACAACTGCCTATCACTAGCTGGGATAAGTGATATCCTCTGCTTAAGGTTGTTCTGGGGAATAGGCTCAGTGTCTGTGTGTAGAGATGTTATGTTCCCTACAGCTCAAACGTACAAGTTTGCCTTGATACAGAACAGTAGAGATAGGACATGTGGTCATGGGCCCTTTCTGCCAAAGAAGAGTTTGAGTACATGTGTTATGGGCATCTTGGGCATCACCAAAACAGGGTGATGGTTGCCCATGTATTTCCTGCCTTATTCAGGTTTGAGTTTCATTGTACTTGGTCTTCCAAAAGGGCATGAAATGTTTCTGGGCAGCCTGAACACTGCATTTGCTGGTCAGTGACTTCTTTTTGACAGTCGTGTAAGAGCGATGCTGTAGCCACGATGGTCCAAAAATTATGCAAGAGGCAAAGATTTCTTATGGCAGTAACTTTTATTGGACCAACTATGTAGTTGGGATAAAGTTAGACAAGCTTTGAAATGCAAGACATTCTTCATGAGTTCTAACCTGCATTTTCCTTGCCTCTGAATGGTGTTGCATAAATATATCTTCCTGACAAAAGATAAGGCTCAGCCATGTGCAGGTCAGTGACAGAATATACATTTTGCTTAGTATATTTGCCCAGTTTCTCAGCTGATGTAGACCAGAAGGGTTGTGTTGACTTTGGTGGGGCCATAGAGACCTGCCTGGTAAAAGGGTCTGGTTCGTGGTTTTAGTCAGTAAATTCTTTGCATGCATATCCCAAAGCTTGCAGGACTTCTGAAACCTTCTAAAAATACAGCCATTGGGATCAAACAAGTGCTCCCTCGATGAGCTGATGACCAGCAATTGGTACGGCTGCCTGATTGAAGACAAGGGCAAAATAGAACTGATACGTGTTGAGCTAGAAACAAGTTCGCCTTAGTTAATTCAATCAATGCAAACCTTTGTTCCATCTCTGGGTGCATCTACACAAGATGCTAACTGCGCAGTAGCCTGATAACACTGTGCAGTAGTGTGCCGGGCAAAACCTGTGTTAATATGCTGCTGCACAATAGTATTTGGCTACTGCGCAGGTAGCATCTATAAAAACCAATGCACCAGCACTGCTGCACAGTAGCTCCAGTTACTGCACATTGATTTAATACTTGGTGATGCAAGTACTAAACTTAATGCGCAGTAACTACAATGCATTAAGAAACATGTAGACGCACCCTCTGCTTAGGAATCAGCACTCATGCACCTGAACTTATTGCTAGCCGCTGACTGGCAAATTAGAGTTGTTCCCACGCATAAAGATGGCTTGAAGGATTCCACAAGTGAAACATGCTCGGAGGAGCAGATCAGAGCGTGCCCAGAAAAGCCATCTTCCCCCATGCATGTCTGAGCAGTAGATTATATCTACTGGGAGATCAAGGGGAGTTTTAGCAAGTCTCGTCTCAATTGGTCTCTGATTTTACAATTGCTCTGCCTCACATTTAATCCCATTCACTAGCAAAGTCTTTGGTGATTTCTCCTGTTTCAGAAACAGTGTGTATTCTCCTCCCTCTCATGACTGCACTGTGCAGAGCGGGGCAGTAGATCCTACTGCGGGGCAATATAGGAATCTGGGTTTTATTACTGAGTTTGCCACTGCCTTCCTCAGCGGTCTTAAACACATCACTTATATTTTGTGAGTCAGTTCCCCTTCTGTAAAATGAAGACAATGACACTCCTTCGTAAAGCCCTTTGAACTCTATATAAGGTTTGGTGTAATTATAATTAAAAAGTAATTTTCTCCGATTTGTTGCCTTCTCGCCATCAAAGGCGTCTTGAATGCATGTACTTTTGTCTCCTCTACCTAAATGATATGGATCACTTATGCATTGCAGAAAAGCATTACCAACTCCTAATAGGCTTCCCTCATTGCTGCTCCCTGGTACCAAAGCATGGACTGAAAACTTAATATTTAGGCTCTGATCCTGTTCCCTTTAAGCCCCAGAAGTTTGTGTTTTCCTCAGTTCAGTGTCAGGCCCCAGACACATGGTCCATGTCGTCTCTCACATGCATTAGGTGAGTGCCCCGTCCAAATGGCCACATTACAGTGATCTCCAGCTGCTTTCAAGCACTTGAACATGACTTTAGTGGTGCTTTTCACAAACTTACAATTAGACAAGTGCTGAAGATGATATAAAATTGTGTCCTAAGACCTCTTCCTGCCAGAACCAGGCAAAGGGGGACAGGGTAAGGCTGAGGCTCTTCCTCTCACCTTTTGTTTGTAGGTGTGTGCTTATTATGTGTTACAGAGTAATAGTCCTGCTCCTTCTGCCTTCTAGCAAAATAATATTCACTCTCTGCTTGTTTGAGTATGGGCATACATGCTTATATATAACCACATTTGGGAAAACATAATTTAAATTTAAAGGAGTTATTATTTTTTTCCCTGAGCAGATGTATAATTCAATTCACATGAATGTTAAACCTAGATATTACTTTACCCATATACGGTACACTCTAAATCAGGTAATTGCATTCTGGTTAACCTATATTTCCCAAGTTTCAACTGGAAAAGTTATTCTTTGCATCCCATCTAGACAGTTATGTAGTGTTTCTAGAAGAAAAAAAAAATGATGTGTCCTATTCTGGTCACAGAGGTGGTTGCATTTCAGTGGGCAGTGAGATGGAGTGATTTCCTTCTGCCATGTATACCTGGCTTAAAAGCAATGTTACAGCTGAGACATTGAGCACCTACAATCAGGAAATCCTGACATAAGGTCAGAAGCTCTGCCCCTATGTTCCTGTGCCTCAAAATACTGCCTTTAAGCCCTCAATTTCAGCAAAGCTCTTAAGCATGTACTTATGCCTGCTTGCCTACCTCATGTCCAGGGGATTTTAAAAAGTGGAGATGTACTTAGTTCATGATTTAATGCCGACTCAGCTCCCTGTCAGTGATTTCAAAAGCACTGTGATACACACCTATTGTTGCAGATATTATTATTATTATTATCACTGTCACTGTCGTCGTTGTTTGGCTATTTGTCTCCATGCAATTTTTATAACCAGCCAAGCTTGAAAGAGATTTGACCAGAGTAATGCCACGAGTTAAGAGGAAAGATTGTGTTTGTTTGTTTGTTTTAAAGGACAGGTTAAGCACGAATAAAATGCACTAGTAAGTAGTGAGCAAGCAACACTTTGAATGGCAAGTGGTGGCTTTAGCACAACATGATACATACTTGGTAGGGAAAATGTCATGTGGGTTCAGTGATGATTACCCCTACACCCAATCCACGTTGGGGCATGAGTCAGGTAATATATGGAGGCTATCAGTTTCCAATGGATAGCAAGCTTGAATTCATAAATGGGTATCACGGTTTGAGGTAGGAGCCTCGTATAAATGTATCGAGTTTTGGATTGCACGCTTGAGGTGGGGAAGAGTGGGATGCTACGCTGGGAGTGGGGCGGGTGGCAGGATTAAGGGGAAATATGTTCTGTTTTTGGAGAAGTACAGAGGTGTGGGCAGTTCCAGGGTCACAACTTGTACGGGCCAATACTTGCACCAATACAATTTCGGACAAACAACCCCATCCCAATATAAGTCGGGGAATCTGAGAAAGTCAGTATTTTTTAGACCTTGCACTCACAATTGAACTGTGACACTTTCAAACTTCAGAGCACGTTGGAGGGTGAGGTAGGAATTTATCTTGCAG
Organism: Alligator mississippiensis; assembly: GCF_030867095.1. NCBI lineage: Eukaryota > Metazoa > Chordata > Crocodylia > Alligatoridae > Alligator > Alligator mississippiensis. Next base: position 77,673,373 of record NC_081831.1, on the reverse strand, counting down.
CCCAGTTGCCTCAGGGCTGTCTCCTGCACACGTCTACCCTCTTGAGCAGCTGATACAGGTCGTTGTTGGTGAGAGCACAGTGGACTAGCTGGTTCACTGGTCTGATCCAGCCTGCCAGCTCCAGCATTCCCAGGAGACATCAGCTTAGAAAAAGGACAAAACCAGCACCATAAATCGCAGACGTCATCTTTCATTACCCGGCATGATGGGTAATGAAATACAACGTATGTGATTAAGAAAGCTCTACGCGGTCATTGTAGAAATTACAGTCCTCGGCTCTAACTACAAGTAATTTCTCCGCAATCAGTGAGCGCCATCCATGCCTGAAGTTAAGCACGGGTATAAGCAACTGCACTATTAGGCTGATGCAAACTTAATTTGTTGGCCCCAGTTATAAAAATGCCAAGCTACACCTGGTTTTTGTACATTCAGCGATGTTTGAAATAAAATAAATGCAGTGCAGAATGGAGGAAAAAGATGGGTCAGTGTGTGTCGAGGAAAAGGCTGGGTCAATGAGTTCAGCAAGATGCTATCAACTTTCCCATGCCTTCCCTGAAGGACAGCTTGTATTCTTGGTATTCAGGAAAATGCATACATGTCTCTCAATTCAGAGGGAACAGAGTTGGACCCCAGTAGTCCCAGTGATAGGGCTAAGAATAATCCAAAGATCAAAAGAATTGCAGTGTTTCAAATGCCTTTGTTTCCTGAGTAATTACTCAGAATCTCATAATCTGTGTGTAGGAGGGAAGGAAAAAAAGAGGTAATGTGTTTTTAATTATTTGCAAATTGCAGAATGAAAAAATACAATCTTTTTATATGCTTTATTTTTATATCTCAAAAGCTTACAGTCTGGTTCCTTTGAAGTTATTTCTAGGTTAAGTTGGCTCTTAAATTCATTTCATCTCAAGTTATTTCTTTTTATTTTTTTTGTAATGTGCAGTGAATTGATGTTGTCTGCTCATAGGTTTGTTATGCTTTTGGCTTCCCTGTTTTACAGACCCAGGTTAGGTAGTGTCTGAGTCAAAGCCTGCAAATCCAGTCCTAGAGCAATTTTTCTTAGCTCTACTCTAGTCAGTACTGAGTTTGCACTAAAAGTGGGGACAGAAGTGACAATTTTCCCCCTAATCCAGACACAGAAAGCAGTCTGTTGCCATTACCAAACACAAGTGCGCGGCTGCAGACTGCTTCAAAAATGGCTGATTGGGTAGAAATCCAAACCCTCATTCAGTTGAAGACGTTTCAAAACAGAGCATCTTCTGTAACTTCTGTCTGCACTGCCTGCCAGCCTGTGGCTGTTTTCAGAATGGGAGGGGGGAAAGGGCGCAGAGGGCATTTGGTTTGGGGTTTTAACAGCCCCTGTTGGAGGGTGGAGTGGGTGTATCGGAGCTCCAATAATAAGTAATGAGTTGGGAGTGTATATGAGCTGGGGGAGAGGGGACAATTCACCCATCCTACCCTCCGGCACCGGCTGGGGAAGCTCTAAAATGAGCTCCCTCTGCTCCCTTTCCCCCTTCCATTCTGGAAACAGCATGGGCTAGCAGGGAGAAGGGGCTGCTGCCACAGGAAACCAGCTGCAGGCTGCAGTCAGGAGGTAGATCCCTTCAGACCCTAACATCTATGACTCTAGATCCCCCTCCCCCCGGAGCCAACAGTGAACTTCTGTTTGTTCCAGGGGATTGTTGTAACTCAGAACACTTCCTGCAGAGAGGGCATAGACAGAAGTGCTGTTCCCTCCTGTGACTGAGAACAAACGGGGCATGTTGACATGGAGCTTTATTGCACATTAGACCAATTTAATGTGCAGTAAAGCATCACCATCACATGTATGCAGCAATTACTGCACAGTAGATTAATTTAAAGTGCCATTGGATAATCCCAACAGACACAGGTATTAGAAAACGGTGCATTAAACTACTTCACCTATAGACACTGACCTGGGAGCAAATTGCTCCCAGTCACCCCAGGCGGGTCACATCTGCTGTGTGGAGCTTGGAGTTAGGCCTCAAGCTCTGGACAGGGGTGGGGGGTGGGCAGGAGCAAGCTATCCCTGGCTCTGGGCCCAGCTGGGAGCTGTGGGGGGCTGGGAGCCAGCTGTTCCTGTCCCCGGAGCCAGCTTCTTGGGGTGGAAGCCAGCTGTCCCCTGACTCCAGGGCCAGCCTCAAGCTCCGGGGGGCAGGATCCAGCTGTCTCTGGCTCAGGGGCCAGCTCCAAGCTCCAGGGGGTAGGAGCCATCAGCTTGGAGCTGGCTCCAGGCCTGGGGACAGCTGGCTCCCACCTCCCGGATTTTGGGGCTAGTCCCAGACCTGGAGACAGCTGGCTTCTGCCCCATGGAGCTTGGGGGGGATGGCCCTGGAGCCCAGGCCTGACTCCCATTCCCCCTGCCAGGCCAGGGCTGGCACCTGGGGAAGCCTGGAGCTCTGCCTGGGTGCTGCAGGGGAGCAGAACAAGACAGGAACAGCTATGAAATAAGTTGCTCCAATCAAGCTCAGTTTACTACTAACACATGTGTAGATGTGTAGATGCTTGCTTGTAGATACTGAATTTTCTCTGCAGAATATTCAAGTGCATTAATTGCATGTGTAATTGCACCCAGAAAGGGTCTTCTTCCCAATTGATTTCAATGGGCGATTTAAATAAAGATTTTAGAATTAGGCCCAATAGCTTTATCTGTTGGTTGTTATGTTGCCTTGTATAAATTGTTTTCTTACAAAAATGTCTGTGAGGACATATAACTTTGCTAATATTATTGCTAGGTTAATATATCCAAACATAATGCACAAAAACATGAATGAATAAAAACGCTGTCATAGGATATTTTGCAGCAATTCTGAAGGAGTGAATTTAAAAAAGGAATGTCTCCTTTAAGCTGCAGATAGATGGGATATAAACAAAATATATATTTCCAAGTCCAAAAAATTGTTGTTTTCCAAAAAAAAAGATCTGATAGGGAATGCCAATTAGAATGCTAGTAGATGCAGGTTTAATCACGTCTCCTCCTGAAAGGTCAAATGAAAAGAAAAGGTCATCTTCAACCTCTTCTTCCTGTGAGGATAAAGGTTTCAAGCCTAAAAATCCTCTTGCCTCTATCAATTTGAAGAAAACACTATCTGTTCTGTATGTTCTTCATGAAGTCTGAAAACTCGGTTTCAGCTGGTCAAAGTACACCTCCTGAGATGGGTTTCTAGACACCTGGCTAACCTATGGCTACATCTGCAAGTAGGTGATGGAGGAGGGAAGGTGATTTTTTTTTCCATTTTAAAAAGCATCTAAACTTGCCTGTGAAGAAGCAAAATGAGATGAAGCAGAAGCAGCCCTGGGGCAGCTTCTCTGTATCCGCGTTAGCACTGATGCAGCAAACTCCCATTAGATGGGTACGGAATTGAGAGGTGAGGACTGTCTTAAAGAGGTATATTCATTTTGTAAGGGTTTCCAAGAATCCCAGAATATTATCTCCCTGCACTTGCAGGGAAATGTTGATCCTTCCTTCTCACTTTCTCTCTTACCAGGTAGCAGAAGATTCTTTTTTAATTGCCGCTCTTGGGAGAGGTCTACAGACCTCCCTTGTCTCATTTCAAAGTTAGATTATTGCTCATCGTTTATTCATTTTCCACTCCAAAACAGTTTAATGGAACCTTCACATTTCTCCGGGGCCTGCAGCAAACTCCCCATTACTAGCTCTTCATTTTCAGTCCTCCTGGGTTTTTTGGTTTTTTTCTGGTGTTTAGCTTTACATTGTAAGGAAGACTCATTTTCTCCAGACCTGGACTCACTAGGTGAAGTTAAATGATCTGTGTGCGATTAGGCAGAAAGTCAAACTAGCTGATCTCAGTGGTCTCTTGTGGCCTTAAATTCATGAGTTAATGGGAATCTAGAAGCCTCTGTAGCTTTTTCAGGATATTCAGCATGTAGGCTGCTCTAGAAGGGGCTTGCAAAGGGAAGGGGGGAAGGGAGCAACTCCAGGAGACACTTCAAGTCTTCTAGGTCTCCCATCCAGAATTCTTCAGTCCAACCACCAGTAACTCACTGAGTTTGGGTTTCTCTGCTTGACAACAAAAGTGTGTAAAAATTGGCAGGGTCAAAATCCAAATCCAGAGGGTCACTGCACAAACCAAACCCTAACATTTACTATAGGGTCAGCAATGGAAATGAATGCTCAGACATGCCTCTGGATCATGTATCTGAATTCTTAATAGTCTGCCACTTGTGCACTGGAATTATCTTCCTTTACAGTCCAGTCATGCTATTTAAGCAGAGGTATGTTTTCCCAACCAAAGGGTCCTGCTGCATAGCAAGTAAATCATATGAATGCTCTGGTTTTGGTATCCCTATCATAGTCAACAGATTTATGGACCTTATGTGGGATGAATCTCTTCATGAGCTGCGTCTCTGTATCTATGTTCATGGTGTCGTATCCATTCAGTATTCATTTAGCTATGTTCACTGCTTTAAAGGCGTTATACAGAGAAAGACAGAGCAATTCAAACTATGTGAAACTACATTCCATTTGGAGACTTTTACTGCCCGTTTGCTAAATGCTAATTTCAAAAGCTTCACCTGAGCATATCTCTGCTCCTCAGCATCTAAAACATTAAAGCCTGGTCTGTTGTATTATGAGCTGGAAGTGTTGAAATGATGGATTTAATGGTCATGTTTTAGTTTTTCCCCCCATTGTGTTTCCCATGCCTTGAGTTTATTAGTTTTCAGAGAACCCCCTGAAAACTAACACCAAGCCAACCATGACGCCCTCTTCATTATTTCATAGATTTCATAGACATTAGGGCTGGAAGGGACCTCGGAAGATCATCGAGTCCAGCCCCCCGCCCAAAGGGCAGGAAGTCAGCTGGGGTCATAGGATCCCAGCAAGATAAGCATCCAGTTTGCTCTTGAAGGTGTTCAATGAAGGCGCTTGAACAACGCCCGGTGGCAGGCTGTTCCAGACCTTGGGGGCTCGGACAGTAAAGAAATTCTTCCTTATGTCCAGCCAGAAGCGATCTTGTAGTAGTTTGTGACCATTCGTCCTCGTCATCCCTTGGGGCGCTCTGGTGAACAAACATTCCCCCAGATACTGGTGGTCACCCCTGATAAACTTGTAGGTGGCCATCAAATCACCCCTTATGCATGAAGATGGACAACAGGTAGAACTTGAGAAGGTCTAATGAAGGTTAAGTGGAAAGTAGAAGGGGGCTGATTTTTTTATTTTTTTTTATTGCTGAGTTGATTTGATCACAGCAAGTGATTGATCTGGAGTCACCTGACCCTACCTTGCTGGGGTCACCTGACCCCAGTTGTCTTTCCTGCCTACTGCAGGGGGGCTGGACCTGATGATCTTGCAAGGTCCCTTCCAGCCCTTACAGTCTATGAATTTGTGTATTAATTAGTGGATTATCGGGGTGCTCGGGACACGATGAATGTTCTTTCAGTGTTCAGTGTCAATAAACAGGATGCCTCTGTTCACTTTTTCCATGAAAGCAAGAACTGACATCGACAAACTCCTCATTTAATTCAGCTAATAATTTCCCATTTCACTCTTACCATACTAAAGTAATCTGTTTCTCTGCCATGATACATCCTCGTATAATTTAACCCCGCACTAAAGAAAAACAATCCATTTCAATACCCTGACCCTTCTTTGCAAAGGTGAGTTTTAACAAAAACCTACTGAAGTAACTGAAGGGCTCCCATTGAATTCAGTAGGTTTTAGATCAGACCCCCTGTGAGAAGTATGGTACGGTAGCCCAATGGATAGACTGCCATTTTTTTTTAGCACAGCATTTAAGATAAAGCTAAAATGGCATGAATGCCTCTCCTAAGCAGATCTAAAAAATTGCAGAATTTATACTGTGGTTTGCTCGACTGTGATCCTCCAAGTCTGAAGTTTTTGTGGAAGCTTTTCCATTCTCCGTGGGTTTCTACAGTCTCCCTCGCATCCTTGGGAATGATTCATTCAGGATCTCTTCTCAAGTTGGAGTTGCACAGTTCCTGTATGAAATTGGCTGCCTGACAATAGAGAACGGAAATACTAAGCTAAAGGTAAAAGTGATATTAAAGGCTGGCATGCAGCCAAATTAAGGAAACACAGCGCTTTGGGGAGATGGTATATATTGGACACCTTAGATGAGCTTTAGGCCCGCAGGAGGAGATCGCCAGAGATGTGAGGAGGTTAATTGGTTTGAGTGAAACAAAACAACAAAGGTGTTGTCAAATTAGCCTACCTAGCAGTCTCACGGGCAACTGAAACACTAACACGGATTGTGGGAAATGGTTGAGCTTGTTACCAGTCATGGTAAATAATATGCTAATTATTACATTTAACCCAATGGTATTAATTAAAAAAAAAATGTTTAGTTTAATTTTTTTTTTGTTTCCTCACTGGGCAGAATATAAAACAGATGGCTTTCTATATTAACAATGTTGGCCTGTGAGACTATGGATCCAATTCAGTACTGTGGCTTATAGAAAACCTTTTACACCTTTGTAAGCTAGCTCAAGTCAGGGGCTACATCCTTCTCCTGACAGCATGAGAGAGGGAAGATGCACTTAGGATCCAAACCCCTTAGGCTCCTAAATTCCACCTACCTCCACAGCTATGGTCCTGGGGAATCCCACGTAACCCCAGAGGTACCTCCCTCTTGGCCTGTAATGCTCCTGATGTGTCCATAGTTGTGCCCATGCTCAAACCTACGGGTGTGCCAATATTGACAGGACTGAGGAATTTGCCACCCTGCTGTCACCTAAGCTCTGTGAGGTTTCAGAAACTAGCTGTTCCCCCATGAAACATCTCCTGAGGAGCCTGATTCGAGTGGTCTTTTTGAACGTGCTCAACATGCACCGAAAGAACTGGGATGCATATATAATGCCAAGTGGTGGTGATACTAGTCCTGGTGACTCCCTTTATGTAATTTTTTAGTGCTTATAGCCCTCAACTGTGGCAAACCCACACTTAATTCTCTCCTGCCTGACAGAAAGCAAAATTATATCTTTTAACTCTCAGAAGGATGTCCTAGACACCAGACTATGGACTAGGCTGGTTGGAGGGGCCATTCTTCAGCCTTTTTGTTGAACATGTACCACAGTGCACGAAAGAATTCACAATTCATTGCGACAAAGAAAAAGAAAACATAAGAGACCAGGCCAATGGGAAAACCAAGTTTCCAATCTCTGCTGCCAGGATTGTTTCTGTATTTTATCCAGTGACCGTTTCAAGTAAAATACAGCATCAGTCTTGAAACCCTGGCGTCCGCCCCTGAAGCTGGTTTAAATTGTTGACTCCATTGAAAACGATGTATGGACCATTTATGAAAAGCATAAAACAGCAAGCTAACCTTGTGTCCAGACATCCCTCCTTTTGCTCTTTGCTACAAGTCTGAGTGGCACAAGCTGTCTCTTCCTTTAGAATTGAGATGCATTCACTGTACGATGATGCACAAATGAAAAACCACATCAGGCTGCAATGGGAAATGGGACTCATTGTTTTTCAAAAGACCAGAGAAGACAATGGATATAATATTAGACTCTCAAAATAGAATATTAAGATGTGCACTTAGGAGCAGTCATTTCTGTGACGGGTAAAGGAGACTTGTTATAGTGCATTATGTGGCTAGAACTAAACTGCCAGGAATTGCTGTGCCATGTGAAGGAGACCTGGTTTATGCTGAAACAGTGTACAGGTCAGTGTGAGTTATCGTATAAGCTTAAGGAGACTGATGCTGTTAAATGTAGCTGAGAAATCTAGGGAAATTAAATTGCAATATAGTGAGAGGCTTCCTACATCACCACAAACATACAATAGCAAAGTGTGTCAAAGGGTAAAACACCTCTTTCATTGCTTTATTTTTTCAAGATGTAATCCAGCAATCTGTTCTGGCTTTCAAACGCCATGTGATTTTAAACCTTACCACCAACTATAACTTCACACAATTAGTGGAAGACTCAATTGTTTTCCTACTAAAACCAAATATGCTTTGTTAGTCCTGCACAGTGTATTAACAGCCATTATAGTAATTAAATAATTATGTGTTTAATTAATAGCCAGTGAAAGCTCCATGCATTAATAACCAGGGATTCACCCACTTCCTTTGATAACACTGCCTTCAGTTCACATTCACTGAGGTTTTGTTACATGTTATATTTGTTATAGAAATGACTAAAATGGCTTGTAATTCTACTGGTACATCCAGCTCTCTATATTCACAAGTAAGGTAGGGGTAAAACATTTGAACAGGAGCTTAATATTATTGGGACTCAAACTTTTTTGCAGAACCCCTGTTATAAATCAGCTCTGAGAGAGGGCTGTTTCATCTCTATTTGTGAGCAGGTATAATGAACTGTATTATGTCACATCACCGGCCAGTTCCGTCTTAGATAAGATGACTGCAGGCTGTTGGCACCTGTTTGTTGGTGAAAGTCCAGAAACGCTCTAAGTATTCAAACTGGAGAAGTATTACCTGGTCCAGAACCCTGTTACCTTCGGCATATGTGTTGCATCTATCAATTGATTTGTCTCAATCTTAGTGTGAGCTTTGTGGTTGTGGAGCCTGGTGTCAGAGCAGCAAAAACATCTTGCTTCATGTCATGCTGCACCCTGGGCTTGTGCTGAAGGCTGCCCATAATTAACCCATGTGTGTAGATAACTGCCTGGTGGTTCAGGCTGGATAGTCAAGAGGTGAGGCATAATACTAGTCACTTTTTGCATGTCACTAACCATAGAAATTGTTGTGCTTTAATCACTTTGGCCACATGGACTGTCAGACATAAGTGGAGTTGTGACCCCCTGTTTGGGAGTCAAGAACCTTCTTCAGGCCATGCTTGCTACCTTTACTGTCAGGGCTATAGAAAGTGATGGGACTGTCAACAATGGGTGCATCTACACATGCAATTAAAGTGAAGCAATGAACTCTGGAGTAGTTTGAGCTGGAGTAAACTACTCTCAGGCCCAGCGTCTACACATGAACCAGGACAGAAGCCATTAGGGCTGAGGTGGAGCCGGCCCAGGCTGGGACGGGACAGAGGGGTCAGCCCCAGGCTCCAGTGGTGGCATGAGGCAGTGGGGGGGTTGGCTGGGGAACAAGGGTGGTGACAGTGCAGAGCTGTGTGGCTAGATGACAAGCATAAGTCTGGCCCGCTGCTGGCTGGGCTGACTGGGTGCAATTTACATCTGAGGTTAGCGTCTACACATGCATTTAATCGAAATAAATTACCCCAGCATAAAAAGATACTTTCCCCAACAGTACTATTTAATGTTGGATAAATTAGTTTACTTCAGCCTAATACTGTCACATGTATAGACAGTGATGCTTTACTTTGCAGCTAATTAGCCTACTCCTTAGTAAGTGCATGTGTAGACGCAGTCAGTACGCACATGGATTTGCAGCCTGATGTATGTTTGTGATGAAGGGAAGATGAAAATGGGAGTCAGCAAACTAAAGGGCCAGAGTCTTTCTGGCTACTGTTCTACTGATCAGATTCATGATTTATTTGGCCCAGCACATAGTGTTGAGAGAGCTCATAGGCTTCTAGGATAATTAATGCACTAGCACTTTGTCGAGATTAAAATAGAAAATCAATGCAGGAAAGTAGGAGACCTTTGGTAAGAATCCTGGATTTCATGTAATACTTTCTGCAAGATACAAAACAGGAATGGTAAAGAGTATTAACTCTTTATATTTCTGAGTGACTATTTTGCTTTCTATTAAGGTTAGCTCTGTGCCTTACAATTTCACTTTGTAATGCTCTCTCTTGAATTTCCTGAAATTAAGGGAAGGTTTTTTGGTTTTTTTTTAATTTGAGCAGTAGATAACTATAGAAAATTGTTACATTTGCTGTGTTTTACTGCTTGCTATGCAAAATGTCTCTGTCTTGATGTCCTTGCAGCTAAAGTTTGACATTTACAAAATTTTGAGACAGGTCCAGGCAAGTAAAATGTTCCTGTTTAGTACTGTATACTGTAATTCAGTGTATCCACTTGTTTTAGTAGCAGCATAATAGGTGGATTTTTACTGTGATGTCCTCCTTTTGTCCTCTTCTGCAATCTAAACTATCACGCTGAGGGTCAGAATACAAAAGGTAATTTTCAGATAGCTACATCTCAGGAAACCTTAGGAAAACTGTTTTTAAGTTTTGAATATTAGCTTGCCACATCTATAACCTTAAAACTTAGGCTTGCAAACAATGTAGGCATTTCTATTTGTGATGTGGTGCTGTGCATAAATATATGAAAAGTAATTTTTGTACTATTGATCCTTTTCCTAAATAAAATGAAGACAATGCAAACTCTGGAGCACACTTTTACATATGCATGAATGCATTTGACTGTGCAGACTAGAAGGGAGTGAAGGACAGACTACCCATTTTGATATATGCATTAATGTAATTTGGTTGTCACCATCACAGGGTGCTCTTGGGCAATTTGCAAATCAGATGGAAAAGTTCCTGACCTTTTATAGAAGAATAATTTATTGTGTTTGTGGGATTTCTCAATGTGAGAACTGAGATGCCCCTGCAGCTTGAATTATTTTAGAGTGAATGCTAAGTTTGTGAAAAATGTCAGATTGACACCTCTGGAAGCAGAGATCCTCTGGTTATCAGCAGGGCAAGTTAGAGCATGTGCCAAATGGTGCAGAGTCCTCCAGCTTGCCTCAAGGTGTGAAACGTGCTGCTACTAACAGTTATTAAGGATTTGTTCACTAGCTATTAGTTAGTACCAATGGTACAAACATCAGTCCCTTAACGAATTAATTGTAACTCCTAAGTCATTGCTGGTTTTCTAGTACCTCTCTCATCCCAATACAGCCAGGAGGTCTTGAATACTATACTCAGGTACTCTACTCAAGCATCAGTATTTTGAACATAAGGCTTTGTACATTGAGCCAAATAATTGATTCCTCTTGTCTTGTATCCCGCTCTAGAAGTTGTCACTACAAGCAACTTCTGAGGAAGAGGGGAGGGGGTGGGAATCTGCAGAAGGCAGTTTCTGAAATAAGTTGCCTAGAAGGTATTTTTCTTTCTGGTCTCCAACAGAAATGGTGTGCACAAAGCACTGTAGCACATGGAAGGCTATTTTCCTATTTGGAAAAGCCTTTTCACCACAAACAATGTTGCTCACAATACCAGTGCATTTGAACATGTTGCTTTTTGGCACAGTAAAGGTGTAGTTCACATCTTTCTTTCTTTCAGGTATCTTGGTGCTGGCTGACAGTATAACTCTTTAAGGTAGGTAGATATTCCCTCCAGAAGTCTTGTTTTGCCCACTCATTGCAGTTATACATCAGGCTCATCTTGTTATCCATATACCTGTTTAAACTGAACATCATGTGATTTGTGGTGTGTGTACTAGACTTCCAAGATTCAGCAGAGCTTGCTAGTGAAATGTTGCTATCTTATCCTGGGCTTCGTCATGACTGGTGGTGCTGCCTTGAGACTCTCATTGGTTTCAGAGATTATGGCAGGTGTTGTTTTTTTTTTTAATTCCCGAGTCTACAAAATCTAGATGTTCCTTTGGATCAGGCTCCAAAGTGTGTGTACAGGCACACAAAAAGAGGTCTGCTTTCACTTACGTGGGCTTTGGATCAGGACCTTGGAGAGCAGCTGAACAACGCTAGCTGAGTCCTAAAGCAAGTGCCTATGCCACATCCATTAATATTACTGTAACTTTTTTGAAGTGGAAAGTTGAATTCTCTATCAGGCTGCTCCTACCTTTTGAACCCATTACCTGTCAAAGAATTTCAAAGTTTGTTTGTAATAAAAAAAAAATCTTTTTGAAAGGTGACTGCTGCATGCATCATCAAACCAAAGAACCACCCTTCTCAAAGAACTGAAGGAATGTATTCATGCCAGTGTCTTCAGCTATTTTTCTTGTGCGACGCATTCAAATACCCAGGCACAAAGAAGAGAAGGGCCAGCCAAAAGTACAGCTGAGCTTTTGACGTTGTCCCTGCGCGGATAAATCCATAGAAAGAAAAGCATATTTTTGTGGTGATCAGATTAGCTTGTATACTTTGATAAGGTGCTAAGGGCCAATAGATAATAGAGTTGCGGGATGTTCCTTGTCACATTGCACTGTAATAAAAATGTATTTATATGATCCCATGCATACTATAGTTCACAGTGCTGTCAAGTTGCATTGCCAGTTATAACTTACTACGCTTCTTTGCCAAGTTTTACTATAACACCATAGGTATCAATATCCTAGATGCAGCTCTATGATATGCTAATCTCACTCCTAGAATAACATACTTTATAAGGTTTCACATAAGAAAACTTCAGGGAAGGGAAAACAACTAAAAATGAATAGGAATCTCAAATGCAGGGTTCACTTTAGTATTTATGTAAAACATTAATCTCAATAGGATTCTTGGAGACAAGAAAACATGGGTTATTTAATAAAATGCCATCTCTGCTAAATAATTAATTACATGGGATATTTCTACTTGCTGAAGTGTGTGTGTGTGTGTTTAAGCAGCTTCATGTACAAATAGTTCAAATTTTGACAATGCAGAGAGTACGATCAGGGTAGACTTTCTGGACCTGTATGCTCTATATCTAGGGGGCAAGCCCCAGGTTGTCCTTGGAGAATAAAAGCACACAGTGACAAGAGGTGTCAGGTGATCTGTAGAACTGCCAGAGTGATAAGCAAAGCTAAGATCCTCTGCTTTTTTTTATGAAATCCAACTTTCCAACCCATCCCTTGAAGATGCCACAGGTGCAAAGCTTCTGGGCCTGCCTCCACATCCATAGGGGAATTGGTGTTTAATTAGAAGTGTCTGTGGAGGAGACGAGGAGAAAGGTGCAAGATATTCATTCAGATATCCCCTACCTTGATTGCACTTAGTGCCATCATGACTATACAGTGGTGGAATGGGGTTCAAGGATATTTCAGCTTTGTACTCCTAAGGAGGTCTGGGCACTTGAATAGCAGCAGTGGGACTAAAAGGGGTAGAGCACATGCCTGGATCTTCTGTGTTTTAACAGAGACATTGCAGACACGAACAAATGCAGCCAAAGCTATTTCTGACTTCCTATTCCTGAATCCTTCTCACCCTTGTAGTTCTGGAACCAGCAGTGAGAATGCATAAATAGCTGTGTATGAAAGGCTGCTCACATTATGTTCCCATTTGGGACCAGAAGTGCTTGAAAGCTAATGAGAACACAGGAGAATTGTGGAGTCACACTTAGGCCCCAATTGTTTAGAAATCACAAACAGAAATAATTTTGTTCAGGAAATGGGATTGACTGGAAATGTGGATAGCATAGAAGAGTTATGCCATGTGATACAGCTTAGGCAATGAATCTGGATGAGGCTTGCTTAAAGCAATCCTGCCAGCCAATAGCCTGAAGAAATTCAGCGAGTTTGTACAGTGTACTAAAAGCCAGATCCTAATCCCCTTAAGCACACTGGATTATAATATCCTGTCCCACAAGTGGTCCCAAAGAAGTCAGTGGGGGATCATTTGTTGGATAAAACGATGCACTGTATTAGCAAAGAAATCAGCTGAACAGTTTTGAATAGTGACTATAGGAGCATAACATTGCATTTCTTCTCAGCTAATTGACAGATTGGAAGAAGGCCTAAATTAGACGAATAAATTGTCCTTTGTAAATTGATAGTCCCTCTTTAATATGAACAGGTCAGCCTATTTTTGAGATGTTTACTATTAAGATTCCTCCTGGTATAGGGACTCTACCAGAACCTGTACTGGTCTTCGTATCAGACGGGATTTTCTACCCCCCCCCCCACTATAAATTCGAAAGGAGAAACAGCAGAAGCCAGACAAATGTTTGCTTTCCTTTTTGATGTACAGTCTCACAAAGCAGTACAACACATGCCAGAACAGATGGCTAAGCCTCAATAAAGTTGTCTAGAGAAGAGTGGACATGTCGCCAGCTCTTTTGTCCTAGCTGGAAAATTATGAAGTGCACAGCTCCAAAGTGGAATTAATCTGTGAATGTTTACAGAGCAGCGAGGTCAAGCTCTCGCTGTCTCTTGTTTTTCCAGTGCACACTCGAGTGTCTCCTTAAATTGAATCCCAGGTAGAGACCCATGAACCCTCAGCGATAGGTATCAAAAGCTCCAGATGTATGCTTGTCAGTGCTGAACCCAGAAATATTGAAAGACTTGTTGATATAGCCTGACTTGGCTGGTCCTGTCAGCTTTCATTACAACAACAGATCTTTATGCGACATGAGCTATGGTGCAAGTACAAGTCAAGTGGATTGTTACTGGTGCTGCCTTAAAGGGTGTGGATGTGTAAGGACAGCTGTTACTTCTCAGACATAATAATGGCTGCGCATCCAGTCTCTTTACAACCAGGGGTGTTGCCCTACACCTGAGTGTGGACAGCTGTATGCAATGATGAACAGGTGCTGCAGGGCTGTTTCTCTGTCCTTTGTACTGGTGGGGAAGGCAGCGCCAATAGCCTCACCTCTAGCTCCTTCACAGCCCTGGCAAGCATATGTCCTTTTCTGAGTTGCACTTTCTAATCCTCCTGCACCAGATCAGAGGAAGGGCGAAGGGACACTGCTGCAAAGCCTTCGTTCCCTGTTGAGCCTGAAGTCTGCTGTGAGTGACTCATTGATCTCCCGTGGCAGTCATGCCAAGTGGCAATCTGGGATCTGGAATACTGTGCAGTTGATCTCTGATCTCCTTTCCATCCTGTGGTCCACCTCTGTCTGCCAAAACCCACCCCTTTGCTTCAAGTCTCAATCTCATCAGCACCGTGCGAGTGCTCTCTAGCTAAACTGTGCTTCTTTAAATCCAAACTTGGATTTTTTTCCCTCTGGAGATTAGCTGCTATTAGTGTATTATGCTTTTAGACTTTATGTATTTTGGCATCCTTAACTCAGTAAATTGTTCTCTCTGGTTATACAATGCAATGTGCTCTACATCCGAGGCAACTCACGTCGGTGATGGTAATATTGACTCGGGCAAACTGCCGGTAGCGTGAGCCCTGGAAACAATGCCAATACATGCTTTCAGAGCCTTGGGACACTCAGTCCTCACCTCTCCTTATTTAAACCCAGTGATTTGTCAGAAGCAAATGTTGTGCTGCTGAGTGAAAGATCTTTTCTGTCCCCCGGAGGGCATCCCAAGGTTCTTTGGTTAAGTGGCTCATCCTGTGAAGTACTGAATGCCTTCTGCAAAGTAATGAGTGCCCTTGATTCCTGCTGCCTTTATCAGTGCCTTGCAGGAGGTGTTCAGCAAAGCAGAGGATTGGCTCTTAATTATCCTCATGAACTGACCGCGGCAGCATATGATGCTCTGCGATCCCAGATGTCTCTGAGCAGGGACATAAGTAAATGCAGCTGCATGTGACAGAGTAATAACCAGCCAGTTGTTATAACTTATAACCCATGGCCAAATGGTTCGACAGTTAGAAAACGTTAAGTCCTCCCCTGCGTGGTGTTACAGCATGCATCTGCTGCAAGGATTTGGTGCAACCCCAGCATGAATAGGCATATCCAAGCTAGTTTTAGTTTAGGTAGCTTCTGTGGTGGAGCCTGTGGTTCTACAGGTTTAGTTCAAGGTGTGTATACCCTCCAAGGGACCCAAGGGGATGTACTCTGGGTTACCAAAGCTCATGCCACCACATTGTCTAACACTTGTGTTGCTATCCGTGCCAGAAAGATCCAAGATATTTCAGGGATGCCTCTCTATGTGGCAGTGTTGCTTTCCTTTGAAGGGTGGCCATACTCACAGGGCTCTCACATTCTCTTTCCTCCACAATTCTTGCTACCTTCAGCTATCAATAATCCTCTTCAGGAGGATACAATTGTCTAGTCACTTCTTCTCTTCTCAGAACAACAGTATACTTCAGGGAAAGGAGCGGGTCACACACCGCTCCTCCATTCAAAGTCTCTTGCTTCATTGAGAAGTTTTGTGTGGCAAATCGAGTACTTTGAAGAGTGGTTGCGTACATTGGTGACAGATTGTGTTTCTGGGATCTGATCCAGCGACTGTTTGGTTGGGGGGGATTGTTTATTCCATCCTGAAAATATCAGATCAGGCAAGACATAAAGGTGTGTGTAAAAGTGTTGATAAAATCTCCACTGTATTTAAAAACAAAATCTTTTAATATAGGCATCCATAAACTGCTTTATTGATATGA
Source organism: Alligator mississippiensis (assembly GCF_030867095.1). Lineage (NCBI taxonomy): Eukaryota > Metazoa > Chordata > Crocodylia > Alligatoridae > Alligator > Alligator mississippiensis. The sequence goes on along the minus strand of NC_081831.1, from coordinate 77,657,273 downwards.
TCCTCATCCTATAAAAACTTCATGTGCATGTTTAATATACAGATTTGGGACACTCGAAGTATATAAAAGGAAGAGCGTGCTTTCCTGAATGAAAGCCAGGGGCTTGTAACAGGGGGTCAAGGGCCCCTGTTACTTTAAGGGAGAAGCAGCAATAGGTATGTTCCCAAGTGGGGAAGGGCAGTGGATTCTGGGATGGCTGAAGGGGAGTAAGCAGGGTGGGACCCATAGGCTGCAAGTGCCTTCTGCAGGACTAGCAGTGGGACAATAGAGCAGAGCGCTTAAGGTGCTACAACAGATGGCCAGAGAAACCCCGGTAAGCTGCTCTGGAGGCTGAGGGGCACCCCTACGGCCAGTTAGGAGAACAGCTACTGGGAAGAGGAGGAGCCTGAGGGATATAAAGCTGGGTCTTTGAGACAGAAGAGATAGTACAGCTCTGAGCTCTGCAGGCAGAAGATCTTTTGCCAGCTCAGGCTGGGGAGGAGTGGGAGCTGCAGGCCCTGCCAGGTACTCCCATGACTGAGAGAGCCAGTGAGTGGGGAGGTGGCTTGGTGGAGGTACGATGACCCAGAGAGGGGCTTTGAGTGTTCGAGTTTAAAGGGGTTGCTTGCATTTTTGTTTTAGTTTTACCTGGGGGACTGGCTGTGGCCAATAGGGGTGGAAAGTAGCACTGTGTGAAATTTCGCCGGGTGTTTCATTTCGACGCTGTTTCAACTCATTTCGAGCTCAAAACAGCAAAATTGAAATGAAGTTAAAACCTTCAAAACAGCCTCGAAATGAAACGAGGGCAGTTGAAATGTTTCTAAAGTTTCGAAACGTTTTGAGTTTCGAAGCGGGGCTTGCTAGCAGCAAAACAGAAACTAAGGAGAGGGAGCAGGAAGAGGGGGAAGGACTGCTCTCATATTGACATGTGTAGCTGGCTAGTGACTGTGATTCTTCCCTGAGGTCCCTTCCAATCCCAGTGCTTGGAAAAACGGCTGTGCCTTAACACGCGCCCAGTCACACACGTCACGAGTTTTGCTTGTCAGCAGCTTGAGGTGCAATTTCCCAGAAACCCCTGCACCTATCTCCTTGTAACCTGGCAGGCTTCATGGCTTCAGAAGGGGCTACCCTTCCAGCAAGTTTAATTTAAATCAGGCAAGAACTGACAAAGTTATACACCATTTTGTGTTTCCCCATTATAGCCTATGGGCAAAACGTTGAAACAGCATCAAAACAGTTTCAATGAAACAAAATGGAGCAGCGCTTTGAAATGAAATGAAACTTGAAATGAAACACTGTCCTGTCAAAATGGAGGTTGAAATGAAATGGTGCTGTTTCGCACAGCCCTAGGGGAAAGGAGACCACACGCCAGGTTTTGAGCCCTGCCAGGGGCAGGTGCATGGCCATGAGACAGCTGCCCCACACTCAGGGCCAGTCTCTGGCCCTCTCATCCTCAGCTTCTGAGGCAGCCCGAGAGCAAGAGGGCCAGGGCCTGAGCCAAGAAGAGGTGACCAGGGTAGGCTGAGCCCAGAGGGGGCGATGCAAGTGGCCAGAAGCCAGTGAGAGGCTGAGATGGAAAGCCACAGCCAGAGCCAGTGGGCCTGGGCTACCAGTCCACAGCCAGAGTAATGTGTAGGCTAAGGCTAAGAAAGCGAAACCCTATACTGGAAAGTATGTGGTGACAGGGTTCTTAATAATGGCCTCCAGCCTCCCCCACAGCAATGCCCATGCCTCATGGGTGTCACTCCAAGTCTTCAATGAGGGTCGCAGGGGGTGACCACTGGCTCACAATGCCAGCAGGCAGCAGCAGGCCCACTGCAGCATGAGACACCTGGAGACAACTGCATAGTTTTGGGTAGTGGGAAGAGGGCCCAGATAGCACAAGAAATGATTTAGGTTGGTCAGGCACTGGTGAGAGCACCCCAGGGCTCAGGGGCAGCCCCCAAATCGATACAAAAAGAACAGCAAAGCCTGGCAGGTGAGATAAAGAGGGGAGATGATGTAGAGGACCAGGACTGTGGGGAGGATTAGGGTGGCTCCCAGGAAGTGCTATGGCCACCCCAGGACCTGTCCTCCCACAGGGCTCAGGTGCACTTTATAGAGTTTTGCACCAAAACCTTGTAAAATATTTAGTGTTTCCTTTGGGAACTGAGGGCACTTAGCAAACCCAGCTTTTCACTGATACAAATTGAGTGTCATTTTTGAGGTATGGCAGTAATCAGTACCCTTCCTAGACCACTGAACTTATTTTTCAGTAAGTGGAAAAATCTTCATTCAGAGCAGTAGTCAAACAGACACACATACTGATGCAGCTTTCATCAAAGTTAGCTTTACTGATTCTCCACTGACTTTGCAACCAATTACTATGCAGAAATGATCACCAATTAGAGAGAACAAGGCACCAGCCTTGCTTTCACTAAGTAATTTCTACTCCATGTAAGCAGTGTGCTACAACGGGTGTGTTAGGAGCTGAAATGGCATATCCAGATTCAGCACTGTAAAAGCTGCAGCCTCAATAACTCACTAGAGAGGCATAACCATTGAGCAAGATGCTCTTCTGATGGGATGCATGTTGATAAAGACTTAGAAAGGGATGCAATCAAATTGGCTAAAAATCGTTTTTCCTAAAGGAAAAAAGTGCCATGAGCAGCAGGTGTTGTGACTTGGTGGAGAGTGTCAGACTGACTCAGAAAGAACCAGGCTCTTTTTTTTCTTCTTCTCTGGCACCGATCAGCTGGATGAGTTAGAAGCATGGAGAGAAAAATGACCTGATCCGTTTCCTCAGCTTTGAAATGAGGATCATCGTATTGACTTCCTTGGTAAAGGATCTCTTTTTTTTTTTTTTTTTTTTAAGGTCTCCTGACAAACAGTGCTAGGAGAGCTAAACATTGTTATAAATAAAGGACATTAATTGAAAACACCCTTTTTACACAATTAATAATTTACGCTGTGGATTGAAGGCTGTTCTTCCTCCTTTCTAGGGGTTCAGCATGGTGTTAATAATGGGGCAACGGGAGGCAGCTGTGCCATGCTCTGGTTCTGCTCCAGAAGTGACGGGCAGTGCGCCTGTGAGCAAGTCCCTCCACCGATCTGATCTGCAATATCCCTGTCTGAACAGTGGGCGAGATCCCACCTCACTTGTGCTGCGCCGTCTCACACGTGATATGTGAAGTGCTTTGTGAGCGCAGGAAAGCTACCCTAAGGCTTGCTTTAGTAGAGAGCATTTTAATTCCTTTTTAATTAAGGTCAAGAGTCCAGCGCATACGGTAGGTTTAAGCCTCTTTATTCCCCACAGCTGAACTCTTATTTGTGCCTGTATGCAGTAACCAAACTTTTTTATTATTGCTATCTCTTGCTTTATTATTCTACTTAGGATTATTCAGTAAAAGAATATGCTGCCCTTTAGGTAGCTTCTGTTTCCCTTCCCTTTTTTTTAATTCTTCTGGCTCCTTTTCTCTCCCTCGTTGCTTTTCCTCTGTCTTGTGTGCTCTTTGCTCAAGCCTTTCCCTGCAGCAGTGCTCAAATCCTTCCTAGTTCATCTGCTAAGGAGATCAGTAACAAAGGGGATTCCTCCTTCTTAGAATATGATCCCCAAGCTGCAGAGATGCATGGAGATGAGGGGTGCACCCCCAGTCATCATTTCAGGCCAACAGCAGACTCAGGAAGACAATGCCCCATCATTTATACTCCATTCAACAGCGAGAAGTTTCCCTTGCAAATGTGGTAATTAGACAACCTGTTTATATTTAAGCGGTGTTGTCATTGCTGATTAAATTGGACCTATTTTGTAGTCCATGTAAATGCATCAAGCAATCTGGATTGTGCCCTCTTGGGACCCTTGCACTATCTAAAGACCTATAAAAATAGTTGTTGTTGATGTTATACCAGGATATCATTTTATTTCAAAATGAACCCTGGCATGATCTGGGCTAGAAAGGACATGAACTATGACCTCTCTCTGTGTTTTATCTCTTCCTCTATATCTAACACACATCATGCTTAAATGCTCTTTTCATTGGCCTAAATTCTACTAAGCTATCAATAGTTAATGGTAAAATCAACAGGGATTATTCCTGAATAAGGGCTACAGGTTTAGATTTGAAGTCTATAGTCACCATGTTTTACAAACAAAGTTGAAATAAAGGAATGGATAGGACTGTCTCATTATGCCTAAATCTCTGCAGAGTAATTGTATTTAATTCTTTTGGGGGGCAACAAAGCTGGTGTTGCAAAAATGCATAGAATCCTTTGCACCAAATAAGCCCTGATTTGGCAACTGATAGTGTGTCCGATTCCCATCTGATACACAACAGTTATGGGCATTGGTCCCTCAATGTAATTCCTGAATGCCAAACATGCTTTATTTTTAGGAATGTAGTCCTTGTAAAGGGAAAAAAAAAATGTCTGAGAACCCTGGGAACTGAATTATAAAACAGAATAAGTTTGGCACAAGAGGTAGCCAAACTTCTCTAGTTGCCCTGCCAAAGCTAAAGTATTGCCCATTCTGATCTGTAAGGGAGCATCAATTATAATGGTGGGCGAGTACACCAACAACTCCTGCTAAAATTCAATTATGTTCATTTTGCATTTAGTGGCCTGCCTCTCCCTTCCCCCACCCTTTTTATGGGCACTTTCCACGTCCAATAGTGTAGTTGCAGAGTTTACCGGCAGGAATATTGACAGAACTGTTTTCTGAATATTCAGAGGAAACAGATGTATTTATGAGTTCATGGGTATGCCTCCGTCCCTGATGGATGTGCTTTTTAGCGTTGATGGTTAGCCCTGGTCCAGGAAAATCTAAACAAACTTAATATTATCCATTGACACGGAGTAAGGTGAAAACACAAATGCAAATGAAGGAATGAGCAATGTGCGTGTACCACCAACTATATTCTGTATGTGGATTAGGGAGGTTAAATGCAAGGGAAAAGGAACTGATGCTGCAAATACTCTTCACTGTGCCAGCTAACAACATATTAAGGTTTTAATCACCAGTGCTATAGTTAGGGACCTGCTCAAATTGTGATTTTTGTGGATTTCATTGAAATTGTGAAATCAGGTGACATCCACAAAATGTACAGGGGAGGAAAAAAACCTCACTAAAATGCTGGTTCCCCAGTAGGAGCCTGCAATCTTTATAGCCACAGCAGCTGTGCAGCCCACCTGCTACCTGGCACACACACTCTCCTCCCCATAAGAGACATTGCTGTATATCCTACATAAACAGAACAAACAACAGCAAAGTAGCCGAGATACGTACAGCTACACTTCCAAGTTTTCTTTTAATCACTTCTACCTGAAAATATGTTCTCAGTCCTCATGAGAAATCTAAGTGTGCGTGAGATTCAGTTTGGTGATTTTAGTTTCACGCAGAATTCATTTTCCCTTCTGCTCTTTATGCGCTTGTGGGCATGGGTCGATTTATTAACTGAGTGGAAAATAACAGCAAAATGAGAGATTATAAAGTAGTAGCATGCTTTTCAAATGTTCTCATTTATTTGGAAGCGGAAGGAGAGTCTCTTAATTTTGTTTGAGGGGGAGAAGAATATTATGTCTGGACATACCAGCAATGTAGCTTGAACTTTACATCATACTTTTTCTTACTGTTTTTTCCTTCTGTTAAAGTCTTCCCTGAACAAAGAGTCCTGTAACATTCACAGGTCCACCAGAAGAGGACATTGGAAACCTCATGAAATCTATAACTTTTCATAGGAATTAATAAGCTACAACAACAACAAAAAAGTCCATGTGATGGGATTACACATAAGAAGAAAAGTAATGCTTTGTCAGATGAACTGGGCTAGAAATAGTATCTGATCAAACTAATGGAGATGTTTATATATGAGCATCTCTGCAAAGGGACTTCCATATGTAAGGATTTTCAAAATTTCCCATCGGCATAGTTAGGCAAACCTTTCTCCCTCTTTTTTGTTGCTTCAAAGCTCACTGCTGCATGGAAGAGCTGAGGGAGTAGTTCATTAAATTTAATAAAGCAATTGCAATGGAGGGGGAAAGCAAAATTAACCGCTGAAGTGTGCTGCTTTAAAAAAAAAAAAAGTCTTCTTCCTTTTTGAGTGTCACTGTCAGATAGAATTGAATTTCCTTAATATAAATATTGGCATCCTTCAGGTTTCTTTCTCTTCCAAAGCCCAGCGGACATGCAGTGGAGATTGATTATAGCCTCCTTGAAGGCAGCCTGGAGAGCTTTCTTCATAAAAGTTCAAATCTCTGGCCAATAGTTCACCGCTTATATTACCCACAAACCCTTGCCTTGTGCCTCATTTTAGCTGGCACTATAACAAATGGGTTTTAATTGAAGTGTTTCGAGTTGCAACCTGCTAATCTCTAAATGCAACAGGCATATTCTACGCTCGTTCTCTGCACGTAACTAGTGTAGAAAATGATGCACCCGTTCTTATCATTAAAAATTGACTTTGCCTAAATGCTATTGGACTAAGTGAGTTGGATTTAATCTAATCTCTCTCTACTGCTTTCCAGAGCAACTCCTCAAACCATTAACATGTTCCTCATGTAGACTTGTGTCTCTCTTGTAGTGCTGTTCATTAACTCGATTTAGTTGCATTCCTCTTCATGCAGGCGGCGATCTAAATTCTTCTTTTAATAAGACAAGAAAACAGCAGCATGACGAATGATTGTCCCAGCCCCAGTTCTGCCTCGCAAATGCTCAGCAAAGTTAATGCAAATTTTGGATGCACAGCAAATAGAGGTCAGACCTGTAATTTTCTCACATCTTTTAATGAAACAATTGTGTTGCCAGGAAGGTCAAAGGGGCATCGCTTGGGGAATATTTTCCCCATCAGCATTAAATTTACAGTATTTCTGATGGCCAACTAAAGATCCTTTAATCTGCTTCTGATGAAAAGCAGATAATATCAGTCATGTCCTAACAGCCAGCACCGGCGATAAGAGGGCAGTGTATGTGGGGGAGGACGCGGGGAGAAGCTGGTTGGTGTTGGCTGAAATTCTAACAAGGCAAAGCTGCCGGACGGGTTTAATCAGTTCAGAGGATTTACTTTAAAGGCCATAAATTGGGGCTTAGTTCAGCAACGCATGCTTCGGCTTCTTGAATGATTGAAACGCAAAGTAACGTTCGAATCGCTTAAGGATGGCCGAAGTGGCGCACGTATGTTTACATCGAGCCCTGAATAATTAAAGCTGCCGAATAAAACCCCCCTTAATGCCTGCAGTAATAATAATCATTGCACGTTCCTCTGAAGAAGAGGCATGAAACAATATGGGAAGGGTAATCATGTTAATAAATATGACCCTCTTCTGATCCTCATGACTCACACATTTGACTGATATCATACTCACGATTTGGGGGGACCTAATTTGTTGAGATTTTCGGGGCTCCCAGCATAGGTGCTTGCTGAGTACCCTCCTGTAAGTGGGTTACTTCATGTACTGGCTCCGGCAGGCGTGTTTCCTCCATAAGGAGTTCTTCAGCCACTTCTCCCCATTTGCACATTGTTTTTAAACTGCAAATCAATAGGCAAATAAGCAAACCAAAAATCAAGCCCTGACCCTCTGTTATGGGCATTCAAAGGGGAACCATTAGCTCTGGCCCCAGCACAGCAGTCTCTGGCCTTTCGCTGTGGCAAGCTGCTTTATTCACAGCTGGCTTCTCTCTAAATTGTTCCTTCACTGTCCTCCTCTGCTCTCCTCTCTGGGTTTTTAAGCTCTCAGTGAGTCGCGCTTTTATTAGCAGCTTCCCCACAGCTACTCAACAGGGCTCACTGTTCCCTTTTAAGGGGACAGACCACCCTGTCTCACCTTAATTCCCGATGAAGCAAGTGACAGATCAGTGTGCCCGGGCAGCTTTAGACTGACTGATTAAGTGCATTGTAAAGAGCTTTTTATATAATAGACTCTTTTAGGAGTTGGAGAGAAGCTGTGTATGTGTAGGTGCATGCATATTACTGCAGAAGGAAGCACAAGTTGTTATTACCCCAATGGTGACTTAGGGATAATACAAGACTTTGAAAAGAGCTGAGGCACTTCCATGTCCAGTTGAAATCAGTAGGGGCCATGAACCTCTGCCCTATATGATGTCTTGAGAAACCTTACTCTGAGTTACTAACAGGTTGTAGGATAGGACTCTCTGCATGTCTTGTCCAATTAAAGATCGAAGGAAACCTGCATTTCAAAGTGGATGCCTTTTGTGGGGCATGGATAATTGGGCGCACATGTCATAATATGATTCAGTTAGTGAACGTATGAGGTTTGAAACCTACAGTGGCTTTCTACTGGAAACATTCGCTTCTTTTGTTGTACAAATATTGACGTTATCGCCTTAGAAATGTCAGAGGTTTGTTTTACTCTTGACGTGACTCCTAATTTTCTCCTCCCTTTGAAAGAATGATACATTTGACTTCCCCTCTTTAGCTTCCTGTGTTATGTTACCGTTGTGCTAGGAATGACCTTTAAAATGTTTTATGGCACTTTGGCATTTTCCATGACACTTTATTGGATGCCTTAATGTTACAAACTGGGAGCTGGTATACAGAGTGCATTTCTAATCATTGCTTTGTAAATAGTATGGCGCTATCGATCTGTCTCGCGTATGCCTATCCATTGATTAGGTAATGTGGGACAAACCCCTCTGAATTAGCCGAGCAGAAGAGAGCTCCGCCGTGCTATGCTATTTACAGCAGCAGCAGACATCCAGGCTCCACATTTTATATTGAGGATTATTTATGGTATTCCAGTAATACTGTAACCTTACTAATTTTGCATCTTGGGATAGTAGCCTTTTCGAGAGCGTCTGAATTATGAGATAAAAAGCCTGTCACAAAACAGTTGTTGAAATTCATAATGCAATCAGGGATCCTGATCATCTCAAAGGCATTAATAGCTTGCTTCTAAAACTAAAAAAGAAAATTATAGCTGTGCAGTGTTATACATGAAAATTAGTTCTCATGCTATAAAAGATGCAATATAAAAACCTATTGAAATTTATTAGGCCAAACCTTTAAGGTCTGCTTGATTTTATGAAAACACTTGTAAAAATACATGCATATATATGATTCCAAGTTTAGGTTTTTTTAGTTTCTTTTCTTGTGATCATCACCTGGTATTTTCCACTTGAATGTCCCATAGACAAATGGCCCAAGAAACTGTTACAAATCTCATCTCATGAAGCTGTGGGTGTATAATACACATTGTTAAAATAAGACTGCCTTTTAAGAAACGTATAAGGTTTTGTTTGATTTTTTTCAAGTGAATGTATTATTGTTTAAAATCTCTGGAGTGGATTAGGTGTTCATGACAACTTCTGATGGCCCTGAGAAGTGAAGGCATGGTTTTTTGCATATCAGAGTCCAGGAACAATGCAGAAGCCCGTCAAAGACAACTTGTCTCTCCTCTTTAGGTTATCTTCCAAAGCCGTGGCCCTGTTTTTTGTTAGTACTTGTAGCCAAACTAGATTTTTTTTTTTTCTTGAGAGGGATATAAAAAAAATCTTAATTTGGGGCCATATTTTGTTTGGAGGTTTTCTAATAGGCTCTTGTGACCAGTTTGATCTTAGAAAGGAGATAAGGCCACAAGTTCAATTTAACGGAGCACTATCCAGCCATTCCCTGGTAATGACTAATTTCTTCTAGTTCAAAAGATTATCGATTCAAATATGAAAACCCATGAACTTCTCATCACACCTGACCTGGGTGAGGCTCTGAGCAGCCACCTGGAGGTGAACAGTTTTGTATCCAATTACAACTTCCCACAGCCATCTATTAACCTGGATGGGCAGATTTTAACTACGTCCCTCTGAAGGTTAAGAGAAGTTTATGATGTAGAATGAATATTCATGAACAATAATTTAATTAATGGTTCAATCTAATCTGGGTAAACATGAGCGAGGAGACCCCAAATTAATTATACTGACAGTCACTCCATTTTAGAACAACAGTATATAATGAGCCATATTTTGTCCCTCTTGATACAGCGTCCTTTATTATTTCAGTATCTCTAGATTTGAAAATGTCCTATTGTTATTACTTCTAGATCTATTAACTCTTCTGGCAATGAAATTCTAAATCATTTACATGGGAAGGGTCACCCTGCTTACTTTGGCTTTAAATATGCAGGAGATGATACATCCTCTTTTATCCACCACAATGCTGCCTCAGTTTTATGCAGTTCAGAGAACCCAATGATCCAGGGAGTGATCACTGGGGGAGGGCTCAAAACACCTGTGAGGCAATCACAAAATGCTGCAGACCCAAGGAGAAAAATGCTTCAGTCCCCACTCAGTTTTCAGGTTCAGATGAACACTGAGATTTGAGTAGATTAACCTATGCATCAGATCATCTCTTCCTATGAAGAACCCTTGGCATATTACTAGAGTAGAAAATGGCTTTCCACAGCCCTGGCAGGGGATATAGAGCCCCCTGATCTGCAGGAGTCGTGTAATACCCAGTGAAGAAGTGGGTTTTATTTCCCCTACCCCCATGTTGCTACACATGAAGGGGTTAATAAATGGACCCATGACCTTCCCAGCTATGACTAGAGGATTGGTTGATGACAATTGGCAGTCTAAACACAAAGGAGCATCCAGAGAGTGTGGGACCTGGTTGGCAGGGGTGTCCTGGCTTTAGGAACAACATGGGACGATACTAGGAAAGGTCAAGCTCAAGGGCGTATCAAGAGATAGCAAAGAGCATACCTCAGCTGCTGAGAGTGGGGTCTCTGGGAAGGAGGTCAGAGGAGAGGATGGGGGTCGTACCACCTCCTGCAGGAGAAGAAGTAGCAACCAGAGCAAAAGGAGAAAGGACAACTGGCTTCCCAGTTGGAGAAGAGCCAAGGGTTAGGCGTGCCGCCTTCCAGGCTTCGAGTTGTGTTTGAGAGAAGAGAGACTTGCACTTCTAGTGCTCTGATCAGTTCATAGTGACACAAATGCTGCTGTGCTATAATTGTTGCTTTGTACCGTACGTCTTTGGAGAGAAAATATAGGAGCGCATCTGATACACAATTTATTACAATAACAAGGCAATAAATATATGTAACAAACAAAGTAATTGAGTTTCCTCTAATCCAATTACAGAGGCAGGAGAATGCTGTCTTTTGCTTCTCCAGGCCTGCTCAATTAAATGTTTTGTAGTGCAAGCTGTACCAAGAACACCAGGAGATCTGGAGGTGCCTTCCAAAAATCTGGATCAGTTCTTGTACGTACATCCAACATCACATCCTCCCCATCCATGCGCCTGGCAGCACTGAGCTGTGTAAACAAATTGTTGAGAGCTAACACTGTTAGGATAAAATGCCTTGTAAAAGATTTCTCAGTGTACATTAATATTAATGTTACTTTTTTCGTGTTTGTATTCCCCTCTCCCCCCATTTTGCCAAGATAAGAAATCTCCTGGAAAAAAAAAATAATGTCGAGATGCAGGATTCCATGCAAAATTAATTCTTATGACAACACCAGCATTTAACTGATCTCAGAAGGCTACCCCACTGTTTTTGTGTGTGATGTGCTGGAAGCCAACAAATAAATAGCACCACATATCATTTAAATATACATCACTGCATCTGTTGTGGCTCTAATTCATATTGCAATCATTTAGAGGCAATAAATCTGATTGTTCGGGTTAGTGCTAGAGCTGCTGCAGAATAGTTGGACAGAAATAAATACCACGTATGTAAATCTGAAACAGTGGGAAGAGGGGAATCAAGGAAAATATTGCAAGAAAATGGGCACGTTTGATTAAAAAGCAAATGACGACAAACGCATCCGTCTTGGGGAAACCCTCGAAACAAAGCGATGAAGTGAATTTGAGCTGTGAATGCTGGCAGACAAATTAAGTAATAAATGGGTTGAAAAGATTCATGTTACTTATCTTGATCTTGGGAAGCGGAGTACATAATTGTAATTGACCACAGTTTAACCCATTTGCAGTTCACTGTTGAGTGAACATTTTGAAGATGTGTAATTTCAGTTATAAAAGCAAAATGGGACGCATGTGCCACGGCTTGCCTTCGTGATATCTGAAGCATAAAATGCCTGCCTTCAACCTATAACCTCTTGAAAATGGAGCTAATGCAAATGAACATGGTGCCATTCATTAGCATGTCAATGGTGATTCTCTAGCATGGTGCCATTAAATTATTGTGGTGATAATTGAGACATTAAAAAGAGACAGATGCTAGGCCTGTTTCTAAGCTCTTATAACCCTTCAGCAATTAAATTTCAATGAGCTAACATAACTACACTATAGTGAGAATTAACAATTGGGAATATTTTTCTTTAAGGTTGCATTTCCCCAGCTCAATTAATATATTATTGGGGCTAGATTTTTTTTTTTCCAGGTCAGTTCCTGCCTGGTTTATGTTGCCTCAGGACAGAAAAGCAGGCGTGAAGCTGGTCTTTAAAGAGGCAGCAGAGAATTCCCCTATCCGAAGAGACTCCCTAGGTAATGCAGAGCAAGTGGGACCTCTGCCTTGGTTCCTCGGCAGGGAGGGGTGTCATCAGGGTGTGGTGCTGGCTGAAGGTGGGGTAAAGGGGGCATGGTGGCAGAGCATGCACAGAGGATCATGAGGGTGGAAAGAGAGCCTAGATCCACTTTATTTCCTTCTCTCTTCAGTGATGCCCAGAATCTGCCCCCAAGACTGCACGACTGAGAAAGCAGTAGGCTCTGCATTCAACACTGGAGCAGTGCTGCAGTCCCACACATCCTGTTTGCTGCTGCAGCTTTTATTTCAAAGGGGGTCTCAAAATAATAGCGGTGCGCTAACCACCAGGCTACTATATAAGAAGCTGGGCATACCCAGTGTTTTCAATGCCTCCTCCCGCTGCATCTTTAAAAAGGACACAGTGGCTGTGTCTACATGAAACACTTTACTGTAGAGTAAACTAATCTACTGTGCAGTAAACCGCCACCATCTACATGTGCAGGTGCTTACTGCACAGTAAATGAGTATACTGCTCAGTAAGTTTTACTGCCTGTAGTAAATTTACTGTGCAGTCAAGCCAAAATAGCATTAATTGCATGTGTAGATGTATCCAGTGAGCACTGTGTTGTGTGAAGGACCCAGTTCTCCTATTGGTGTATAAGGCACGCTTACTAGATAAAGCCTTTCTGCAAATGTAGAAGCTCCTCTCTCTGGTTTCTGGTCATTACTGGGGGAGGTGAGGTGTCTAGCTACTTAGGCCGGAGGCAGTTCTGGGCATCGAATCATAGAAATGTAGAGCTGAAAGGAACCTCAGAAGGTCCTATCCAGCTCCAACCCCTGCTTAAGTCAGGTTCATCCCTACACAAATAACCCCAGACAAGTGATCTAAACAACCAACCATGCTGCAAACCTTCAAGGCAACTGGCCCAAAGATACTGGGAACACCCTAACCTACCACAGGTTAACCAAGGGCACGAGAGCACTGTCGATGTCTTGCTTCTGCAGGGCTGTTAAGATTCAAGAGATCAAGGGGGAGAACCATGCGTGCCCACAAGGTGCCTATGAAAATGTAATGTTAAAAAAGAGAGGTGCCTGTTTAAGTTGAGGCAGGGCTCGGGGTAGAGGGTCCAATTGCGATTCTGGACTTAGGTGAGGCTGGAAGTGCCTGAATTGCTCTATATCTGGCCCTAAGCCCTTTATATACTACACTTGGACAAATTGGCACTGGACATGTTTTGAGACTGCTCTAGCTGAAAGTGAGAGTGAACATTGAATGATGGTGATATGGGGCGTTAGCCAGGGGTGTCCCTACCTTGAGCATAGAATCGCAGAACAGTAAGGCTGAAAGGGACCTCAGGAGCAGGGGGTTAAACAAGATGTGACCTCATGAGGTCCTTCACAGCTGTATTATTTTATGACATCCATGAAATTTCCACCAGCCAGTCTTGTACCACCATCCTCAGACAAGTCCCCATGTTCAGTTGAATCCTCCAAACCACCCAGGGAGTGCAGAGAGCTGAGGACTGATGCGCCCTCTCCTACCAACCTTGCCTTCCCTACTTCCCTTTTGATTGTATGTAAGGATCAGTCCCAACCAGGCAGTTTTGAAACTGTACTTTATGTCTCACAAGTTTTGTATAACTTATGATGTATGCTATGGTAGAGCCATTTAAGCAGCTCCTTTAAGTCTTCACTATATTGTAAAGTACTAAAGATCTGCCTGTTAAAACCTATGGACCTGCTCCTTAGTACTGGCTCAAGGCAGCATCGTCCTGTTGTCTCCATGGGAGCTATGCCCAGTTAGTAAGGCTGAGGATTGGGCCTTTTATGTATTCAGCAGTGACAGCATATGGTGTTTCACAAATCCGTGCTTCTGTATTTTAAAGACAGAGCGATCATTAGTAACTCTAAATGCATCACGGCATGGACTGAACTGTATATAATATGCCAACACCTGGATCAACAGGTGCTTGAAGGCACAGAAGACCATATGCCAAGGAGCCAGTTGGACCCTTTTTTTTGCTAAATGTTTGTGCAAAACAAGCAAGGCTGTTGGGTGAGAAAAACACAGCACCTGTGTTGAAGAATGAGGTGGGAGAAGTCTGTGCATTTTAAGTGAGGGTTTTGCTTAGCTCTGCTGGGAAGGCTGAACACGACATGATTTAAATATAAATAAGATACAAACTTTGGCAACACTGGGAAGCTGTTCATTTCTCTTCTGCAGCATGTGGGGGGAGCAAAGACACATAAAGAAAAGCAGGAGGATCCAAGCAGCATGCCATTGCATCTATCTGGCACCCCACTCCAACCACATCTATTCTTGCACCTCTAGGTGAAATTGCACCCTGCAGAGCAGAAAAACTGAGCAGCCTTTATGCTCCCTGTTAAAGACTTAACTGGTGTATAAAGACTTGCACAGCTCTTACCACGAGCAGCTCAATTGCATCCACTTGTGATCATATGTGTAAGTGTGTCCTGGAGAGTGGCATTGAGCTAAAATGGACGGAGTCTGAGATCAGCCTTTCTGTACTAATGCTCCCATAGTAAACTGTGCAGGCTGTACATTTGCTTAATACTTGCTGCATTAAGTCCAAACTCCATGTTTCTGCCACTGTCGTGTGGGTTGGATGTATGACAGCTGGCAGGTGACTGAATGGCCATTGCCCTGGCTGTGCTCCAAGCGGGGAAGTAAAGCCAGCACATGGAGCAGCAGGAACTCCCAGGTCTCAAGGGTCCATCTGAATAGTTCCCGGCTTTCCTTGCCCTTCCTGTATTGCCACATCATTCACCATCAGTTTCTAAATGATGCTCATCCCAGTGTAATTTGTGAGTGCTTTTTTTTCCCCTTTCTGGCAACTTTCTTCAGAAGTTTAGCCAGTTGGCGTCATGTCCCTGAGTAAAGTGCATTAGGTCACAGCTACTTTCAACTTGCTTTCAGAGGGATAGTGGTGCAGAGTGTGGCCTGATTGCCTGTCCTTTCCTTACAACAGCATCTCGCACACAGTTCCCGTATGGGTTTGTTTCCTCAAGCGTTGGAATTGTGGCATGGAAAGTAGAGAGGTTTGTGCTACTTGATATCTTTGGGCTTGGTAACATCTTAACTGAATCATTCACAGCTGCTGACCCTAACGGATCTCTATCTCTCTCTTTCTCTTGCTCTCTCTCATGTAGTACCATAGGGAGTGGATATTATTAATGTAGACAACACACTTTCATATTCCTGATCTCTAATGCCCTCAGTAATGCAGACAGTGGAAAGAGACAACTGATACCAAACATGTTGATTTTGTGTTACAGTCATATAAAAGGAATCCATTTTTGAGTGTCATTCTGAAAGGCCTTATTGTAAGATACTTTTATCCCCAGTCATGCACTGTGAAATGTTTGCAAGGAAAGATTTTTCAGCTGAAGTTGATGTGGATGATTATAACTATAGGTATCAGCCCTACACACACATGTATACTTAATATATTACTCTGGGTAGCCCATCTTCTCGTGAAAGAAGTGTTAAACAAATGCCTTTTGCTAAGAAGGAAATCACTCCAAATGTAACTCGAATTCAAATCTACCTCCAGCTGTTACTTCAGCTACTATAGCCTGAGACTCGAGATTCCTGTCATTCAACCAGTCTGGGGTCAGTACATCCTCACCGCCGGTCTCTTGACCCTAATAAAGCCAGAAGCAGTGTTTCTCGACACAGCAGATTACCCTACTGCAGCATTATACTATTTGTGCTTCAGCATCTCAGTCTGAATGCACTACACATACTTGTATGAGTCACGACCCAGCTGAAAAGCTGTTGTATATCTGGCAGTGCATTCATTAGTGGGTCATTCTGTACAAACTTTCAGATGGTGGACTCATGTATTGCAAGATTTTCCAGCTAAATTCACTGCTAGCCCAAGCTTGTAGAACTTAATTGAATTGCTTAGGTCTCCTTACATTTCTAAGCCTGTGAAGACCAATTAGGGATTTTCAGCTTGCTGCTTGCATTGGCCATGTTACTAGAACATGTCCAGCAACTGCATTAAGCCCATGGAGCTAGGGATTGAACTTACACAGAAATTGGTATAAGGGGTCAGAGACTGGTTCAAATCTGTAACACAACAGAAGTTCAGTGCACATAAACTGCTTTCACAATGGCTGAAACCAGTTTAAAGTGAACCTGGATGGATGTAGTATTAGATTGAACTGATTTAGGGTAAATTGATTTATTGAACTTCTGTCCGAGATCCCCTCCAAATTCAAGATGAGTCATAGTCCCCCAGCATCCCAGGATGCTTTGTACCTCCCCCCCTTACAGGGAGGGAAGGCTAGCCATGACCCAAGTTGTCTGCTCCAGCCAAACAGAGAGGCATGCTCTAGTGCCCCCCAGCTTCTAGCCTGGGTCACTGCAGGCACATGACTGCATTTCCAGAATCAAAAGTGAATGACTGTTCACTTTCTTTTCAGTTCAATCTATGCAGCTTAGAGTCCAGGGGTAGGAAAAATGCAGCCTGCGGGCCGGATGCAGCCTGCCAGGCCATTGTATCCGGCCCACGGGGCCCATAAAAATGTAGAAAATGAATAGTTATCTGCCCCCGGCTGCCTGTCATGTGACCCTCAATGGCTTGCCAAAACTCAGGAAGCAGCCCTCCACCCAAAATAATTGCTCGCCCCTGACTTAGACTAACCTGCAGTTTGAAAAGATTCAGCCTCAGGCTTTTTTGATTGTTAGTACTTATACAAGTCCATACTGGATGTGTTTAATTCCAGCTTCATTTACCAGGTTAATAATCCGGGAGGAATGAGACCCACCTTTCCATGGAGCTTTCCCTCAGTATCTTCAAACCGATGATTTGCTGAAAGATCACCTGAACATATGTGCAATTCCACCTGTTTTCATTTGTTTGCAGAATTATGATAGATGTAGTCATTGCTAAGTCAGTAATTTGGTTTCCTCAGCAAAGGAAGCATCTAAGCTTCAGAGGCTGTGCAGTTTGAAGATACCACACTAATTCCCACAGAAGCTTAAGTGTCCTTGGACAGTAATTTTGACAAGATACATCTTGATGAAATAGATATTCCCCTCCCCTCTGGCTGCGTAACAAAAAAACAAGTGGCAGCTGTTTCTGCAGATAAATAAAAGTGTCCCATATACAGAAAACAAAAAGGATACAAATACTTGGCAGCCCCAAACTGTTGAATATCCCCACACATAAGTCATGTTTGTGGACAGAGACAGGTCATTTATTTCAATATTTTTTAATTTCCTGATCTTGTTTCATAGAAATGTTAAAGCTCATGAATATCTAGTAAATGCATACAAATAAGACTCAATTATGAATTTACTCTGTGGAAGGGAATGAGGATTCCTTGTGGCTTGAAAGCAAGACGGCTTGGTATTTACCACACTTGAGTCTGACACTGTCCTTCATCCATTTGTTCATTTTGATGCTGTTCTTAATAGGTTTCAGATCTCAAAGCACCAGAATTGTATATGCACTCACAACAGTATATTGGCTGAGAGTCTGGCCTGTACCTATGCTATTTCTAATGAACGTGAGAGGAGATCAAATGTGAAATGTCTAGCCTGTAGGAGTTTTGTTAAAGTTTGTTGTCTTTGGAGCATGCAACCTTGGCTTTGAGACTCAGTTGCGGTGCCCTGTTCAAGTCTGTTTGAACTTCCTCAGTGCCTTCTGCTACCAGCTAGCATGCACTTATTTCTCATTAAGCAATAAAAGAACATCAAATATGGGGCTTGAGAGATTTTAAAATCAAGTGAAACCCCTATTTATTTGGGCAAAAGCAGCGCTTCTGCTGGAACAGATGCAAAGTTTCCAATTTTAGGATAGCATAAAGTTGCTGCTTCTTTTTTTGTCAGCAGATGTTTGCATGCTCTCCTTGGTTTCCAAGTTCAAAAAGTCTCTGATTTAGAAGTGAACCTTGATTCCTTGAGGTTATGACTCATTGTGAATCCTTGGGCAAGGTTTGGGTTTATAGGCTGTTTACTGCTCCTGAAGGTAGAGATTAGTTAGTGTCAAGCCTAGTGGCAAACACATTTTACGCTAACAAGCACAACCTACATAGCTCATCAAAGAAAAGCGTAGGGTTGACATTTAAAGGCAACTTGATCGGGATCTAAAGAACTACACAGGGAGAAAAAATGACATTTGAGAACCCTTTAAACTAGCTGACAAAGGCATAATGAGATCCATTGGCTGGAAGCTGAAGTTAGAAAGTTTGAAAGTGGAAACAAGATGTTCCTTGTGACTTGAACGAGATTAGCCATTTGAACAAGTAAACAAAAGACATGGTAGCTTATCATTAATACAAGTATTTAATTAAAACATATTTCAGTATGAATTAAAAGGTTTTCTCTAGTTCATCCTAGAGCTACTGGAGTTGATATTGTTCCCTTACATAATTAAAAAGAGTAATTGCCTCCACTGAATGGATTAATGGGTTAAAACAAAATCCTCTAGATTGTGTAACGCACACGGTCAGATTATATGCTTAATATGGTCCTTTCTGGTCTTAAAAATTGGGAGCACTTATATTGTGTACCCTTTCCCATCCCCTATAATGAAAAAAATATGAACTAGCACAGCGCAGGCAATGCAGTCTCTCCTGTGTGGTGTAAGTCCAAAAGAAGTTGGTGGATCACTAGTTGAACCATTTCTTAGGATGAGCTCCACCAGCTGGTATCGTGCATCCATGTCTTTACTTGCAAGTTCATTTTTATGACATTATTATGGGAAGCTTTCATGGCACCATGATGACCAAGTCATTTTTTTGTCAACACATTGCTATTTCTGTTGCTGCTCTCCTGCAACAAATCCTTGACGAGTATGACAAACATTGGTAAAATGTCAGGAGCGCGTACCATCATTTTGTCAGCTGCTGCGTATGGAAATCTAAAAAGAAGCAAAACTGTCATTGATGTGCTTTTATTCCCTTTGACTTGCTTCTGGGTGGTCTGAAAAACCACATCTAAGTGACTAGCTTGTTTTGAAGAAAAGGGCATGGATTTCACTGATTCAAACATGGTGCGAAAATAAAAGCAACACATATGAATGTGGTGCGAAAATAAAAGCAACACATACAAATTTGAGACTGCGTTTAGGGTCTGTTATTTCCCTCCCCCACCTCGACTGCCTTGCATTTCACACAGCCACAAACTCCCAAGCGATATGCAAGTTAGTGCTACTGTTCCAATCTGATGGTAGATTTATTACCCCCAAGTACAACTGTAAATGACAGTGTGATAGTGAAGAATTGGGTCCCAGGCTACCACAAATGCTTGTCGAAAAGCTGGACAGCTCATTTGGTTGCTTCAACCAAATGCTAAGTTTTTGCTAGTGTCACTTAAATGTACTGCCGTTTAGTGAATGAGGTTAAGTTGACTTTTTTGTGTCAACATTTCTCTTGCCCTGGAAAACATACAGGATATCGTGACCCTCGGTTTAGGTGACCGTGTATCCACAAGGAGAAAGAGTGTTCTCAAGCCTTTGCTCCAGCTGCTGATTGTGATAAACTTATCTCCTTCCCTGTCCTCTGGAAGGTGGTGTGCATGACTGTGTGGGCAAGAGAAAATCCCATGCAAACATGTCCACCAAAAAAATGGCGATTCAGCTAAAAATGAAACCAGAACAAAACCACCCTGGACTTGGCTTTCATTGAGGGAATCTGGCAACTGACAGATGAGGTTTTGCAGAGCCTAAAGGTTTGCTTTATCATCTGCTTGAGACCAGAAGTCAGATGCAGCTAAAGGCAAAGGAGTACAAATAGTGTAATGCTGCAGTAGGGTTATCTGCTGTGCAGAGAAACACTGCTTCTGGCTTTATAAGGGTCAAAAGAGCAGTGGTGGGGATGTTCTGCCCCCAGACTGATTTAATGACAGAGGTCTTGAAACTCAGGCTACAGTAGATGAAGTGACAGCTGGAAGTAGATGATTTCAATTTGAGTGAAAAGTGTGGAGGAGTTTCCTTCTTAGCAAACAGAAGTATAATCCATTGTCTGTGAGCATGAGAAAAGTTTGAAATAACAGCAACAGCTTTGGCATTTTCTAAACTGAGAAATAAAGTAGATGATAGGAAATGCTCTCAGGGACAGTACAGCAGTCAAGGTACCAAAGACACCAGGTTTGAGGACCTGGGTTCACCAGAAAAAATGTGAAGAGGTTGACCACTTACTAGTTAAACCTGATAGCAAAATGAGCGTGCTCTGTGTGGACATGCCCAAGAAGGGCACTGTGAGTGATGGTGGTGAGAGGGGAGGCAAGGGGAAGAGGGAATTCACAGAGATAAGCCCAATCTAAAACGCCTTTTAAATTCAAGGCAGTCCAGATCCGTATAGGAATATCCTGAGCAATTCCAACCCCTGTCACAGGTAGAAACTGCACCATGGATATTGATAGCATAAATTTTGGGTCTAAGACCAAAAAAAAAGGCAAAGAAATGAATGATGTTTAGGAAACATAAATATAGAAGTTCTGTAATTTTCTTAGCTATTACTATTGAACAGCTCTGACAAAAACCTGCTGCCTCTGCCTCGAGACTGTGAAGACTCGACAAATCCATCACAGGTCTACAGAGACATACATGTCTGCATTTTTATTTTTTCTGGTGATTGTCTTTAGTTTCGGAGGGATGGAAGGGGGATGGTAAATGAATTAAATTCTAACACCACATCTCTTTTCCTCTGGGCTCTTAAAAACTACTGTGTTCCCTGGTATTCAAACTAGGAAGGACAGTGGAGATAAATATGCAGTGTAATGAACTGTTTTTGTCCAGCGTCTTCTGGGTACACTGGACAACACTATCTTGAAAGAACACTTTCTTGCTTTTATTGTGTCACAGACTTTACCTCAACCTTGGCAACATAACAACTGACTTGCCGTCCCTCCAACTTCCAGTTGGGGCTATCGTGGTTCTGTGTTGGGTAGAGAGTCCCTCACACTAGAAGAATTCCCAGTGGGAGAGACTAAATCAGTATGAATTTCTAATCTGTCCTGAACATCAGATAGGAGTGAAGGTCTGATAAGAGCAGAGAACCATTAGATAAAAAACCATACACATTTGGTGTCTGCATTGTATAGTTAAAACATTTTTCTGGCTATGAATAAGGTGTTTCATTCAAGTCCTATCACTCCATCAGGAGCCTGGATACATTACTGTGTTGTAACTCCTCTTTGCCCCTGTTGGCTCTGGATTCAGCACCCAGATACCTTGTTCTGGGTAGGGACTGACCATGGTGTCCATGGTGGCCTCAGGGACCCCTCGTTGGGGGACAGGGATGGGGACCATCTTGAGGAGGAGGATGGGGAGGAGTTAGGACCTGGGCAGGGGTCCCTTTGCTGCTCTGAAGTCCTTCCTTTGTATTCTCCTTCCCTCCTGGTGATTCGTGATGACTCTCCATATGTGGCTGTCACTGATTGGTCTCTCTGTGTTTATCACATTGTCCTGTGTTGTCAGCACATTCCATTTTCATGAACCTATCACATGCCTACATCCTCATTTTGGGCTTTACCAGTGTCCTCCTAATTTGGTCTGTTCCCCCAAAACCAGAAAACTCTCCCTCCCCCCCCCCACCTCTGGGGCCTTGTGAGCTGCTGCCACCTTATCTCATGTTATGGAACAGTGTGGTACATGCCCCAGCTTTCCCAGGCAGTGTGTGTATCCACTGGCCTTGTGTTAGACAGCCTGTCTGCTTCTGAAGGCTCAGAAAACTGTTTGCAAGACCCAGGCTTTTAGAAATCAATTAACTCCTGCTGCCCATCCTGAAGCATTCTAATACATATGTATGTCCCTATAAGCCAATTCTTCAAAAGCAAACCTTAAAATACCATTTCTAAGCCATCACCCCCCAGTAGGGAATAATTTAATGTTGGTTTCCATGATCTATCCCAGCTGTCCAATTTCTGTGCTCTGCCAGTGGTAAAGGGATGAGAGTCAGGAGTCCATTCATTTCCTGTCCTTTCCAGTGATTCCTGCCCTTGAAACTTAATAAGCCAGCAATTAATTTTGTTTGTACCTATGTCCTGTTTCCTAGGTTTCCTTGCTTTTTCTCCATAGCTTTTGTAAGGCCGTGTAAAGGAAAGGGCCTTGTACATGGTGTTTTGCCAAATTCAAATCTAGTCCGTTTCTTGGTATTGTTGATGACAAAGGTGTGTCCTTTTATCTTTTCATACATGTTAAGCTTTATCTTTTCATGCATGTTAAGCTTTATCTGTCTTCACTGTATTCAGCTGCACTAAAAGCACACTAGTGATCAGAAACAGTAAATAAAATAAAGAAGTGAGGCAAGTTCAATGGCTTCTGGAAACAGAGGTCAGCAAGGCTACCGTAAGTGTAAATGACAAGGACAACACCAGTGTTTCATTATAATGGACCTCCACTAATCACGGCGTTAATTAAAGAATACTCATTTATTACCATATTTACTCACATCTAAGACAAAGTTCCCTCCCACCATCAGCATTGGCGGGGAGCCCCTTGTCTTAGATATATGTACAAAGAGGGGGACAGGGACAAGCAGCTGCTGCTGCTCTGACTCTGGCCCTGAGCCTTGGTTGGGGTCAGAGTCAGACCCACAGTAGCCACCTGCTTCCACTTCCATTTGCCCTCTGTAGCTTCTGCCCTCCCTTGCCCTCTCACCCCCATTAATGTCAGGCACAGCTCAGCTCAAGTTTAGGCTGCATTTCCTCCAAGGCAGAGAGCACATAGAAACTCTGCTCCCTGCCCAGTCAGCCAGCAGCATTGACACCGCTGTATGGCTGCCAGGGGGCTGCCCTTCCACCTGCTGTACTCTGGGCACAGAACAGAGCCCCAGCAGTTTCTGACAGTAAGTGGAGGGAAAAGGAGGATAAAGAGGCAGAGACTGGCGGGTAGGGGTTGGGGAAAGAGGCAGAGGCTGGGGCTATGGGGAGCTGGGACGGTACAGATGGCAGAGGGGCAGGAAGGCTGCAGGCAGAAGAAGGCGGGATGCAGACCGTAGCCCACCTGACTCCCCGCTAGAGACTACCTGCCCTGCTGTAGCAGTGTGTATGAGGGGAGGGGTGCTGGGGTAGATTTAAGACAACCTCTGATACTTAGACTCTATACTTGGAAAATTAAATTTATGCATTTTCCATATATAGAATCTAATTATTGGGGAGTTGTCTTAAATTCAGGGTCATCCTAGATTTGAATAAACACAGTATAGATTTGGAATAAGAGTATGCACATTCCACACTGTTCAGTTAGAGTAGCTAGATTGAGTTTAAAATATCTCGACTGGACTTTAAAACTGTTTTGCAACTTTTTAAAAGTGTGTTAATGTAATGCTAGTAGATTAGTGTATCTTCCTCCTTCAAGCCATGCTATGGATACTATGTAGGTAATTAAAGGTACATATTTAAGTAACTGCAGGAACTTCAAGATCTTTCCTCAATAAACTAAATGCAATGTGCTAAATGCATTTTGTGTGTATCTTCACAGCTGCAGCATGAGATTTAAATTGGCAAGGAGCCAAGTTTTCCCTTCTTCTGTAATTAAAAATATGGGAGGATACTATCTTTTTCCAAACACATGGTGCAGCTTCATGTTACAATAAATTTCAAGTGTGTTCACAATATAATTTCCCAGAATCTTTTACCTCTTATAACTGCACAATCTCTTAACCATCATTTTTTATTGACTTTCTTGGTGGAAAGAGACTTTCAGATTTCTGTAAGGAATACTAAACCAGGTCACAGTGAATGACAGCAGTGCTGTCTATCATATATCTGTTTCCATATCTATTTCTTATGTTCTCAATGGAAACAGTCAAAGCCAGATGTAATCACCAGAAATCCCAAATTACAGGATAAACTCTACACCACACTCAGGACAAAACCATGCTACAGGCAATTCATCCTTTACCAAGGGCCAAAACCAAAGCTGTTGACATCAGAAGGCAACTTTCCACTGATCTCATTAGGCCTTGGCTTAGACCCAAGACATTTTTTAAACCAAAATGAACAGGTACTGTTCATAATTTAATGTAACATTTATTTATTGGCAAATTGTAAAAGGGTCCAAACAATGCCAATATTCATGTGTATATGAAGAGCCTGATCTTGCAGTGTTATACAAACTCTCTAGAGACTGGTCTGGGATGCCTAGCAGTTCCTCTTGTGAAAAAAGATATCAGTAGTCTACATTCAGGGTGTTTGTAGGACAAAATTCCTTGTATTTTTGTTAAAGAAAAATTGCTGTAATATAAAAACAACTTCAGGCTTCCAAATACTCATGACATTACAGGTTTGTGCCCTGGTGCAGTTAATTAGAGAGTTAATAGTCTGGGTCTTAATATAGGATATGTGTAGAATAACATTAAAAAAACACTTCCTTAGCAACAGGGATATAACAATGGAAATAGCCCCACTGAAGTCACTGGCAAAACTCCGCTTGGCTTCAAAGGAATCAAGATTTACTTCCCTCGGTTAACACAGCCCTACTTGCTGCACTAAAAGTAGACAGCTTGCAGAAATATAGCATGACTTGTTGTTGCAGTGCCTTCCACGTAGACCCTTGTTATGTCTTTAGTGCGACTTAAATTGAATGGTTGCCCTACTACTATTTTAAACGCCGTCTCACCCTGCATATTACGAGGCAGTTGCTTCTGCTTTGTGCTACCATCTTTCCGCGGCACTCAGAACTCTGTTGTAGACTCCAGGGCCAACGTTGCCACATTCACAACCCTCACCTTTGTTAATAGCTCCTTTGTGAGAGAGTGAGATATCATTAAACCCGATTTCCCACTGCTCATTGTGCTCTCTTTCCTCTCGTCTTGTTCTTGGCTGGTGCCCAAGTTCTCCTTCACCTAATTTCTTCCCTGTCTCTCACCTTCATTGCTTTTCTGCCTTCTCTGTTATTGCAGCCCTCCATCTTTGCGTCAACATATCAAGACTAAAACTGTATAAGTCAACCTCTGGTGTGTGACCCTTTTTGTTTGCTCCAGTCAACTAGACAAATCGCTGTTTGTTTCCTAAGGTAACCCTATAGATGTGGCTGGTTTCCTTCCCATATAGGTAGAACTGAATGATGCAGAGCCTTGTCCTTTATACCCTTAATCTGACCCTCTAAGACTGGGAGAGCAGAGGTGGGGAAAATGAGATGACCACATTTCTTTCAGTCATATAGTCTAAAATCTTGTGTTACATGTTGTCGCCTACACTTAAAGTTTATTTCACAATGTTAATTTCCCCATGCTAATATTTTCCTCTTTAAGAAATGAAGGAATTTAAATGAAAGTGTGACACAGGAGATCAACATTTATGTAAGCATCAGTTTTCTGCACAGTTGCATGCAAAGAGGAAAAACCACTATGTGCGTTTCATAGCTTTATTAATAACTTGCAACTTGCTGTTGCTGCTGTCAGCATGTT
The DNA here is from genome assembly GCF_030867095.1 of Alligator mississippiensis. NCBI lineage: Eukaryota > Metazoa > Chordata > Crocodylia > Alligatoridae > Alligator > Alligator mississippiensis. The sequence goes on along the minus strand of NC_081831.1, from coordinate 77,631,497 downwards.
TATGAAGTCACATTATCAGTACTAATACAAGAGGTACTACTATCAATTATTCTTACTCCTACTCAGTGAAGTGCGTGATCATTTCTTTGTTTTTACCAATGAAGTTAATGTCATAGAAAATTATTTATGTTTGTACTTTGTGAACATTTTATGAATCAGTTGTGAACTGGAGAATTTCTGCTACAGAGATTCAGTGTGGATGACACTAAAATTGACTTGTTAAGAATCAGTTACAATTTATGAGCAATTTATAAAATATTCCTGAGAGCAATTGGGAAATTGTTTTTGAAAATGATCTCCTTTCATTTTGGGTATGTTGTTAGCTGGTAGGTTTAGGCATCCTCCATGGAAAAAACTGATTGAACTGAATGGCAATGTTATCCTCTTCCTTATGTGGTTCTTCATTTTAGATTCCAACTATTCCTTTAGGGACTGAACCCCAGCGGTTCTCCAGAAAACAAATGATGGCCTGTCCAAGGCTCAAGAAGTCATCACTCAGTGCTAAAAGTTTAATCAGCTAGTACTTAGCTTCCAATCCATCCTTTGTGAATAAAATTATCAGTATGGAAGTGATAGACCAATTATAGTGGCCTTCTTCACGTCCATTTTCAGAAGTGCTACAGAGATGGCTCTGTAGTGTAACAAGCCCAAACCTTGTATTATTTGTTGTATGATGTCCTCATCATCAGAATGTAAACCATTCTCTTAGGCTAAGCATCAGTAAAATGGGCAGAATCATCCCAATTCTATTAAAGTCTCAGGTGAAACTCAGAACATTTGTTTAACTACAAATGGAAGCCGCTACCCTGAAGCAAGCCATGCTCACCTCCTTGGCTAGGTTATGCTGAAATGTCTGTTCTCTGGGTCACTGGAGGGCACCACTCCTTGTCCATTTGCTCCTGGAAGGAGGGTTGCTGCAGATATGCTCGCTTCCCATCAGGACACATCTCCCAAAACAAAAGTTTCCCAGTCCCTTCCTCCAGTTCTTGTCCCTGCTGTGGGCAGGTTAACTGAGAAGGAAAGTTTGCCTGTACTGTCACCCTGTGGCTCCCCGCACCCCAAACAGACTCCACAACCAACCCTGGCATAGGCAGGTGATTTCAGGACACAAAGAGCCTGTCCTAGCATTTTGGGGCACCTATACATGTGCAGGGAGGTTGGTCCGATGCACTGTAATTACATCTTGTCAGAGCAGGCTCCGCACTCCAGCAGACTCCACCATCACGTGTAACAGCATCCCCACACTGAAAAATGGTGGTGGTGGCTCACCAGGAGGGACCTGGTGACTGTCTATAAACTCACTAGGGGGGACCAGAAGGGTTTGGGGGAGACCTTGTTCCCCTAGCGCCCCCCGGGATAACAAGGAATAACAGCCACAAGATGTTGGAGAGTAGGTTTAGATTAGACATCCGTAGGAATGTCTTCACAGTCAGGGCGGCTAGGATCTGGAACCAACTTCCAAGGGAAGTGGTGCTGGCTCCTACCCTGGAGGTCTTTAAGAAGCAGCTTGATGCCTACCTGACTGGGGTCATTTGAGCCCATTTTCCTCCTGCCCAGGCAGGGGGTCGGACCAGAAGATCTACAAGGTCCCTTCCGACCCGACTTCTATGATTCTATGAACTGAGATAAATTAGGGAAGAAAATACAACAACCTTTTCTAAAGCCAGAGAAATGTATGGGGCTTGATTTATTTGCAAAGATGGTTTGGATTTAGAGGACAGTCATGCCTTCTGTGATGAAGTCACTGGCTCTGTGGATGCAGAGAGACAGGTGGATGTGGCGTACCTTGATTTTAGCAAGGCTTTTGATACCGTCTCCCACAGCATCCTCACAGGCAAGGTAAGGAAGTATGTGCTGGATGAATGCACTGTAAGGTGGACAGAAAACTGGCTGGAGCATCAGGCTCAGAGGGTAGTAATCAACAGCTCAATGTCTAGTTGGCAGCTGATGTCAAATGGAGTGCCGCAGGGGGTCAGTCCTGGGGCTGGTTTTATTCAATGTCTTCATCAACGACCTGGAAGATAACATAGAGCGCACCCGCAACAAGTTTGCAGATAACACCGAGCTGGGGAGAGTAGTAGATATGCTGGAGGGTTAGGATTCAGAGTGGCCTAGACAAATGGGAGGATTGGGCCAAAAGAAATCTCATGAGGTTCAACAAGGACAAGTGCCAAAGTCCTGCACTTAGGAGGGAGCAATCCCATGCACCGGTGCAGGTTGGGGGTGACAGGCTGGGCAGCAGCTCTGCAGAAAAGGACCTGGGTGTTATAGTGGGCAAGAAGCTGAATATGAGCCAGCAGTGTGGCCTTGTTGCCAAGAAGTCTGACTGCATCCTGGGCTGCATCGGTAGGAGTGTTGCCAGTAGGTCAAGGGCAGTGATTTTTCCCCTCTATTCAGCACTGGGGAGGCCACATCTGGAGTCCTGTGTCCAGTCCCTCCCCCCCCCCCACTATAGAAAGGTTGTGGACAAGTTGGAGAGAGTGCAGCAGAAAGCAACAAAAATGGTTGGGGTGGTGGGGCACATGACTTATGAGGAGAAGTTGAAGGAACTGGGCTTACTTAGTCTGCAGAAGTGAACACCTAAAGTAGGGTTCAAAAGAGGATGGAGCTGGGCTATTCTCAGTGGTGGCAGATGACAGAACAAGGAGCAACCATCTCAAGTTGCAGCAAAGGAGGTTTAGGTTAGATATTCGAAAAAAAATCACGAGAAGGGTAGTAAAACACTGGAGCAGATTACCCACAGAGGTGGTAGAAGCTGCATCCTTTGGGGTTTTAAAAACTTTGGCTGGGGATGATCTAGTTGGGGCTGGTCCTGTTTTGAGCAGGGGGTTGGACTAAATGTGACCTCCTGAGGTCCCTTCCAGCCCTAACTTTCTATGATTCATAAATGAGGGGTTTATAAAAACAGGATTCTACTTTCTTGAAAAGTTACCACTTGCATTATCGATAGAAACTGCCTCCTTTAAGAACAAACTAAATATTTGGTTGAAGGAAATGACAATATTTTGTTTTGGCATGGATTTAGTCATGTCTTTTTTTCTACTTCATTGCACTTCTAATTTTTTTAATAAGCAAAAATGTTGCTTATTTAAGCAAAAGTCTGTTAGCTCTATTGTACTTTTCAGAAATGCAGAATAAATTGCTGCTACAAAAATAAATGAATGCTTGCCATTTATTGAACTGGACACCATCAAGGAATACTTTTTTTTTGTCTTCAGCCTTTTACTAAAAGCTGCAGTGTCGTATACCAGTAATTTAAAATCAATGTGAGCTTTTGGGTTGAAGTTTGTTTAATCTAGGAATAAGGTTCAGTCAAGGGAAAATGATCTAATAGAAAAGATGCAATTAATGATTCCAGAACAAAGAGGCAGACATCCTTCTGACCAATTTAACTGATTAATCCCTTCTGTGTTCAGACATGTCCAGATTCTACCAAGGACCCATGGTCAGTAATGACTTACACATGAAGTAATAGCTTACTCTCTGAAATATCCTCATTGAAATTAATGGCACTACTCGCAGGTTAAAATATTATGGTACTCGATATGAATAAATGGGGCAGAATTTGGCCTTTTTATGTTAAAAATCCATCCCTTAAAGAACAAGAATAAATATTATCCATGAGGAAAATTATTCATCTAAGGCTTATGGTTTTGATAAATATTCTACCTTCCTAACTCACCTATGTACACAAAGAAATCAGCTTGCATCCCTGATCTGAGAAGCTGGCTTTCTTGCTTCAGTGCTTCATCACTGGTATATGCATTGCAGAATAATTGTTTTACTATTTTTTTTTAGTTGAACCTTTCCTGTCTTCACCATAGAAATGTGAAAGGGTTAAACCAAGTCCCAATAACTTTGCTTATTTATCATAATCTACAACACAGTCTCGGGCTGTGTCATCTCCTATGTCAGAGCTCTGCTTAGTATAGATGCTGAGGTACAATGTATGTGTTGAAGACCCCTTAAGGAAATATTCTTGACTCTGAAACGATTGCACTGTGGCAAAACTCTGTGAGGATTAGAGAAACACTGAAGATGCTGTGACTTAAGTTAGTGTTTGTATGGATGTAAAAAACAGGACACTGACTGATGTTTGGCATGGCAGAGTGAGGGCACTGATGGGAGTGTAGCTTGCTTGTCTTTGTTGCTAGTTGGGAAGCTCCAGACTTTCAGCTGGTCAGACACCAACAGAATCAGGCCTTAAGTAGTGTTGCATTTGAAACTCTGTCCTTCCGTAGTTGGAGTCTGATCCAAACCTAACTAAAGTCGATGGAAAAATACCTATGGACTTCAGGCAGACAAGATTCTTGGAGTAAATGTGATATCATTCATTAGACCAACTGAAAAATAGCTGGAAAAATTGTTCTTTGAAAGCTTTCAAGCACAAACACCCTTGGCATAGGGAAAGTTTGCTGGTGCAAATGTGTGGCAGTGAGGATCAGAGGCGATGGGAAACAATAGGTATGAGACAGGCGGATGGGAGGGAAAGGGGAGAATGTAGACCTGGTGAAATGTAGAGAGGTTATGCGGGGTTATTTAGTCCATGATTTTTTGTATCCAGTAGATTGATGAAGTGAAGTTCATAGGCTCGTCTACGAAATGTGTTTTGTAAATTCCCTTTGAGGATTAGGACTACCTGTCTCACACCTATTGTCTCCCATCTCCTCTGATCCTCACTGCCATGCATTTGCATTTCCACAGACCTGCATTTTGCATATTGTCTTCTGTTCCATTCAGGAGTGCACACAAACACAAGCAGACTCTCCCTAAGCCTGAAGAAGGGTGTTTGCACCTGAAAGCTTGCAAAGAACAACTTTTCCTAGTATTTAGTTGATCTAATATAAGATATCACATTTACCCAAATAAACTTGTCTGCCTATGTCCTTAGACCAAAACAGCTACAACCAACACCCCCAAAATATGGACTTCAGTGCACTGTAGGACAGTTTAGAGGCCTTAAGTATGAAGTTGGTGCTCCTACTACTAGATTATCCTTTCTTCTAGGATTGTTGTTCTAGCACTTGCCAGAATCACTGAATTGCAGGTGTGCATAAAGATGTGTTTGTGTATGCACACACTAAAAAGGGGAAAATCTAATAAACAGAGTTGATAGCAGAACTTGGTATTTGGCTGGATTTGCACCAAAACTGGTTTTCCTTAGGATTTCTGCTAAAGGAAGAGATGATGAGGATAGGAGAAGTGAGAGGGCCAGAGATCAGTTTGACAAGTATAACCAACCTGTCTATTTTTCTAATTCAACCTGATGGCTCAATCTGAATAAATCTTACTGTTTGGTGTTTGGGAGTAAGCTGTCACCCAGAGAGCCTGCTGGGAACTTCCTAATTAACTTGCTAATCAAGATTTGCCTCAAGGTGTTGTTTAGACTCATTAGCAATACAAAGGAGCAGTTAATAGATATGGATGGCGAGACTTGAAAAAATGAATGCTTCCAGATGACGTCATCTCCTCTTCTCAAAAATAGTAGGGATAGAAAAGAATAAATTGATTTGAAACAAATCACATTTAAGATAAGCACATCGCTCCCCTGCCTGAGCTTAATGACAAAGGGCCAGACTGTGCCATTTATACCAAAGCCTTCAGGAGAAGGAGGTACAGACCTGTCTTCCTTGGACACGTGCCACAGAGGAGAGAGAAGGATTGGACCCATGTGTCTTGGCTTAGGGAATGCAGTGCAGAATAGGTAGGGTGATTAGTGCCACATTAACAATGCTTCCCTCACAAAAGGGCAAGCTTCCAAAAAGCCTATAACTTCCAGTGCCTCCCCCCGCCGACCCCACATACTCCAAGCAAAATCAGTCCATGTCAACAGCCTTCTCCAGCCTCCTTGGCTATGACAGCATGGTTACCCTGCTGCTTTAGCACATCCTTTAGCATCTTACCAAGTGCTAGGCTCTTTCCAAGCAGTTTTATAATCTGAGTTGGAGCACCCTGGTGTGGAATGAAGAGGGGGAAGGGACACTCTCTGGGGAGGGCTAGGACATTTATTTTCACTGGAGAAAAGCTTGAGTTCAGGCCTTGCAAAATTCATATCCCAGTGGGAGACTTACCTATATCAGCAGGTGTTTTCCTAGCAGCAGAGCTGAAAAATGAGCTGAAAAAGTATTCTTGGAGAAGAAAAAAAAAAGATCCAGCTGGATCACTGTAAACAATAAATAGAAAGGAGATGTGGCCCATCCCTCCATGTGCCCAAAGTGCATGCAGCATTGCCTGAAGGCTGTGATAAGGGGCGTCTTACAAAAGTGAATGCAAAATAATGCGTAATAACGGTAATCTGTTATAATGCACCTGGAATAACAACTAATTGATGGCAACATCCTTCCATTACAGCAAAACGGATGTGATTTTTACAGGCAATACTCTGGGGCCTATATAGAGTTTATCACCACAAACCACTTAGCTGGAAAGACAGACTGGGTGTCATAATGAAGTGAATGCATCCACAGTCCAAGTGGACATACTCATCAGGTGGAACTGGTATTGCCCACTAATTAAAAAGATTTTGATTCTGGACCACCCTGGTCAACTCAGGAGATGGGGTCATCTTTGGTTATAAATGAACATGCATCTGGAATATTTATTCACGTCTTGGTGGGTGGGTGAAATTACTGAAAGTATATTACTGAAAAGTATCTGTGAGCTCCAGAGAACTCATCAGCCATTGTAGTCTCTCTTCAAATGAGGCTCAGGGCTGAAATATCAGGCATGTCGCAGCTCAAGTGATTTAACATAATTGTTGCGTGACGTTTCCCTCACAGCATTGTGGGAGGTCAATGGTCTGGATCAACAATATGTACAATGGTAGCAAAAACGACTGCACTGCAATGAACATTTTTGCAAAGGGGGACAAGTCTCAAGTTCAAGCTGCTTGCAAAGTAGCATTTAAATGTTAGAATCCAAATCTACTCTAGCAAATCAAATGCATAAATATGTAGCCTTCCTTTATAGGTTTTCTAATACATTAAATTATCCATAAGTAGATGTGCACACATTAACAAATGAATGTGTGTTTTTTTTTTTATCACTGTGGTCAACTTTGGTTTGAATATAGTAATCCATTGGATAAAAAGTTGTCCATTATATTTGGTTGCATAATTTTATGCCTTGGAAGGGCTTTTTTCTTATCGTCAACAGGAGATGACAGGCTGTAGCAATCAGTGAGCACAAGGGGATTGTGCACAGCCTTGAAAGTACAATTGCTTTGTTCTTGGCCTATACTTAGCTGCTCTTCAGCATACCAGCAGGGTTTTGCATTTTGTTATTTTGCCTAAGAAATGTTAAAAGGAAGTCAGGGACTCAGACGGTCTGTGTAACTGGCTGCTTGAAAAAGGGTTTGCAAATTCTGGGGCAGCAGCCATGTCCATGAATGGACTAGCTCAGGTTGAAAGAAACGGGACTGGAATGAAGCACATCCTCTTCTGAGTCTCGGCACGACTTCAAGCGAGTCGGCAACGTTGTGGGGGCATTCTGCCTTCTAAGATCATTTTTGATGGAAATGGACAATAATAACTGTAAATTGTTTGTATGCATATTTTGGGGAGGAAGGCAGCAGCAGAAACAATAGTCCAAAGCCTGACTGCTGCAGCCTTAATGCCTATGAGCAGTCCCACTATAGGCAAGTCAGCCAGCTGGTATAACTTAGAGTGCACTGCCTGGCTGTGCTGATTTACACCAGCTGAGGCTCTGCTGCAAGGTATTAGTGACTTACCAGGTGGGTCATTGTCTATAAATGAATCCAGCCATCTTAAAGATGATGGATGTGCTAATCCAACTTTATTCAGCCTCAATGGCAATTAAGCCCAGGTACAGACATTATGCTTGTACTGCTCTAAGTGATCAGAAACCAATCTAAACCTGTAACTATACAGAAGTTCGGTGCACATAGACTGGTCTAAAAATGGTGCAACCTGGTCTATCGTAGATTGATGTGCACTCAAATCTAATTGATTTAGGTTAGATCGATGAGTGAAATTTCTGTACCAGATTCCCTATCAATTCAAATTAGATCACTGTCTGCTGGCATCCCCACTTCCTTTGTGACCCCGCTACTCCTCCATGTTGCAGGGAGGTGCGCTAGCACTTGGCCTGTGCTTGGCTGCTATGGCTGAGCACCCAGCAGACCCTGCCCCTGAGCTCTCCCAGAACTGAGCCAGCAAAGCCCCTCTCCCCAGCACTGCCTCCTGCCTCTCACCATCTGTCCGCTACAAGCAGGCAGAAAGGGGTGGAAAGAAGGTGACTGTGTCCTCTGCATGAGCCGGGGCAGCTGTATGCCTGGGCTATGCCCTTGCAGTGCACCTCATCACAAAGCACCCCCACAACGGACAGACACACCTGGCACCGAGCCCAGGAGAGGTCCTGTGCCAGCCCTGGCTGCTGCACACCCACTCAGGGACCCCCATACCCACATGTTTAGGCACAGCCCCATGGGCCCCAAGCCTGGCTCCCACACGGCACATCTCAGTGGCCAGAGCCAGGTACCCTGGGCCTGCACAGAGGCAACCCTGTGACCTCTGTGGCTCAGCCACTGCTGACAGGTACCTGGGATGTGGATATCTGGGGTGCTGCAAGGCTTTTTTGGCTTGCAGCTACAGGGTCCCAAGGTACTAGGGCAGGGGGGTGCATGGGGAGGGGGAGAACTGAGCATCCAAGCCAGGGCAAGCAGGGTTGGGGGCATTCTTGCCCATGCCCAGCAGGCAATCATCAGTGGCCCAGGTGCTTGGCTGTACCCAGCTGTCTCCAGCAGCCTAAAGAGCCCACAGGGCCTACTGGGAGGCTTGTAGGGGACTCCCAAACTGCTGCCCTCAGCTAGTGCAGGCAGCCTGGCTCACCCTTTGGGGGAAGGGAGGGGGTGGCGGGTAGTGTGTGTACTGCTCACTACTGATCTAACATAGCCCATTTACAGAAATTCATGTAATTTAGATTGATTCCTCTTCAGGCCTTTTGAACATGTCAAAACAACCTAGCATACATGTCTGTATTCCTGGAAATTGTTTGAGAAGTTAAGAAGCCACCACCCAAAGCACAGGGTGAAAGCTGGTGCTATGCCATGTGAGCTGCTCACTGTAGGGGGCCTGTTTGCAGAAGCATGGGTATTTATCCATTGCATTTTCCCCCCTTTATTTATGTATCTGCATATTGATGTGCAGAAGCCAGATAGGCAGGGGTGAGAAGTGCCCTAGAAAGGAGTAAAGATGCATCTGCCCGCTCTGCTGAAACCACCAAGCAGCCACCTAAAGGTAGTGCTGACATGGTTGTTCACTGATGGGCCTAAACTGGGACCAAACAACTGAATCCCTAATGTGTCTTGTCTGCAGATGGTGATGCTGCAGATCTCTCCTGACCTGAACTTAATTTAAAGCAGTCACCAAGAAATGAAAAGCACTGCTTCCTTGCTGGTCATTTGAGCAATGCAGTGGTGATGTTTGGAGATATTTTTTCTCTTTTCTAATTGGCAGCCCAGCAATAAAACTTGGGTTCTGGAAGTCGATCTGGGTTCTTTTCTTTTCCCACACGTTATCACCACTAATAAGCACTTTGCTAGAGAAATTCTGTGAAAGCTCATTGTCTCTAAGTTACGCCCTTGGTGAGTAGGTCTGTAACATAAGGTGACATCTTTTGCAGGGTGGTATAACTAGGACAGTCTACTCCTTAATTACCTTCCTGTTACAAGTAGGTTGGAGATTTGTACCTGTTAATTACCAGGCAGTTCCAGAGCCCATGTGGTAATTTTCTAGAATGGGTGTTTACGGTGCAGCTCCAGTGCGGATCAGCCCTTATATGTTTAGCTTTCATCTTGCTAGAAGGGGAGGAAGCAACTTATGCTGATAATTTTTGAACTGTCTGAATCTCAGTCTTGGAGCGTCGCTTTTTTGATATTCTGTTTATACTCACTCATGTTTTTTTCATCAGTTTTTACATAAAACACCTTCCCTCCCACCCCCCAACACTCTTTGAGAAGACTGAAAATAAAAATGAAAGTTATGTTTAAAATCCTTGGTGTGCTCAAGGCACTCCTAACCCTTCCTGTTTGAAGTGTTCATTTCCTAATGCTACAAATAGATCATTTAGAGAAATGCTTTCAGGTTCACTTTTAAGTTCTTTACTCAAGTGCTATTTTAGTTGTAGGGATAATTTAGAAAGAGCTGCATCGAGTGTTGGGTTAAAGAAGCCACTTTCCCCTTTTCCCATTAGACGATAAAGATATTATAATTCAGTATGGGAAGGCCTTCTCCACCAAGAACTTGAGTGATATACATTTTAATAAAAAACTTTAACAATCACGCATCAACCTCCATATATCTTCAATCAAAACTTCAGCATTCATCTGAGACAAAAAGCCTTTGTTCATTTGTGATTGCACATGTACGTTCTCTGAAGATGCCTGAACCCAAATGTAATGCAAATTATGCATCACCTACAATCATGAATTTGCGGTAACCTTGATACAAATAGAGACTCCTGTTTGATTGAAACATGGTTATGAACAGTAATAGATATGGATGAGTGAATGATTTGTATCAAAGAAAATACTGATTAAATGGAAGGCTTTGCTTGATCTTGAATCCATGAGCAAACCAAGATCTTCACAAATGTGTTTGTTCAAACATACTCAGTGACTATTTAATGTGAATATATTTTAGCCTGTGAACTGAAGCAGGTATATAGCTCACTATATAAACTGTTTTCAGAATGACCTAGCCCCATTGGAGCCTTATATTGCATAATTTATTTGCTGTTTGTAACTTGCTTGCAAACTGAAAAGTGTTTGGATCTCTTAAGTGGTGCAGTGGCTGTGGAGACAGGGAGGGTGCTCCAAATATCTCCTCTAGTATTTGGTAATTACAAAACTTTGATAGGATAATCGGTAGAGTAGGTTTGATTTGTGTCTGAACCATAGGTGACTGCTCTCATACTGTATAAGCATAATTGTTGGGATCCGATTGGAATTTGCATCTAGAAAAGTCGTTTTCTAGTGCACAGGTGTCCAACTCACCCCAGGCTGGATCCAGATTACAGGGGCTCCTCCTGCCCTGGATCCATGGAGTGGTGGGTGGGTGGGTCTGGGGCCAGGGCCAGCAGCATGGGTCAGACATTGAGCAGGAGCAAGCATGGGGGACCTGGCAGCAGCAGGGAGGGGAGATTGGGCAGCAGTGCAGATCCAGGAATTGGCAGCAGTGCGGCTGGGGACTGGGTGGCAGGATAGGTGGAAGATCACGCAGCAGTGCAGATCCAGGGCTGGCCAGCAGCCTAGGTGGGGTATTGGCAGTGGCATGCATCTACCAGCTGCTGTTTTCCCCCCTCCACCTGATGTCCATATTTGTTGGGGGTCCAGGAACCTGGAATGGTGCATTAGGCCATGCCCCACTGGCCACGGCTCCCAACATCTGGTAGCCCGCCAGATTACTGTGCATTTAACACCCCTGTCCCAGTGGACATAGTACAATGTTCACTCTGAATTTAGCTGTTTTATATCTCTCTGTAGGGCTATAAACAAATCTTCTGTGTTTCTGGATATCAGATCCGAATGGTACAACCATATCTATACCATCTTCATTTACACAATAGTTTGTAAATTATCGTTGCATTATCTGTGCAATTCTTCTGTGCTGCAAAGTAGTTATGGCAAAACCCTTGCTTGTAGAAATTTGTAAACTATAAGGGCAATGCTCCCTTTTAAAAAATTCAAGCACAGTGACACTGGGGGCCCACAAGCAGTTTAAAATGACCTCTTTTGGTCTACCCGGCTGCTAGTTGGTGTGTAAGGGTAAAGGATCATTATCATACGTCCAAAAGAAATATGCGGGCCTCATAACGCGAGCACCAACTGTGACTCACATAACACTGAAAATATCCCTTCTGAGTTTACCTGTGTAGAAGGTTAATGTTCCCATTACTTCTCCAAAATATAATCTTGACTGACACCAAATGTTTGGTGCACTTTGGAAAAGTTTAAAGTTTAAAAAATTAATTGCACTTCCCTTATTTTGTATCACTTGTGGGTTTCCTGTTGTAAATGGAAGTCACAATGTCCCCTCTGCAATTAAGATGATTAATTATTAAAGAAACCAAGAGGTCTTGAATTCACTTTGAATGATTCCTCTAGCAGTCACTGCACTTGATAATCTTGCTGCAGTACAGCTAATTAGAAGAGAAAATCCACCGGTGTCTGCTGTCATTCTCTCAAATAACAGAAAAGACAAAAGGGTCTAATTTTACTCAAACCTAAAACGCTGCCAAACAACTCAAAATAATCTAATGTGCAAAGTATTTTACAGGGCTAATTAACATATACAATCATTAATCTACAAATTAAGGATTTCCCCCTGATTTAAATGCGCGTGTCCTTACAGTGTAGTCTGCTGCTCGAAGGTTTAGCGACTCCCTGTAGGATATCCATTGTGTTTGGTAGAGCTTATCTGAAGATTTTTGTTGCATGGCTCCTCTCCTTCCTTTGCCCCGTACGGCTGTAGGCTGTTGGATTTATTTTACTGTCAAAGCTGATCTGTTAAAGCTGCTGCATCGCTAATGGCTGTCCACAGCATGGTGCCCAAATTATGCTCCTTTGTAAAAGGAAATCAAGTTTTAAAAACTTAGCTAAAGTTCCAGTTCACACAAAGACATGAGATCAGTGTTAAAGGTACAGCGAGTCTGTGCTGGAGCCTGGAAGACAGTCCTGCTGTACTGGCAGGTACTATTGTAACTCATGTGTTTTATAAGAACCACCATTTCTCTGAAACCACTGTTTAAACTGCAATATCAAATGAAGGACAGGCTTACAATTCCTTACTTGTATTGTGCTGCATCAATACATCCTATTATAAGGAGTAAATGGAAAAGGAATATAACAGAACATTTTGAGTAGTATAAGTGTCCTTGATTTCAAAATGCAACACATTTCATGTCTACTTGTCTATGGCACATTCAGAGGTTAGTCTGTGGTTACAGTGAAGTGGGAGAGTTTGTAGGGCCCGAGGTAATTTTAAGCACTGTGGCTGGAAGACTTAGAGGAGCCAATTCTTCTGTTTTCTGTGTCTGGAAATGCTGCTCTGGGTCAGGGCCATTTGCATGAATTTTTCTCTTTACCCACAATTCCATCTGTGAAGTTTTGCCAGTGTAGTTGAAATGCATTTGTTTTTGCTATGTAAATGTGATACTCGTTTGTTATCACAGCTGTACTTAAGAAAGGGCCCAAGAGTGATGTAAGGCATGCTCTGGTTGAGGTAAAAATGCAAATATACATGCTGGGTTAAGGGTTTGGGGTTTTTTTTGGAATCCAATTAATCCTACCCTCCACCTCTAGAAATGGAAATTCATAATATAAAAAAGCACAGTAAATACCTTCGAAGCAGTTTTCACTTCCAAAGGGGAGACATGCCCATGGCTCTATGAAGGCCACCGAGGACTTTGCTTTCGATTTTGTGTGGGGTTCCTATATTGGGGTAAGGGAAGACAGTATAAAAAAACCTAAAATAGGAAGGTAGAAGAGCAAGACCTTTAAAAAGGAAATGTTTCTGTCAAACATAGGCAGACAAGGTTCTTTGGGTAAATGTGATATCTTTTATTAGACCAACTAAATAGCTGGAAAAAAAGATGTCACATTTACTCTAAGAGCCTTGTCTGCTCGTGTCCTCAGACCAACACGGCTACAACCAAAATCCCCTCTGCCAAACCAGATATCTTCATGTCTCTACCTTTTTCCACAGAGAGGGCCGGTGGGAGGTGAAAGCTAATGCTCCAGCTACCAAGTTGCTCACTTCGGTTGGCATTTATTTTAAGATGAATTTCCCAATTCTATAGAGAAGAAAAGACAGAGGTCTCTATTCTGATCCCCTGAATAGGTTCAGGTAACACAAGTAAGGAATTGTAAGCCTGTCCTTCATTTGATTGTACATGTTAAACAGTGACTTCAGAGAAATGGGTGTTCTTATAAAATACATGAGTTATAATAGTACCTGCAAGTATGATGGGGCAAGTATACCTACCTGGGGGACAAGCCTTCCCTGAAAGAAGAGCTAAGGATCTGCCACTTGATCTCCCTCCTGTGGATTGCTGTTACTATCCCAGCACCGAAGAAAAGAACTGAATGCTCTGGGAACTCGACGGCCAGGGATTAGCCTTTTCCTGCCTGACATCTATCACGTATATCTTTAAGATGAATTCAGACGATAAGGGGACTCATGGTAGAGTCAGGGAAGCGAAGAACCAGTAAAAAAAAAAAAACTGGAAGCAGATGCAGTGTTAGGGAAGCACTGGCAAGGAACAAAGAGGAAAAGCCTTGTATAAAACTCCCAAACACAGAGTCACAGTGCGCTCCCATGCTCGCTTCTGTTGGATAGCGAGGCTTCTTTGGGGAATATGTCAAGGAATGACATGCAGTGACAACAAGTGAAGATATACTGCTTTATTCATGGCAAGCCGCTTCTCCCAGGCTGCATGGCTTCCCAGCCTGCGCTGAAGCTAGCGATGCAAGAATCCTCTCTGACACTGGTCGCAAATAGGTGTCTAAATCTTCTTATACTGAAAAACATCCCGTGTCAGCATGGCTTAGCTAGATAAACAGCCTCAAAAAGAATTAAGTTGAACTTGGGGAATGCTCCAGTCTCTCGTTGTAGATAACCGATGTGGCTTCTGAGGTTTCCGCTCGTATGCCAAGCAGAACGTGCGCCTCTCCGTAGGGCAGACTGGGGTCCCGGACCCTGTTAAACCCGACGTCTCCGGTGAAAAGAGATTTCCCAAGAGGGAAACGTCCTGGTGCACTCTGTCTTTCACACACGAAATGTCAAGTCACACTTTATTTCGCTGTCTCTCCATCGTTCGTCCGAGGTCAGAGCTTTCTCTCCACTGGCAACGGGCAGCTCCTGCACAATACAGTCGAGGTGTTGCCTATTCCAAATCTGACCCACTAAAAGCACAGCAAGAGTCGCAAAACCTCCTGCATGGCTGGTCCCACCCAAGCACGCGTGTTATGGGCCATCTAAGTTCATGAGCTGAATATAATCTCTTCAGCATTCAAGCCGTACACTATCAAAGTGCTCTGCGTGAAATGAAGCAAACGTACGTTTTTTCCCCTCGGGATTCTGTAGAGCAATATGACATTCAAGGATCATTTTAGTGTAAAATCCATAATTGGACATTGCATTTAGAGGGAATAAAATAGGTTATTATAATACATTCTACCTCTTCTCCAACCTGCCGGAGAACATTTTCCTGCTTCTCTTCATGTCCCATGCACAAGTTAGGAAAGCAGTGCATCACGCTGTTGATGAATTTGGCATCCTTCTCATGGCATGAAACTGTCCTCAATGGAAGTGCCTCCATCCCAATGCACGACATGTTTGATTGGTCTGACGGGAGGAAAATAGCTGCTCTGTTCCCCCCGAGGAGGCAGAAAATAAGAGGCCACATTCCTCCACAATCAAGATGCATTTGGAGATTATATACTTAAAGGGACAGGATGGGAAGGGGCAGGCATTTCTTTCTTTGATGTCCTTGTGGGGAAGCATAGTTAATGATCTTTTGTGCCTCTTTTTTTTTGTATGCAGTATCATCATGATATATAGCAAGTGGCTGTTACCGAGAGCATCTACACGAGACGCTTGCTGCGCATTGGCCTATAACACCCATGATAGTAAAACCCATGCTAATAGCCTACTGTGTAGTGTTATTAGGCTAATGAGCAGTAAGCATCACTAAATAAATATGCACCAATGCTAATGCACAGTAACTTTAGACACTGCATTTATTTAGTCCTTTATTAAAGAAGTAGTAAACTTAAATGCACAGTATCCAAGATGCATGAATGCATGTGTAAATGCACCCACCATGACCTGCAAGTGAGCTGCTGCTTTAGTAGTGCTACCAAGGTACTGCGGGTCTGATTGACTGCCAGTTTGTGGATTGGGAAGGGATATTTATTCCATGAAAGTTTAGCAAAATATCTGTTGGGTTCTTTCACCTCTCTCCCCACATCCTAAAAGCTGACTCTGGTTTAATGAGCAGCAAGGCAAAATTATATGAACATTTGCAATTTTTCGTGGACTTCCAGGGTGAGCAAGAGTAGCACAGGGGCCAGATGTATTATTAGTGCTTGTTCACATAGAGGAAGTAGAAGAGGCTTTAAGTTTCCAAGGGCTGAGGTCTGTTCATGTATGCATTCATTTCTTTCTGCAAAGAGGAAAATGAAAGGATTTGGAAAGAGAGCTGAAGAGACTCATACTAGGATACTGTTTTTTTGGTCAGAGGCAACTTAGCCCCTCACTGGTCCAAAATAAAGGCCTCATATTTTGAGGAAGGAAAATAATAATAATAAATTTGCTTGTTAAAGTTAAGAATGATGCTGTGCCTTTCTTAGACTCTATCGCCTGTGTTTTGTTTTCCTATGTGTCCTCACCCACCCGCCATTTCTTAGTGTATATGTTATTCAAAATCACTTGAAAAACCTATCTGAATGTGTTTTTCCCCCACAGCCAGTAGTGGTCTGTAGTGCTATTTGGAGACCTTTGGAAACAGTGACTGAGAAAAAATCCTTGAGAGAAACTAACTTAAAAGTTTTGATTTCAGATCTGCAAATATTGGGGGTTTTTTTCTAAACCTGAATGGCCTTTATACAGAGATTATTAAACTGAGCATAGAACATAAATCATACGACTCCAGGAAAACTGACAAAAATGCATGGACTCAAATCAGATTCAGATTGCATGATGGTAGTGAATCTAAAACAGCTAGCTCTTATGGATGAATGCAGTGTTTCTCAGGATGCCGTGACACTCTGTAGTAAAAAAAAAACAAAACAAAACAAAAAACCCAGTGAAAAGCAAAATCTGGCATTTTCTCGGGGGTGCCTCGACTTTAAACGTTTTGAGAACCAGTGGACTAATGTGTGTTAATCTATGTCAGGGAGCAAGAGGCTACATGTTATTTCCTACTAGGGGGAGAATTGACTGGGAGCTTCCTCTGTTCTTGGAAGAAAAAAAAAGAAAGTCTTGGACTCAAGTTTACTATCAAGCATAGAGAAACACGAGCACATTTAAGAAACTTGGAGCAGAAGATAAAAGCTCTAGAGGAAGCACAGTGAGAATTATGCTTGATGTGATATGCAGACAAAGTCAGAATACACAAATAGAAGAGAGAACAAAGGTAAAGGGCATTTTTAAGACCACGGAGCATCTACCTGGCATAAGGAAGAGAATGATGAAAGATGCCCTGTGGACGGGTCTACAAGTGCATTAATGCACGTTTTCTAATCCATATTAAATTTAGTACCTCCAGTGTGAGATACTAAAGAAATGCACATTAGGCTGCCTTAATGTGCAGTAACGCATGTGGTTTTTAAGTGACGCTTAATGCACAGTAGCCTATTTTACTGCTCATTAGCATAATCACACGGCTTTTTATGTGATGCTTTAATGGACGGTCAAATAGGCTACTGCGCATTAAAGTGCACATCTAGATGGGCCCAGTGTGTATGATGTTATGCTAACTGTGGGCGGTAACCACAGGAAGATCTTTTAGATTAGAGCTGGCAGCTTCTATAAGCTATACCGTATGGATTTGCAGCCTGTTTTGAAACAGGGATGGTTAGCAGCATTATACTTCATTTGTGTGTAGTAAAGTCAAGACTGCTTATCCAGGTCTTGTTCCTGCACAGGTGCTCGAGGGCCTGATCCAAGCATATGATGGCTTTTGTTGAAGTTCCCTTTCTCTTCTGGAAGTCGATGGGAACTTAGGCAAGATAAAAGTCATGTTCTTAGGTATTTTGGTGAATCAGGACCCATAGCATTCAGCATCTTGCAAGAGCGAACTCTTCAGACAAAGAGTTGCGAGGGAGACCCTCTTCCAACTATGATTCTGTAGTCGGTCAACACAATTTCCAGGCACCAAATGAAATTTTAAAAAGCTATAGTTAACCTCCTTAATTCAGATACTTTCAGGTACCTCAAGGTTCGATCATGGCACTTAGGTGCTTCCTCAGCAAAAGGCATGATAGGCAGATGCTTTGCCCAGGATGAGCTGAGTTTGTTCCTTGGGTACCATGATTGGGCCCAGAAGCAAGGGGAAGAAACAAGGCTCGATAGTTGGCTAGTTTGAATATGTATATATGTGTAGACACAACTCATTATAAAGAAAAGCCATCCAGCCCCTCTCTCCTGTTTGTCTTAGTTGTAATGTGTGTCTGTAATGGCAGAATCCTCATAGATTGGAAATATCTGGGGGACATGGTTTTTTTTATGCTGGAGGACTATGAATTATACAGATCACATACATCATTGTATTTATATGAACAGAATGTCCGAAAAAGAACAGTGGCCGTGTCCGCTGACAGCTGGCCAATAGAAAACACGAACAATATGTGCCGCTTGTCATCTGCAGTGTTTGGAATTGGCTGTATCTCCCCAGACTGTTATCCTTCTCCTCGGCTGAGGATGAAATGAAGAACCATTTGCTGATATTAGCTGAACAATTTGTCAAAGCCAGGCAGTGCGCAGAAGGCAGCTTGTACTCTGCGCATCTCGCCTTCCCCTTTCATGCAGCCCATAGGGTTCTGCAGAAACGGCACCGTTGGGACAACCCTGGCATGGCTTTGATGGCAATGCTCATAATGTATTTTAGTCCCTGCTATCAGCCAGAAACAAATTGCCTTGGATTTTATGAAAAGGTAATTCTGGTTATCTGAGGGGCGGATAATGATGTGTTGTTTTCAGACGTGTTATCACTTGTCATTTTATAACCTGTAGTCAGATGAGGACTCTAAGACCCCTGTGAGCCAAAGAACTTGCACTTCCTTTCCAGTAATACAGTAGTTATCTCATATGGCTTTAGACTAATGAGTATTTCTAAAACTAGAGAAAAACTTCTAACGTCCTTTGCTGGAGCAGAGATGCTGCAGAGCCATAGTTAAGCTGGAAAGCGTAGTCTGAAGGGAGATATTTCTCCTCTTCACCTGATGAACTGGAAGCAAAGCAAGAACACAGAAATACTGAGACTTGTTAGTCCAATCTGTATATATATTATCTGGATAGTTTAAGTCATTGATATCTAAGTCATCAGACCCCACAGGCCAGATAAGTGGTGTGGGCTGGACTGGGCCCATGGAGTACGCATAGTGCTGGGCTGGTGCAGGCCCCATAATGCAGCATGTACGCTGAGCCAGCTTTGCATACCACGTGCAGTGGATGGGACTGAGCCTGGTGTGTGCAGCACATGGGCCAGTCCAGTGCATGCCAGTCCAAGACTCGTCCAGTCTGATATGTGTGCAGCACCGTAGGCTGGATGATGGGGCTCTGTGGACTGAGCCCAGCCTGTGAACCACATCTTTGACACCCCTGCCTTAAGTCATCTAATTATAATGGTTTGTGATGTGCTTGCATTCGAGTTCCTGTTGCAGTGAATAGCTAAGAATTTTGTATAGAACAGATCACCTTCAATAGGAGAAATTGTGAAATCCCCACCGTAGAGCAAGCACAATGACTAGGATGTTCTCCCAGGAGAAGGGGGGAATGTGGGTTTGGATTCTTTCAGGCAGAAAAGGGAATCTAATCTGATTTACACTTCCATGCGAGTCCCCTTGGGTGAAAGGGGAGTACCACCACCTTCTCCTTCTGGCTGCATTTTGCAGCGGATTTAGACATATTTGGAGCATGTCTATTGAGTCGGGTCCTGCAGTTGAGCATCAGCTGCCTGGAAATCATCTGGGTGCAGGAGGCCAGCATTATTTACATGGGGGTGGACCGCAAGCTGTTTTGGCAGGAGGGACTTGAAGGGACCAGAGGCCAGGAATTAAAGTGACAGTTGATAACCCACAAGTGAAAATAATATGGCATTATTCCCCTAAGGCATAAACCACATTTGTGCATTGTTTTTTATTATTTATGATGAATCTGTCAGGTGCATTTGAGACATTTCGCATCAGGGTTTATAATCGTCTCACAGAATATTCTGTAAATCGTGGTGGCTGCAGATGCTGTTATACTGATGGTTCTTGGTTTGCTCCCAACGCTGGCTAGCACCATTCCCACTGAGAAAAAAAATATATGAGTCTTTGTCTCTTTAAATGACCTCTTCCCCAAGATGCTGCACCACCCTGAGTCACTTAATCAAAGGAAAATGGCTCTTCTGTTTTCGCCTCATGTTAGCTATTCCTTGTCAAACACCAAATCCAAGCTTGACTGACTGCTGAGCTGGGAGCTCTGTTGCTTTTATGCACTCTGCCAAACTCTGGCGCACAGCCCAGAAGGAGCTTAATGCAAGTGTTTCTCTTCTCCGCAGTGGTCTTGTCGGTGTGGGCACTATCTGTAGAAGTCTTTGCTGTCAGTTGCCAATAGTTTCAATCCACCTGGGCGCCAAGGACTTGACCATCTCTATAGCATTAGATTAGTCTAGCACTGATTCAGGACAGTTTCATGACTTTATTCTGTAACAAACACTTATCCCCCTGGTAGTGTAAAGGTGGGAGGCATGCTCTAAATTATTATGGTAACAATATACTTGGAGGCAAACTCCTCCTTTACTGAACAGAGCTGCCCCGTTTGAATTTGGCTGTGGTGAATGGTGCACATAAAAAATAATGCATTGAATTGCAGCAGAACAACTCTCCTATTTTTTGTCTCGAGTTAGGCATGCTTTGTCAAATACCAAGTATAAATTTGAGTTACCGATCACCTGGGAGCAGTGTTACAGAAAATTATACCTACCAGATATTTGTCGGTGACATCTGTGTGGAACCAACCGTGTAATAGCAAATGCTGCCAGGTCGGACGAGTGAGCGCCAAGGTTAAAGAACCCGGCAAAGATGAGATTTGAACCTAGGTCTCCCACATGCCAAGTCAGTACCTTATCCAGTGGGGGAAAGAGTGGTCCACTGCCATTTTCTTTGTCCTTTAATTTTGTCCATGATAACTAAGTCCCCACATGAATCTAGTCTGAAAATCTACACATGTTGATTTATCCTATTCCTGGAGTTTTCTCCCATTTTTGTTCAGCCAAAGTTACTTACTGAAGTTGACCTACATTTGTAAATGGTTTGGGATGCCCCTAAAACTGCATTTTTTTTTTTTGTTATTGAATAAGTGATCTATCGCCAGAAACACTGTGCAGCTCAGACGTCCTCCCCCTGCACCTGCCCCATGGTCTGTCACCGACAGGCTAGAGCAGTTAGGGGCTGTGCTCAAGAAGGAAAGGGAGAGCAGGAGGCACTGAGACTTGGTATGAAGGCAAAGGGAGGGACCTGTGGGATGATGAGGGTGTGAAAGGTGGAGTAGGGGTAACCATGACATGCTGAAGGGTTTCAAAGGGAGCGGGAAAGATTGAAAAGCACTTCAGGAGTCTGGGGCCTGTTCAGGGATGAGGAAAACAGGTGGTAGAGCTGAGGGGGGTACCTGCTCTTTTCCAGGAAGAGTTACAACTAGAAATTGCAACAGAAGAGGCATTTTTGAATGGGTGATGGAAGTTAGGGCTGTGTGAAGCTTCGGTCGCTGATGCGATTTGGAGGAGATTCGGCCTGATTCGGCACCTATATCTCCAAATTGAGTTAGGAGAGACCCATTAATGTTTCTGAATCAAATCGGGAGCCTTCAAATTGATTCAGACAGATTCAGCGTTTCCACGATTTGGCCACAGACACAGCTTCATATGTTTTTTTCTACATACCTCAAGGTGCCATGCACGGCTCATGAATGCTGAGATGGGGGGCGGATTGAGCCTCCGAGGGGAGCCCAGGGAGGTCCCCACATGCTCAGCAGTGGACCTGGAAGTGGACTGGAAATACTTCTGGTCCACTTCCGGGTCTGCCGTGGAGTGCACAGGGAATCCTCCCCATGCTCCTGTGGGCCAGTCCATCTGCCCCACCATCTCAGCATTCATGAGCCGTGCCTGGTACCTCAAGGTACATAGAAAAAACATATAAAGCTGTGTCTATGGCCAAATAGCTGATTCTCCAAATCAGAATTGAATCTTCAGATTCAGCTCAATTGAATTGGGACAGCGATCCAAATCAATTAATCATATCACTGACCCCCGAACTGGGCCGAATCCAAATTGAATACTGCCTGCTTCACACGCTCCTAGTAGAAATGTATTGGTTACAAAAGGGGAAAGCCCCATGAATTCACCAAACCCTTTTGAGTGTGGGCAGAAATATTTTCTGAGTGAGGGGGAGATGTCTTGTTGCTGATCCAAAGCCCATCCCTTTTTGGGGCAGGAATGATGCCATTGATTTCTTGTTGCCTTTGAAGATCCCAAGCCAATCTTAAAGGTATGAACTGCTGATTTGTGTTCAACACTTGACTGTGTTCCCTGTCCTAAATGTGTTTATCATCATGTTCTTCTCCTCCTGTTGAGCTGAAACCACGCTTCCTGGCTTTAGAAGTAAAAGGCTACAAAACAAAGGATTTTTTTTAATTCTTTAAATTTTTTAACCTGTTTCTGATAGTAGAGAGCAAATAGAGAGGACATAGTGATGTGGAGGGGTGTAAAGGTTTTCCTGGAACTTGGTCCTCCACTCTTGAGTAAGGCAGTCATTGCACACTCATCAAAGCCTTCCTGCCTCACCGCATCACCCTTATCTCTCCAGTGTAGAGCTGTAAAGGAAGATTTCCTACCTTTTTATTTTGGCAAATGTGTACTGTCAAACTTATGCAGTGTGTTGATTCTGTTCATATATTTTTGTTTATGTTTTAAAAACTGCAGGCATGATTTCAGAGAAGGTCTAATGACAAAGAGGTAAAAACCTTACTTGTTTTAAGGTTTTAAGGTGGAGCTTGATCAGTGTAAGAGAAATTATAAAACATGAGTGGTTGTGATGAGAATCAGTGCCTTGGACTGCGGCAGCTCCTATTGGCCCTATGTTTCTATGATTTGGGGGTGTTTTTAAGGCACTTTATAGAAACTTATTTTTCTTAGAAAGTTCTTAGTTCCCATGTTCTAAAAATCAGGCCTCCTAAAGTATATCGCTGTCAGCACTGGAAAGATGTGGCACACAAAAATAGCTCACCCCTTTTCATTAGCTGGGCCATAGTTTTTTGTGAAAGGTGGAAGATGCTTATACAAAGAGAGAGTGGTTTAGTGCTAGAAAGGATTGAAAGAGCACTTTAGGCTTCATTCTTGTGTCATTGCTGATAACACATTTATCTCTCTAGTAAACATACAGGACCTTGCTCCTGCCTACCTAACATGACAGTGTGATATTTCTACTGCAATATTAGCTGAAGGTCTAGTTCAAGCATTGTTCTTAATTTAACTCCCATCCACCCACAAAAAGCTCAAGCTCAAATTAGCTTGTGCTTTAAAGTCAAGCTAGGTGACTTTTTAGCTGCTAATGTTCAAACTGATAATTTTTTACCGGAAAAATGCCAAGATATCAGAGCCCACACACACAGGTTCTGGGGGAAAAAAATTGTCAGGAGGTTTTTTTAGGTCTGGAACAGAAATTCTGGTCAAGAAGGAGCAGAGACTTGGATGTGGGTTTCCCATATACTAGGTGAGAGCTCGGCTGGGCAGATATTTGGCTGGGGTGATATGACCACGGCACCCATTCCTGCCCGGGGCAGGGGGTTGGACCTGATGATCTGTTTAGGTCCCTTCTGACCCTAAGCACTATGAAACTATGGAAATATGAATTATTTATACAAAGTGGAACGCCTATGGGTATGATTGAAAGAGGATGACTATTGCCTAATGGTTAGGTAATGGTAAAGAAACTTCAAAGCCATGCCACAAAATTTTTCATGAACTGAAACTCTACCCTAAACGATCAGCGCTGAAACAGTTTGTGAAAACAGTCGATTGGCATCCTTCTTATTCACTGACATCCAGGAACATACCCGCAACCAATCACACCTTTGAGAGCTATTGTTGTAGACTGTGCGCAGACTGGGATAGATGATGATCATGGTGGTCATGGTGATGATGGTCCCACGTCCCCTTAGTTCCCATTTATGAGTTTTTTCTTAACAAGCAGATGTGGTTCTGCAGCCAAGGTATAAGGGCCCCATCTTCAGTGGAAGAAAAACTTGAAATAAGGGTCTTCATTAGCTTCACGAGCTTGCAATATGGTGTTTCATCATTTTAAGAATATTCCACAGGACAGTTTTTATGAAAAAGATGAAGAGATATTTGTGCTTTGGAAAGAATTTGAATAAAACCAAACTCCCAGAAATGTTCTGTCATTAAAAATAAAAATAAAGCAGTCCTTATTTCAGAGTGGAGAATATACCAAATGCTAGACATTTGACATGTAATATTCATTTTGTCTTTTTTTTTTTTTTGTAGAAAATGTTTAAATGTCAATTATTTAAACTAACTTTAAATGACATTTTTTGCCCTTTCTGAACAATTTTTGTCCTTGGAGCAACTTGAACAGCTGAAACAATGCTGGATGCCAAATATAGTGATTGGAGCACCATGACAGACCAGGGCTCATCATGGGTGACTAAAAAATGAACTGCCAGCACTTTGTTCTGTGAGTGCTCTGGAGCTGGGATTGGATTTGGAGAAAGAGACGGTCCCTCGGGCTGTCTTACAATATACCACTCTCTAGTGGCTGTGGTCTAGGCATCTGGAATTCAGCTCCTCAAAGCTGAGTTGCCAGGGAGGATGGTTTTGAGGAAGAGGATGGTTGTATAGCTCCCAGGCTTGGATTCGTATTTCATTTTTGTGATCTGGGAACGTCATTTGCTCTGTGTGTGCCTTTATTCCCATTCTGTGAAACTGGGAGAAGAAACCACTGTCTTATCTATTTCAACAGCAAACTCTTCTCTTACTGCGCATGCGCGTGTGCAGCCCCTGGCACAATGATGCTCTGATATTCGTTAGTGCACTTAAGCACAGCCATGGTATAAATAAATCTGACTGACAGTTGCTGACCTGTATTGGCTCCTTACTCTCCAGAGATAGGAAATCTGCTCCCCTCCATGTGAAGCTCTCCCCAAGCTGAAGTTGAGGCCAAAATCTGACTCAATATATTTAAAGATATAAATGAAA
Organism: Alligator mississippiensis; assembly: GCF_030867095.1. Classification (NCBI taxonomy): domain Eukaryota; kingdom Metazoa; phylum Chordata; order Crocodylia; family Alligatoridae; genus Alligator; species Alligator mississippiensis. The sequence goes on along the minus strand of NC_081831.1, from coordinate 77,606,501 downwards.
GAGAGTTATTTGGATTGAGAGTACACTAATACAAGGAAACAATTCCTTGATTTTTTTTTTCACTGTCTAGTTATGTGATAAAATAATTCACTTATATTATTTTAAGACAATTTAATTGTAAGCATATTTGCATATTACATAAAATTGAGTTCAGTTTAAACTAAGTTTGCATGAAGCTCTTAACTAAGTTTCAGAAGTGATGTATTGAATGAGCTACGCTTCCATAAGTTCCAGTATTCTGCGCCATGAATAAAACTGTCAGAGTAAAGCAACCAATAACTCTCTGTCTTGACATTATGTTCAATATAACAAATAAATCTTTAGAATCTCAACAGACCTGGCAACTTCATTAACAGTTATGCCTTCTGCAAGGAATGAAAGAAAATCAATTCATGGGCTCTGAAGTTTTAGGGTTTATATCAGTGAGGAGTTTGTAGATTGTTGACAATGTTTTCAACCTTTGGGTTCCTCTCTGGTGCAACCACGGTAATAGTAAAAATAATAATAATGCAAAAATCTCATCCCTTGAGACCAGCAAGGGCATAGTTCAGGGAAAGGGTAGGACTGATAGGAAGCACAGGTCCAGGGAACAACTTGTATCTTAGCTCTCAAACCTCTGGTCTTATTCGGCTTTTACTAGGAGTACTTAGGTTCTGGGGTACAGTTATGCCAGGCATTTTCAATTCATTAAGGGCTTCATTCTGAAATCTGGTGACCTATGTGGTCACTCCCAAGTTCCAAAGAAGTCAGCAGGGAGGCAGGGCAATTGGTAACTGGGAGAACCTATTTCTCAGTACTCAGTGGGTGCATTTACTCATGCAATTAATGCACTTGAATTTTCTTATCAGAAAATTCAGGTGCATTAAACTGTGCCCTCTGCACACATCTGAAGGTGCACCTGTTGGGAGCAAATTTGTTTCTGACAGGAACAGATCAGTCTAGGGCTGCTCCTGCCCTGCTCTGCCCTGCTACAGAAGCCAGGGGCAGCTCCTGGGTGCCAGCCCCAGGCTGGCAGGGGGCACAAGGGCTGGTCCCAATTTCCACATGGCTGGGAGGCATGTTGGGAGAGATTTCCCTGCCCATGGAGATCTGGATGGGTCCTGATCTCCACATGGCTGGCAGGCAGTGTCCTGCCAAGCCGGGATAGCTTTCCTCACCCTTGTGGCCCCCTGCTGCCTAGGCTGACTGGGTGCAATTTGCTCCTAGTCAGCATCTACATGTGCGCTTTGGGGCATTAGTTTAATGCCCCACTTTCTAGTACCTGTATCGGTAGGTACCAGAAAATGGCACATTAGACTAATTTAATGCACAGTACTTGCTGAACATGTATTAGACACTGACGCTTTAGTGCACGCTAGATTAGTTTAATGTACAGTAAAGCATTTTGGGTAGATGCACCCAGTGCGTGATGATGGCTTAGTCATGCTTCCACTTAGTCAGGTTTCCACGAGAAAAAGTCTGCTGGCTTCCAAGGTGCGCAGTTTTCAGTGGAGGATGTCAAAGCTGTTGCAGGGACCATGCTTCTCCTCTATTCCAAGGAAAGGCTGAAAGAACTGGGATTATTTAGTCTGGAGGAGCGGATTTGATAACTGTCGTCATATACCTGAAGTGTGGTTATAAAGATGATGGAGACTGCTTATTTCCTATGTCCACGGGGCATCAGATGAGGACCAGCGGCCTTAAATTGCAGCAAGGAAAATGTAGGTTAGATGCTAGGAAGAACTTTTTCATTGTGAGGGTGGTTAAGCATTTTCACAGGCTGCCCAGAGAGGCTGTAGAGTCTCCACCCTTGGAAATTTTCAAGAGCAAGTTAGACATCTGACAGGGATTGGTTAGTCGAGGATGATCCTGCTTTGAGTAGAGGGTTGGAATAGATGATTTCCTGAGGTACCTTCCAGCCCTACTTTTTTACGAGTCTATGTAGGCTCATCATCTCAGTTCCTGATTTTGATGATTTTAAAGCTTATCCCCATGGGAAATTTGTAGCAGCAGGTAGGCTACACATGGGTAAGGTGTCTGAAACATCCTCTTTTTTTTTTTTATCCTAGAGTACATCAAATTGGAACCATTTGAATCTCTGGACTCTGCCATCATGGTCTATTTTTAGGCAAATTTGCCCAAGGGTATTTCAATAATCAGTATAAGTGTTTCCGGAGTATAAGAGAATCAGTGCTAATGTGTAATATATTGTTGGATTACAAGTACTGTACAACTGCACTTAACTGCCAAATGTCTAGTGCTTAGGATTTAGAACATTTTAGGCTAGAGAGGTACCTGCAGTATGAAGGAAAATAAATTGGCAGAGATTAGCTTAATACAAAGTAAAATGATTTGACTTACTCTTTTTTTTAAGCTCACTATACAGTTAGGAAATAAAATTTCATATTTTTCCAATATCTGTAAAATGGGTCAGGTTTGACCCTGTCAGTTTTAACAGCAACGGAAAGTTTCAAAAACACAACCTGGAAAAGGAAGAAAAAGGAAAAAAAATAATATATAAAGAGAAATACATTTCTAAATACACTTGATCTATAAAGAATTGTTCCCTACCTATTCATTTGAATAATGAAGGTAAAGTTTTCTTTGTCTGTACTGTGTTATTCCAGGGTTTTTCCAAATTGGCAAAACAACAAGAATGGCCACAGTTATGTATGATTTTTGTCTAGTACCAAACTCGAATCCCACAAAGAACTGAAATGTATTGTTAATTTTAGGCAGATTAGTAGGCCCTTAGGATCAGAAACACTATTGTTCTCACTTTGATTGAATGTATAATATTTCTGATTTCAACAGGACAACTTGCCACCTTACTTTTAAGCATGTGCTTGAGTGCTTTGCTAGATTGGAACCATACTAGCAATATATAACTTCTCCCTGTTTAAAATTTGCCTTTCATTTTAATTGCTGCGTGGATTTCTCTTCCTTCAGCATTGACTCATCTGTCTGTCTTGTACAAACTTTGTTTTGTATAACCTACTGGTAGACATCAAGAGTATTGAGGGGTCCGTGGTGAGAGCAGTTAAGTAAAAGAGATTTTTGTGATTTCAACAAGTCATCTCTTTATGTTCATTTAATACTGATAGCTTTTTTCAAATTAATTGTATTAGGAAAATAACTGCCTATTGATTTTGATTGATTATTGAATGTATTAGGTGTCTTAAAGGCTTATCCCAATGGCATGTAATTATTTATGTGAGAATGACCCCATTAAACTCAGAAGAACTACTTATGTGCTTCTAGCCAGGCACATACATAAGTAAGTGCTTCTGGTTTATAGGTTTAAACATGTATTGTTAGGAGTGCTGAATGATTTGTTGGGCGAGTAATGGAAAATGGAGTCTTCCAGTGGTAGCAGTTGTTCCATTTCTTCAAATCCATTGTGAAATCCAGATCCGGTATCCAAAGTTTAATACACATGGATCTTCAGTTGGTCTAAATGGATATGGCTTGTTGACATCCACAGAAATTTGAATGATCATGCTGGTTCATACTGCAGGAATCAGGACCTATACTATTTATTTTTTATGAATATGTGTCAGTATGGGCAATGAACTTTTAACATAGTGCATGTTTTTATTTGTAATGCTGGACAATAGGGAAAAGCAGCCTAGCTACTTGAAACAATCTGTTCAGATAATATACATGTACATAAATCCGTCTTTCCAGTGTTAGCATTATTTTGAACTGGGGATTTATGGCTACATATGGCTCAATAGATCTCCGGTCCCTTGAAGCCCACTGTTATTATTCTTGTAACTCTACGAATCAGCCAGTATATGGAATTTTCATTTATTGTGGAACTACAAGGGTGGCATATAATGAATTATGTAGCAAGGTCTGACAAATAATTAGACAGTAGAAAAATCCTTACAAAGCATCAGCGTGATTCACTAGCAAAATAGCTGGAAAATTAATAGCTCAGGTCCTATGGCAACATGGGAAAGAAAGGTAATGCATCACTGTCATAGAGTGTGCTTAGTTTCTAGATCACTAGTATTTTCTTAAAGACACTATAACATCTTCCCAGATATTTTAAATTGTATGACACTATTTTTCCTAGTAGAAGGTTAAGATGAACTTTAAAATCATGGACGAGCATATGTTCTCCGTGTTTTTTTTTTCCTCTTTATGAGACAACACAAGGAAAAATATTTTTACATGTGACCATTTAAGTAATTTTGGAAGTAGCATTAGTACCTTTTAAAAATATATTGCATTTCTACTTGGTCCTTTGTTGGGCAGAATACCCTCATAAGTTGACAGATAGATATTATTTGTTAATCAAATAAAGTAAGGGTGGAAGTTGGGAGGGCCTTTCCTTTCCTTTCCTTTCCTTTCCTTTCCTTTCCTTTCCTTTCCTTTCCTAATGAGTCCCTGGCTCAGAGCCAAATGGGAGTAAGCTGGTGAATGCAGATGTCTGAGGATCCACTAGGACCATGGTGTCACCTCATGGTCACCCCATGGTCTTGGGGTCCCTCAACTCCTCCCCAGCTTCAATGTGGATTTTACTGGTAGTAAGTAGATCTCTGCTGCTTAATCTACTCCAGCAAAAGGGAAGTGAAGTATGCAAGGCAGCAGATGCAATTCTAGGATACCAGTCTCTGACCATGTCTCTGTGGTAAATTTACTTTGACCACCAGCAGTCTCCTCACATGTGACAAGCTGCTCTGAGCAGGCTACCTCTGAAACAAGAGGTGTTGTAGCTGTGTCTGAGCTATGTCATAAATGGACTCATTAGCATAGGCTAATTGTCATTGTCACTCTGGGGATATATCTATATTGTCATTCAGGGGATGCAGCTGCTGTCCACTGTTTCCAGTTTCACGGGCACCCCAGCTAGAACCGTCCAGCATACTTAAGGGCACTTCTTTCAGGTACGATAAGTTTACTGTGTAGACATGGCCTATCTTGAACCTGCTTAGAAGCCAGTTTTACATGTTAAAAGGCCAGCATTTGTCTAGAAGCAGCCCACAGTTGCCATTCCTAAGATCCTGGTGTGCACTAAAACAGGTATCTCCTGGAAGATATCCTCCTGATTCTGCTTAACATACTACAAAATTAGTTGCACATTGGCAGCTCCCTTGGTTCCATCTTGCTTTTTTGCACTCGGAGAAGAGAACATGGCCTTGCAAGGGAAAGGGGGAAGAGAAATATGCCCAGAGCCAGCAGTTCTTGCTGCGTTGTCCTCATGCCGCATCTTCCAAATTCTGCTCATGGAAGTGAAAGGGATTCTTTGATTCTGGACTCTTGATTCAAATGCCCAAATCTCAATGCAAATCTTTCTAGTGACTTCTGTGATCCCTGGTCTTGGTCTTCAGTGAGAATGTTATGTAATGTATTTACATGAAAAGTTGTTCTTCCTAGGGATGAGCTGGTAAGAAAAAACAACTGCTGTCTACTTCAAATGTGACAATCTATTGATCTATATAGCCTCCTGTTTTTCAAGTTATCTTTGACAGTATTTAACTTAGAAGTCACTAGTTACTTTCACATGTAAGGAGAAAAATATTACTAGCGTTAAAGGACCAGAGTTGTGGTGTAGTTGGCCTAGCTTCATTGGTTTCTGTAGAATATATCAGTGTATCTAAGGTTCCAGGTTGGCAGTACAGAGATCAATTTTACTATACTCAACTTACCCAAGATTTTACAAGTATTTTACAATATTTGGAAGTATCTATGGCGTTTGGAGTATTTTGATTAATTTAAACTACTTGCCTTAATATTTTGTAGCTTTTGCTGTCATACATTGGAGTATACAAAAAGAAGACTATAAACACTAAGGGGGGGGGGGGATTTGGTGAAGGGAAGAGAGATCCCATTGAAAGAAGGGTCAACTTAGTGACATATTATAATGTGAGCAACAGTAACATACATAATAGAAATTGAAAGTTACTTGAAGTAAAACCCTTGAGCCAAAAGTTGGTGTGAACCTTCTACCATTTTAATTGACAAGTAAAACAGCTGTTGAATAAACTGAATGCTGTTTTATTCTTTACCTGTCATTGCTGCTGTCAAACAGTATGTATTTATTAATGCATTTTTTTTCACTCAGTGGAATTTAGATCTAATTTGCTAATTTTTGTATTGAGGGATGTTCTGTCTACAGTCCTAGTCTTAGGGTGGTATGCCATGTCTAGCCTTCTACTCTTCACCCCACATTGAAGTCTCAAAGCCTTGCCACTCCTGAGCAATTGAAACAGGACAAAATAGTGATGAAGTTGGCATTAATCTTTCTGGACTTGGAGAAAGAGAATGTTGCTATTGAAAGAGGAGCAGACCCAAAAGACTGAAAAAAGAAAAGGATGATTCTCCTCTCATTGATACTACCGTATCCAAAGAGCAAGTCTCTTGAAATCAACTTGAGTTATGTTGGCGTGAGTAAGAGCCATATCAGAGTCTATTCTTTGCAGCTGAGAGTGAGACGCATTTCAATGAGAAAAGAATAAATTAAAATAGTGGCCCAGATTCTCAGTTGGTGCAAATCGGTGTAGCTCCTTTGAAGCTATTCTAGCGTATAGAGGTTCAAGATACGACCCATTTTCTGTAGCTGAATGGGGATATGGGCTAACTGATTTATAGCAAGCAGTGGGATATTCCAGAGGGATAAGCTAACTGTGCTCCCAGTGAAGTTAATACCAATGACTTCAGTGAAAAAGAATTAGGCCACTATTAAGCAGTTTTTTAAATCTCATCTTGACTCAGTTAATTAATACTAGCTGAAATTGATGGATAATGAGGAGAAGTAGCCACATAGATGGAGTGCTGTAGGTTCCAGACTTGTTTCTGGGGCAAGTATGTGTGCTATAAGATAAAAGGTCACAAATGACTGTAGTTAAGGACAGGGGTAAACTGAGGTGTAATGATGGAATGATAAATCTAGCTGTCATCTAATTGATTTAAAATTAACTTAAAAAGGCACCTTTAAAGAGACTGATGGAATTATTTTTAATTCATTAAAACCATGAGGAATGCTTAATTGTTTCACTGGTATTAGCAAAATTGTAAATTAGATATCTGTTAGCAGACTCAAATGCCACTTGCTATTCAATTATATGATATTTAATTAACCCAGTTAAAAGGATCTTTTTTGGAATATTAAATCTCTAAATTTCCCAAACAAATTAGGAGTGAAACAACCTGACAAAAGCTCTAAGTGCGATGTAATCTCTAAGAGCCACATCTTCTATGTACTTGTACACGGTACATTTATTTAGCCCTGCTTTATTATTAGTGCTGATGTCGCAGTAGTGTCTACAAGCCAAGTCAGTTGGGGCCCTATTGTGGTTGGTGCTATGCAAAAGTATATTAAATGATAATTCCCAATTCGAAGCATTTATTATCCAAAGGACAAGGCACAGCAGGTAAATGAATAAATAAGCAGGCCAGCATTAGGGAGTGGAGGGGTCTGGGGAATATAATACAAATAAGGGGCTATATATAATTTTTAGCCAATCAAGGTCAGAACTCATTAGGCAGTAAGTGCCTGGCCTTCACTAATTGAATCTTTATAATGAAGCTAAGTTTGATTTATACTATATTCTTATGCTCAAATTAAGCAACCTCTTGTGTTATGAGACTGCAGTATGGCATCATCAACTTTCCCACCTGCTAATCCACCAGGACTTGCAGATCACTTCCATTAAGTGATTGATCTCTGTGCACCCCTTGGACAGCCGTGCTCTTAAGGCATGTATACAGTAAAAGTGCACTAAGAGAACGATGCATGAGGCAGTACATGGAAGAGAAGTGCTTTTCCTCCTTTGTTATGACAACGTAAAATGCATTGTTAAAGGTCAGTGTCCAAGTTTGTCATCCGCTTGGCGGCTTCTGTTAACACGAAATGGATCAAGGCTGTTCCTCCGGAGAAGGTCCTTAAAGGGCAACGATTTCTTTCACTCCAAAGGAGAAGGGCAATAACCACAGAAGCCATATGGAAAGTTAAGCCACCTCTCATATGTACAAACTAGTGTACTCCCAGCTTTAAGTCATTTTAAAAGTTTGCATTCTTGTTCAGAAGGATCATGAAATCAGGTCCAAAACCAACCAGACCATATTTTTATTTACACTTGGGCTGTTGGGATTGAAGCCATTTTACATTTCCAGCTATATAAGGAAGGAGACTCTACAGCATAAATGAGAATCAGAGCACACAATCCTAAGAGGTATAGATGATTGTTCCTTTGGGAGATTTGAATTCCGTTCCGCTTAGTGCACTCCCATCTCAAGCAAGAGACTTAGGCACGTTCCCTGCATTGCATGCCTTAGTTACATGACTATCCAGAATGGCAGGTGCAGAGCAGTAGGTGAATTATTAATAAAGAGGCAAGGTTACTTCTGATAAATTGCATTTTCATGGTACAACATGGATGAAACCAGAGGGGCCAGAGGCAGTGGCAGCTCATAGGAGTTGGAGGTGCAGGGCTGGCAGTGCTGGTGATTGCCATCCTTAGATGGTGCTGGTCCGCTGATCATATACCCTTAGTTACAATGTTGGACAGAAACAGTGATTTTGGAAAATAAAAGGTACCCTTTATATTCCCTGCATCTCATAAGAAAGCAAGGATTTTGCTGTATCTGTAAAAGAATCTTGATACAAAGCCATTTCTTTCCATAGGCAGATTTGTGCCACATGGGCTAAAGAAGCCCAGAGGGCTGCACGATGTTGTCATTGAGCACAATCTAGTTTTACGTCATTCAGAATGAGCTTAACAAAGTGTCTGTTTACCTGGGTCAAAGCTCCACTGCAGTCAGTCATACATAAAGAAAGATATTTCCTTCTTATATGGTATGGCTAAATACCGTTGAATGCTGCAATGATATCATGGGTGTTAAGCACTTTATCTGTCAGTCGCCTGATGGTGACCTCATTTGACTTAGTGTTACATCATTGTCATTCCACTGCATGAATGGAGCTACTCATCATTTTCATTAGTGCAAATGTGGCAAATCCATCAGGAGTAAGGTAGTCACTTGACTCTACTGAATTACATAAGAGCATAAGAAATGCTAGGCATCGTCAACAGCCCAGTAACCTATCTCTGACAGTGGCAGATGCTTTAAAGCATGGGTGATTGGTGCTGCCTTAGGGGGGGCACGTGCCTCCCTGAGACCAGTCTCACTGCCCGGGGTGAGGGGGAGCCCGTGGCAGATCATGCTGCCCAGAGGGAGTGCCCCTACAGCCAATCACTGCAGCCGCTTGTGGGAGTGGCTGCAGCGATCAGCCGGCGCTTGCAGGGGGGTCACTGCTGCTCCCGCCTGCCCCTGCTACCCATTGCCTAAGCAGTGAGCACAGCTGATCAGGGGGTGCACTGGCGCTCTCAGGGGGTGCATGTACACCCCCATGCACTGCCTACATGTCGCCACTGCTTTAGAGGGAAAGAATATGAACATGGTATAATACAGGGATCTATCCCCTGTCATAGCTTCACTGGCATTCATCATCATTGGTTTAGAGATGCCAGAGGATGCATCCCTGGCTGTTCTGACTTGTTCTAACACATATAAAAGTGCCAATTTTCATTTTTCACACTTGGGTTTGATTAGATAAACATAAGCGGACAAGGTTCTTTGGGTAAATGTGATACCTTTTATTAGACCAAGTAAATAGTTGGAAAAAAAAATTATTTGCGAGCTTTCAGACACAGACACCCTTCTTCAGGCATAGGGAGAGTCTGCTGGTGTTTGTGTGCCCTCCTGGGTGGAATAGTAGCCAATATAAAAAATATAGGTCTGTGAAAATGCAAATATGTGGCAGTGACGATCAGAGGCCATGGGAGACAATAGATGTGAGACAGGTTGGTGTGGGGTGAAAAGAGGGGAAGGTTGACCTGGTGATAGAACGTAGGTAGTAAAACGTAGAGAGGTTACCTGGGATTATCGGCTGGCAAGCAGGTTATAATGTGCCATAAATCCAGTGTCTATACTAAGTCTGTGATGTTTTGTATCCAGTAGGTTTATCAAGTGAAGTTCATAGGCCCATCTATGAAAGGTGTTTTGTAAATTCCCTTTAAGGATTAGAACTGTGAGATTGGAGAGAGAGTGATTATCTTGTGAGAAGTGTGCACCCACAGGTCATTGCCTATTTTGTCTTTGATAGATTTTCAGTGTGTGTTCATTCTGGTACACAGTTGTTTAGTTTTTCCTATGTAGTTTTCATCAGGGCATTTAGTGCACTGATGAGATGTATTACATTTCTGGAGGTGCAGGTATAAGATCCAGGAATGGGGATGGTTCTGTTGTGGGGGGTAGTTATTGTGGTGGTGGTGGAGATGTGTTGGCAGGTTTTACATTTCTTGTCCTGGCATGGTCTGGATCCATTTGATGAACTTTGGGCCATAGGAAGTTCACTAGAAGCAAACTTCCCATGGCCCAAAGCACACACTCTCCTTATATCTGAAGAAGGGTGTTTGTGCCCAAAAGCTTGCAAAGAATGTTTCCAACTATTTAGTTGGTCTAATAAAAGATATCACATTTACCCAACAAACCTTGTCTGTCTATGTCCTTAGCCCAACACGACTATAATCTACACCCCCAAAACAGTAGATAAAAACATAGCATTAAAAGGCTTATTCTACTAGCTTGGGCCTCTGAAAACCATTCCCCACAAAGACTATCATATTGATTAATGCCATGTTCTCTTAGAAAAATTAGCACCACATTACAGAAGCTTTTATTATGCAAATTTTATCTTAATTGAATGTTTCCATAATTATCATCTTGATACCCTTTCCACTAGCATTACCATCACTTAGTTCTTAAATAAAAACATATGTACCCCCCCCCCCCCCTCAGTGATAGTGCTAAACCATTTGCACTCTTGGCTTACTACAGCAATTTGCAACCCTACAAAATAAAACTTGTTGTTCCATATTTTCTTGTGAATTAGGGCAGTATGTTTGTTAAAAGATGAAGTGTCTAGCTAATATTTCAGCTAAAAGGAATTAGGCACCTACTGCCTCCCTTGGACATTTGATCATTTTACACTACATTGTTTTTTGTGCTTTTGAAAATCAACTGAAGAGCCATTCAGATATGAAACATCATTGACTCTTTCCCATTGGGATTATAAACAGGTCCTAGGTGACTGCTAATAATCCCAGTGGCATTTGATGTTTCTAAAATTCCTGCTCTGCACACTTCTCCAGAATGATTTTCAGAACTTTAGTGACCTACTGCTGCACAATATCTTTTCTAATTTACTTCGCCTATGGCATTTTCCAGCATTAACCTTGCTGCAAGTTGAATTTTCCATTGAAAGTAATGGCCACTGGGGGTGCATCTACACGTTCATTAATGCACAGTGCCTACTATGTATTAAATTTAGTACTTGCAAAAAGAAGTACTAAATCAATGTGCAGTAGACTTCCCTACTGTGTATTAATGTGATCACTATTTATTCATAATAGTTAATGCGCAGTAGACTAATACTACTGTGCATTAGCATAATAGCACGGTTTTTGCCATGACAGTGTAATGCACAATCAATCAGTCTACTGCACATTAAGTATCTTGTGTAGATGCACCCTGGAAGGGCTAACTCATTAGCTCAGAAATTCCTTTGCATCACCGCAAGCTAAGATGTGTATAATGGTTATTACCGGCATAGATAGACACAAAACATTTAAATCAAGCAGTTGTTCATTTGATATGAACCTGAATTCATATCAAAAGTTGAAGTTGATATGTACCTGATTGTTGGCGAAGCACTTGGACAGCCAAAACTCTATTTTCTTGATGTCTGCAAGGAAAACCTTTGTGAGCTGAGTATCGATTGCAGATGCTGAGAATCAACTGGTTTGGAGTGCTGCAAGTGGAAAGCCCCACCATGAACCTTATACCACTTTGAGGTGGAGAGGGTCGATGATAAGTTAGGGAAGAGGCAACAGAGGCAGGCAAGACAAAACAGTGCTCAGCATGCCAATGCAAGCTCAACCAAGTTTGTACGTGCAAGTTGCCAGTGGGTCTGCCTGCCATGCTTCAGATTCCTCAGCGACTCAAGAAGCTGTACTGGTACCTGGTAACCCACCAATCCCCGTGGTTTCTCAAGACCAATGGCTGCCAATGAATGAATGAGCAGTGACATATTACCTATGTTAAAGTAAAAGCCCAAATTCATTAAATGTCTTCAATAATTTGAGTGAAATAACAAGGCATATTGCCACATTCGCCAGTGTATCTGGTTCACATTGACAATAGAGCGTTACATACAGGCAGCTTGTAAAAGAAGAAAAAAAGAGGGTATGATTATTCTTTAGTCAAAGCCCAGTACAAAGCTCCCATCCACATAAATATGAGAGGCATATTTCAATGCATTATTTAGTAGCTCGAGCATGTTCAACATTCAGTAATTCCACTATACAGAGGGAAGGAGATGATTTATCAAAATCCACTGGATAATCAATTTATAACAACAAAATAGATGTCTTTGTTTGCTTAGCTGCAGTGGTATTAAATCATCTAAAGCATGAAATAGTATGATCATGTCAAGCATAGCGCAACAAGAAAGGTGTCTTTTAACAGTACCTGTAGTTCTATACGTAGTCCCAATTCAGGAAAGTCCATCAACTTTGATGGGAACAGACAATGTGCTTAAAAACCCTGTGCATGCTTAAGTGCTTTGGGGCCTAAATGAATGAAATAGTCATTTCTGTTTTATTTTCAAATATTCTCAACTTGGGTGTATTCTAGCAGGTGGGATTTTGAAAAAAACAGCTATGTATAAAGCAGGACTGTTCAAAATTTGGAGTTTCTATGCTATGGGAAATTGTGTAATTTCTAAATTGACTTTCTTCCCAAATAGGAGGAAAAAGTTGAGTTCTATATATAGAAAAGTTGAATTCTATATATAGGATTTGACTTTTTCCTCCTATTGGAAAGAAAGTCTCTCTCTCTCTTTCTCTCTCTCTCTCTTTATAGATATATTTGGTGAAAATAAATATTCCAAACATATCTCAGTTTCAATATGATTGGATTGTTCTGACTGTAATACTGTAATTTTTGAAGTCACTGTCAAAAGTTGCAGTGAACTAGTTTCATATCACTGAAAGCTTCATGGGAAAGTTTCAGTTTTATGTGGTCAGCATATTCTGAAAGAAAACAGTAACATTAAAGCCAGAATAACAGCTCTACTTAGGAGCACAGGCAGGCGAATGGGATATGCATCCAAAAGTCAGGGAAGGCTAGACTTACAAAGTTCATTGGGGAAGATCGTGGAAAGTGAAGCCCCGGGTGTGCGTTACACTTAAGATGCGATTAACCCATTAATCGTAACTCGAGTAGTTACCCAGCCAAATATGACTGCAATTAATGGCATGATAAAACAAGAGATAAGCCAAAGTCAATTCACAAAATATATGTAATATTGAAAGTGTGACCAGGCCTTTTGGGGCTCCCAGCCTCTGCAGTGCCTTTGGCACCCATGCACCCCCAAAGCTGAGAGTGCTGTCAGGTGATTGTAACTCCCAACCTTGGAGGTCCAACAGTCAAGGGCTCTGATGGTCCAACAGTCATGGGCCCGCAAGGCTGGGAGCAGCAGCAGATTGGTGTTCCCAGACTTTGGGGTGCAGCTGGAGTCAAAGGCTCTACTGGACCCCAGATCAGCGTACACGGTGTGCCCCTACGGCTGGAAGCTGCATCAGCTAATTTGGGCGCTCAGCTGTGGAAGCCTGCTACTTGCCTATGCGGGGCGGGGGCAGATCAGGATCTGGGATTCCCCCTGCACCGGCAGTATCGCACGCAGGGATCTGATGCTTGATCCCACAACCGTGCCTCCTGCCATGTTTAATTGCATGTCTGCCAGGGGCGTTAGGTACTTAACTTGCTTAGGCACTTTTGTAAATCACATTAGTTTTCTATCTGCATCCTTATACGCTTAATTACCTTAGTCAATGTGGCTTATACAGTTGCCTGTTAATAGGTTCAAGTTAATCTCTCATTCTATAACCAAAAGAGGCCATTGATTAAAAATGCGGGTATTTGGTGAAAAGAAAAAATAAACAAACACTGATACAGTCAATACATTATGTGAGCCTGGCATGGCAGTGTTCGTGCTGTCAGAGTTCCCGAACAGATTACAACTGCAGTATATAGCCTCTATAAGATGCAAGTTATTGATTTAATCCTCAGTTAGAAATGAAGAAAATGGATAGAAAAGCATGGTCCTGTGGATTTGTGTGCCAGGCACAGATTTTACAGCATGAAAAATTCTGTCTGCTCTCTGCCTCAAAGGCAAGAACTTACTTGAATTGGCAGATTTACCGAACAGGCGGAGAGGGATTAAAACCCTGTATTTTGTGATAGGTGTAAATTAAAAAAAAAATGAATATGACAACTAGAAATGTAAGGGGCTTGTTGAGTGTTTTGCTAGATCCGCACGTGTTTCTCTACATTGTGTCCGATGATAACCAGAAATAACTCTCCTGCGCTTTGTTGTAAATCATTTTTACCTTGTACCTGAGACACTTAGAATCCCTTCCTTCACAGCAGAGCCAAAGGAAGATGAAGAACCAGTGTCAGAAATGTTCATGAGAGTCCCCCAAAGCTGTTGTGTGTGACCCTCTTGAAGCCCGGTGTCTGCTATTTGTGAGCATCCATACAGTTGGGTATTTGCTTGGGGACTGTCTGTGCTGCACATGAATACCTGAATATATGTTGGAACAAAGGCATTCATGCAGAAACCAGAGTATTCATTATTTTCTATTTGTTGTTTGCTGGTCTCTGTTCCCTTGTTAGAGTATTTCAGTCATCTGTTCAAGGAGCAGGGGAAGGGAAAAATCCAGTGCGATTTAGATCACCATTCATAAGGAATAGCAAACAGTCTGGAAACCTGAAATTAAGCTAGAATGAATTAATAATAGCATTTAGAAATTAATTGTCCAAAACTTTTACTTAAATAGTTGCATATAATAGATGTACTGGCAAGAAATCATGTTTCAGTTGCAAATGATTTGCAAATTTTAAAAAGGGATTAATTTATTATTAGCACAAAATCCAACAAGTTCTGACAAATATCTATTATTTAAGTTTCCCATTACTCCCTGAAAAACATATACTAGGGATTCTGTGTGTACTTTCAGAGAGCTTGGAAAACTGAAGTAAAGTAACCTACCCAAGTTTACTTGGCATCTCAGTGGCTGAACTACTAAGGCACCTGCTACATGTTACATATATTATGCAATTAACTGGTTAATTGTGCAATAAATTTAGAACGGCCACACATGCAGGGTGATCATCACACAATAAAAAATACTATCCAGCTATAAAAGAGCCATCCAACTACAAAGTTAGTGCTTGAAAATGTGCAGCTCTATAGCTAGTTTCTGTCCAGCCTTCATTTGAATGTGTAGCAGGGACCTCATCAAACTCAGGAGTCTTCATTCCCATTTCCCAGCTCTGCTGATTTAGATATCTCCGTCAGATATATATTGTACAACCTGGATGAGAAAACTGAACGTTGTGGACTTTGGCCAAATGTGCCTACAAATTCTCCTTGCCCTGTTAGATTATAGAAAACTTAATTCAAAGATGCGTCTTTTAAAAAGTTGGAGTTTGCATATAAATATTTGATATACATACAGTATTTATAAATATCTGACTTAATGTTCATGCCCAAGTCTTTTGCATCTTTCCCAAAGATACAATGCAGACTATATACCCCATAGAGAGTGGGACTGTGCCAACTAGAGCATCTTTTATTCTCTGACTTATAGGCCTGAATACAGAAAGCACTAGGTAAACTGAAGAGGAGGACTCGTGTGGAAAGAAAGCAGAAGTCAGCCATTCAATTTATGAGCAGGACAATAGTGATAATAAGTTTAGTACCTCAATAATTTGCTCTTGGTTGATGTTCACATCAAAGTGGTACTTAACACTCTGCTGGGTAATAAAATTAGAAACCAGGAAAGTTAAATATTCATATCTCTGCCTTCTGCTAAAAGGACACATTTTTTAAAGCTATTCTTCAGATGCTAGGACAGTGTGCTAAGTTATAGTTGCAATAAAGATGTCCCAAATACAATCTTCCATGAAAGACCAGAATCATTTATAAAACACCCTGGTTTAATCTAATCTACTGACTTCATATGAATGTTACTTATTTGCACAGTGATTATCAATTCATGTAAGAAACATCTGGAAATTTTGGTTTTCAACAGTTGTGTTTTCTTTTGTTTTTCCTCTCCTTCTTCTTCCTCAATTTACTGAACTATTGTGAAATCAATAAATTCAAAAGGGACTTTAGACAATAAAAGCTGAAACAGTAAAATCTAAATGAAATCAAACATTTCAGTAATGTCAAAACAAAACATTTGGATGGATGCATATTTGTCTGGGTTGGTGAAGGCATAAATGGTCCTGCCTTGAACAAGGCATTGGACTAGATGAACTCCTGAGGTCCTCCCCAGTGCTGCTTTTTTTTTTTTGGGGGGGGGTGCAGGTTGGGGGGCGGCTAGGGGATGGTTGTACTTGTATGACTATGAATTTCCCAGCTAAAAATGAGTGAGCTTGGTATGTTTGGGAAATGATTTATGCTATACAATGTGTTTGTCTGAACTCAAGGACACGTGCAATCCCTTCCACTCAAATGACCTATATCCCCATGTAAAATTCTGATGGAGATGATACATCACCATGAAATAGTTTATGTCTATCGAATCAGCATTTTCTGATGGCAGATATTCATTTGGGAAAACTTTTGCCCAGTTCCTAATAAATACATCAAGATAATTGCTGAATAAGAGACAGGTGACAAACTGTGTTCAATTCACTGAATTGCTAAGGCCCTGGAAGTGCTTTTTGTGACATACACACCAATTCACTGGGGACTGAATTTAGCCCAGGCTCTAACATAAGTCACCAGTTCTGTTGTTTTCCTGAAAAGCTATTCATGGCAAGACAACCATAATAAAACATATGGGTAAAGTATGTTTCAGTCGGCCAAACCCTACTTGAATTGGCCATCTAAAAAAAAAAAACAACCCAAAAAACCAATCAGCTGGTCCCAGACACAATATCAAGCCTGAAATTTATTTGCCAGGAAAGATTTAACCGGGTGAAAAAAAACTATGGTTTGCTGTAGGCAGAATAGCACTTTTTTCGTGATGTACGAGCAGCGTCTCTAGTGAGTAGTGTAGCCTCGCATGGTATAAAAGATAGCCCAACAGGAGTAAGGAAATACAGTGGGACTTTGGAGCTAATCTTCTCTGCCTCTTCAGCCACAAATTTGCTCTGTAAACTTGGTACAAGTCCCTTGATCTACCCTGTCTTGCAGTTCCTTCCAACCAGAGGATAATCATTCTGTCTCCCAGGGATGATATAACAATGGCGCGGTTCTCAGATATTATGGCGGTGATAAAAGTACCGTGGTAGATAAATGAAGCAATCTCGGCTGTCTTATAATTTTCCACCTACTGCAAGACCTAGTGCCTCTGCATCAGGTTGAGACAAATTGACAAGCATGCAGGGCACCTGAGCCTGTTCTGTGGGCAGAGCGCTGCAATGTTATATTCAGTATGAAACCTGATGCGATCATTGCATGTCAAGAAGGAAAGAAAAAGTAACTCCAGATTTGATTTTGATGAAAAGCACAAGAAAATTAAAAGCACAAGAAAATCTAAGCAGAGCTTCCTGTGCTTACTACAAGAATTGCTGGGTGAAATCCCGAAGCCTCTATTAGTGCAGGATGTTATTGCAAGGTTGTTATATTCTGATGCCTATGTCAAAAATGACATTATCCTTTAAAACAATAAAAAGGGAAAGTTGGTTCCTGATGGACTTAGAATCAAAGAGAAGTGGGGGTGGAAGAATCCCCCATAAATCATTTTCATAGATTAACCCCCTGTCTGAAGCAGGATCATCCTTATCCAGACCATTGCAGACAAATCTAGACCTGCAGCTATTCGCACAGGTGCCTACCTTTAACACAGGGAGGGTCCCATGAAATCCTTATGCACTTAAAATTAAGACGTACATAAGTTGTTTTTTGGCTTTTTTTCCCCATGAGTGAGGAACCCAGAACAGCCCCTTTCCTTCACATTTTTCAATTCATTCCTGGGGCAAGTGCTTCTTCCCTTTTCAACTCCAAGAGCAGTGTAGTTTGGTTTTTTTTTTCCAGTGCTTGGTTTGCTCTCACCCTACTTTCCTTTTAGTCAAAGAGATATTACTCCTGTGGGAATTCAGTTAGGCCAAAAAACATTCACTTAAAAAAATGTCATTCTCGTTCTACCAACCGAGCAGCATGGACAGGTCACATGACATCTGCATCACCACGTGCAAATTCCATAAACCTGGAAGGGGATGCAATTGTATTACACACTCATAAAAGTCCTCCCTTTGGGTGAACCTCTACTGCATCTTAGCAGGACAGCAAGGCGGTTACTGCGATGTTGACTTTAATGATAAATCCAAACAAAATGTATTTTTGTTGGGTTTTTGTTTTTTTAAATGAGGATACTGAAAAATAGAAAAAATAAAGGATTTGTAAGGGGGAGCTCTTCATTTGCATTGCATTTTAAATTTTAAAAAACTGGTCACGGTTAAGAAAAAGGTAGCTGTGCCGTAGTGACAGTGCAGCTGTTGTTTTTCAAGCAGCTCCCCTTGTACTTCCCCTGCCAGCCCTTTTCAGGGATGATTTTGGATTTGGGACATTTTTAATGAAATTAAAACTTAACACTTTGTCCTTTCTTTAGCGATGACTGCCAGTTGTGACAAGCTGTCAGATAGATAGTTTCATGATGTGGAATAAACACACAGTGTGTGTAGATGGCTGACACTACCAGCTTCATTTACACTAGTAACTTGCGTCAAAGTTGAACCAAGCTCTCTAGAGGTGAAACGCTGTACTTTAATTCATGCACTACCAATTAGCATTTAATTAGTGTTTAATGCCCTACCCATCAGACTTTAAAATCCCCATTTATTTTTCTTGTAAATAATAGATAATTCTTGTCTTACCCCTTTGGCTTAGGAAGGAGAAAAGTACCTTTTAAATAAATGCTCACAGGTCATGAGTGCCCTGAACCCTTGACTTGTTCGTTGTTTTGTAAAACAAAACATCTCTCTGCCCTTAATCTGTGCATGCACAGTCCTCTTCCTCTCTTTCAGCCTCTGGGAGAGACAATGGGACAGGACAGAAGCTTTAATTCTTCCCTAATGGACGTGTATGCTCATTGAACCATAATCAAAACTGTCAAGTTGGAAAGTGGGTGGTATCTGGGTCTAATTTGACATCAAGGACCGATAGACGGCAGTCAGCTGACCCCCTGTTTTCACACAGGAGAACGTGACAAACTGCAACCAAATGTTCATACAAATCCCTCAATCTTCCATGAGCATTTTAACCCAGGATCTTAGGCTGAACTTCTGCAGCAGTGAGATAGCATCAGTGTCTAGTCATTAGCTCAGTGACTGGAGGAAGATGGCATTACCCATGTTCCTTGGGCTGGGAATGGAAGCCAAGCTAGAGCCCAGCCATCGCCCAAGTGAACGCCCCTTCCTCATGTAGCAGTTTAGTTCGGGCTCATGCTTCAGTCACACAGGTTGGTAAAACAGTTCAGAAAGGGTGCTTAAGACAGGTTAATAATGCAGTTTCAAAAAATTTCAAGGGAAAACCATGCCCATAAAACCACCCGCAGCTGCAAACTTGAGAGACCCCCATGCTCTTCCTCGACCATTTAGCCACATGGGGGAATCTTAGGGCTCATCAACACATTGCCCTACAGTGACATTGTTACTGTGCCATGCTTTAGTACTTCCTTTTGGAAGTACTATTGCACGGTGTAGTAACTGCTCATACTGTGCTGTACGCGCGGCACATGCTTATTTTTAGCAGCTACTTCGCCATAGTGGCGCACTATAATGGGAAAATGTGCCGCTATGGTGAAGTAACTGCTGGTCATGTGTAGACACCCATGGATGCTCCGTTACCATAGTGCTTTGCTACGATGATGTAGCGTCACGTGTAGAGGCGCCCTTATAGCTGGTAAAACAGAGAGGCCCATGTTGTCCCCGAGGGTCCTTTACTCTGCATGGATCAAAGCATTTACCTGTATAGAGAAACTTGTAAGGACATCAATATTGTTTGTGGGGTAAAGCTTAACAAGGACGGGGGAGCATTTCTTTCAGTGTTTGGGTATCTCATTTTCCTTTGTTTCACTAATCGCCTGGTGAAATCATTCTTGTGAGAGAGACACGGAGAGTGAGAGTAGTCACCACCAATGGTTTTATTAATGTGCTAAAATGAAGTGTTTTCTTACAAATAGCTAAACAGTTTTCCCTTCCCCGAGCCCCGTTATAGAGTAATGGAGTTTCAAGAGTACAAAGAAGGGGGTTTTCTCTTTTAATTTTCTTTTAATTTTTCTTGTTGTGACAGGCAATTAAATGCCTGGTGCTCCCTGAACATGACATATCACCGAGTAATGTCAGTGCACATAATGGAGGCGCTGCGCTATGTGACGTGTGATAGCTTGCGATAGGTCATGAGGCAATTTAGTCCCAAATTAATGTGCGTCTAATCTGATCAGCAACAGACAGTGTCAGGTGATGCAATCCCTCGCATGACAGGGTGATGGGTTTTTCGGTGACTAATTTACAGAACATTAAACGGAGACGGGCAAACTTTGTGTCTTGATGAAATGGTCTTAGAGTTTGGGCTGTCTACTGTGAACTCTTTTCCTTGAAGAATGATAAAATGACATAGAAAAAAAAGAAATGATTGTATTCTGTATATCTGAAGCTCAGTCATTGGCTGGATTTGGTGTTTTTTGTAGAGTTCTGTGGCTCTGCACGAATCAAGGGTCTGGCCTTGGGAATGGGTTTTTTTTCAAATATTTGCATGATTTTAAATGCCTCCTTTCTGTTACAATACCATCCACTCTGCTTTCCGACACTGTTTTCCTATCCTGGATTCATTAAAAGAAAAAGTCAAATGTATATGGAAAAGCCCAAAAGAATGATTTATTTAATAACATAATATGCAATTTTCCTATCTTCTTCCAGACCACATAATCCAAACATAAAGAATAAATTTAGTATCCCTTCCTTGGCTTTATTTCTTTTTAAGTTTATTTAATGGAATGTAAGAGGAAAATGAATACACAGTGGAACAAGGATGACTATACCCTACTCTTTTATGTCACCGAGTGTTATCTGTATAGCTATTTATTGAACTTTGATTAAGGAGAAAAATCCTACAGTATGCAAGCAATTACATTTTGTCCATTAATTCTGACTGTGCAATGCTTCCATATTGGATTTTCCTGCATGGGATGTTTGGCAATGTAATTATTTTTAGTGTTTTCCTCGGTGACCTTTGAGATATGCTATTTAAATATTACCCCAAGTGTCTCTAAAGACACTTCACGTCTTAGATCAGCGGTTCCCAACCCGCTGCTGGGAGCAGGGTGCAGCGGCAGTGGTGGCCTGGGGCCGGGGGAGCTCCCGGCATATGGCGCGGCTCATCTTTTGTGTGCGGTGCCACCGGCATTGCCCCCATGACCTTCATTTGGGTCACGACCCAGGGTTGGGAACTGCTGTCTTAGATGGTCCTTACAGTTTGTACTTTTTAGGTCGCAATACAAGTTTTGTAACAACTTAGACTTTACAAACCACCAGATGAATTCAACTGCTTCCATAATCTTTTAAAAAGCTAAACTCAACATTGCGTAAGGCCTGGAAGCCAGGAATTGAAACTCACTGACAACTATTTCTAAACTGAAATGAGTTAAACTGCGTACATTGCCAATAGCATAAAAAAGACAATAGAAACAGCATAAATTATGCTTGTAGATTTAGAAAAAATTAAAATGTTAAACACTTGCAGAAATCTAAACTATTCAGAGTGCATGTGAAAGAATTTGCTTTTTAAATACGTATAATTTTTAACCTGGGTATTCCTGGCACATCCTATGAGTCTGGCATAACAGATGCCCTTCCCACTTCTGTGAGAATACTCATGGAATAAGGTCTGATTCACTGAGCCATAGTCATGCTGAATACCTGAAATCTGTATTCATGTTGAATGTTATCTCATGCCACGTGTGGCTTGATTTAAGGCAATGGGACCTTTTTCTTGAAGCAAGACACTACTCAAACATAAGGCTAACATGCCCATTCTCCAAAACACCTTTTTAAAGGAAATTTCCATGTCTAAAGAGAAATCTTGTTTACAAAATTCAAGCAGTTGAATGTGGGACATAATGGGAAGGAAATCAAGTTGGATATTGGGATGAAGGAAAATTTGTAGAAGCAAAAATACATCCTTAGTGACTGAGGAAGGGGGATCACTACCTATCCAGGGACCATTCCTCTGTCTATATCTGTACATTGCCATGCATGGCTATGGTACTATAAAAAATGCATTACTTTAATTAAAACTGCTCTTCTGTGTGTGACTGGCTATGTCAGACAGAAAAGAGAGACCACCCTGCATTGTGTTCAACAGTGGGGATTATTAATGGCTGATCATTTTCAATACATAGTGAGGTCACTAGGTGACAAATGGTTGTCAGGTGTAGGAGGCAGTGAAGCAGCAGAAATTAATTTGCAATGATTTAGTGGAGTGAATACAGAGAAAGAAATGATTCCCAGATTGTCTAAGGTTTTGCAAACAACTCAGGTTATTTGGGGTTTGCAAAAGTCATGCCAGCTATGCAAACCTTTTTTATCCACTTTCTTTGCAAATACCTCCTTCCCAGGTAAGTGGGTGTAACCTACCTATATGCAAATCCTTTATTATACATTGGGTGTGTCTACACGAGACACTGTGTCAGCACAGCAATGAGCTACAGCGATGTAGAGTCAGAGGGCACTAACCATGATGCTGCCGCTACTCTGTGGTAGCAACGAGCTACTGTGCAATAAATAACTCGTTGCTACTGCGCAGTAGGGTCAAAAATTACCTATGTGCCACCAGGACAGTACCGGTGGGTACTGCACAGGCATTTAGTATGTGCTTTAGTTAAAGCACATACTAAATGACTGCCTAGTACCAACTGTGCAGTCAGGGGCAAGTATAGATGTGCCTTTTGAGAACCATGTAACATCTAGACAGAAGCAAGAGAAGCTATGTGCGTACCCCATTTCAGCCTGTATCTGCTGGCCAATTTTCTACCTCCTTGTGGTCTCGAAGATATAGTTGAAGACAAAGTTTCATTCTAGGGCATAAGTTTATGTATACAACTATTGAATGCCAACTGAAGTACTTCCTAGACCTGCAGCTCCTTTGCACAGTCATGTTTTCCCTGAAGCTTTTTGCAGCAGAGGCTGCTCCTCATGCTCCTGGTAGGTGCCCTCCATCCGATGCTTACAGAGAGCCTCTCTGAAGGTCACTGCTTGCCCTTGGGCATCTTCTCATTCCAAAAATCATCTCTGGTTTATCATTGCGTGGTAGCCATCGCCTGCTTGACTTGGTTCAAGGAAGAATTACCTGTTTCCTAGATCCTGTGCTGCTAATCTTGCCACCCGCTTCAGGGATACTGTGCAGATGATTGTGATGCAAGGTATGGGGAAAAGGACGTTTGTGTCTCTGATGCATGTCAGAATCTGGCCCCCAGTTCATTGGAAGTGCTACCCCAGCCTTCCCCTCACTATCGCTGGATCTGCTCTCTGCCCCGATTTATATTAAATCTGCCGCTGAAATTTTAGTCTCTAGCCAAACCAAGTCTTTTTTCACACTCCTCCGAGTGAAATGTGAAATCCAATAATTTTTAAATCAGGACTTAGGTAGACCAGAGAAATAGGGTGCTCAAAAACATGTGAACTAATGCATTTCACTACTTTTTTTTAAAGCACCATAGTCAACAGCATTTAATATTTTTTAAATATAATAGCTAATTAGGGGATGACAGCTAACACATATTTTTTAAAGGTATTAAGCCTCGCCTGTATTTCTTGTCTCATGTTATGGTAGGTAAAATATATTGACTGGTATTTTAAATGTGGCTTATTTTGCTAGCCTGGCCATGTAGAGAAAGGCTCAGAGAGTCAAAACATCAGCGTTTGGAATAGGTTGGATATTTGGCAGAACAGAAACAGGATTATGCGGAAAAGGTTTGTTCCTAGGAACAAACTTAGTGACAAAGTTTGTGACAATGATTATAAAAGGGCAGTTGTTGTTTTGGTACTTGCTTTTGTAAGCCATTTGATCATATCTTGGTTCATGGACACAGATTGACATTTGCCCACTAGATTGCCTTGTCTAACAAAAACCTTGTGAAACTAGTAAGCCGTACTCAGCTTTGTGTTGTGCCAGTGTACAGGCAGAACAGCTTCATCAGTCTCAGTGCTTACTCCAGCTCCAGGCTTGTGGACCTGCTGTCAGAATAGTGACCGACAGTTATAAACCCAGTGGTGGTGTTAATACAAAGATTTCAAGCTGCAGCACAAGGCACAGACGTCCCTGATGCCGCGGACAGCTACTCTAGGAAACCGTTCAAAAGGCCATACAGTGCCAGAATTAGTCTGTTGGGCTAACACTTGTATTTCTTGCCACACTGCAGAGTAGAAACTGTAATCTTTACTGTGCTCTGACAACTGTAATAAATCTTTCTGATCAGCAGGTGCAAGTGCTAAATTATGTAAATTGCATTTGGAAGAGAAAGGGAGGGAAGCCAGTATTAAAAACTGATGGAAAGGCCACAGTTCTGTGCATCAGGTTATTGAGTTTACCGAGTGTGAAAATTAAAACTCTCCTGGGATAGCAGGCAAGGTTGGAAGAGATTGTCTAAGAAAAACTGCTATCTTTAAACGAAGCAAAATTCAGATAGTGCGCCCCAACGGCCGTTGTTTTAGCTGCAGTTCAGTAGGAGAAGTAGCCAGGGCACTGATCCTTCTTTGATGGGCTTCTCCAATGAATCGGACTTGAAATGACTTGACAACATCAAACTGCAAATATATGGCCTCTTTGTCACTTTGTGAAAGCTACAAACAATTATTAAACTTTTATTATCTCTCCCAGCTTGCAGCTGAACTGCACAAGGCATGCTGTTGCCAGATCGTGCGCATAAGTATAGCATCAGGCATCCCGTCAGTCATTTCCCTTTGATAATTTACCTGCCCTCCTCTATTTACAGCTCTCTGCGCCCGCGCTGCTCTGACTTGACTACCACATTTTGTCTCTCCCTAAGGTAATTCATGTGGAGCTGCTCGGTCTTCATCATTCAGTTATTTTTTGGTCCGCATTTGTCCACGTGATGATGTTCTCTGTCTGGAGAGATGTTTTCTCCCTTGTCATTCTCTAGATCATTTCAGTGATGTATTTTACTCTACTTTTTAATGTCACATCTGTTGTTTGCTTCTTGCGTCTGTAGCAACATCAAGCTGTCATCCTCCCAGCTATACTTCTGTACTGTTGGCTAGTTTCAGCTCCATGTTACTGGCAGTGAACAAAAGTCATTCGTACATCTGCATTTACAAAATGCAGCCAGGTCCTTCGCGGGGATAAATTGGTGTGGCTTGCTGTTATACTAGCCATACAGCATTCACAAGCCAGTGTGATACTGCTCCGTAAGATAAACTTCAGTTTTTCAAATCCATTTTGTGCGAGCCTGCTGCTTCTCTTCATTGTTATCATTTGATGACTATCTCTACTAAGTAGGTATTTCCTCTTGCCACTTGTTCAAGCTTTATGTATTCCAGGTCCTATTTAATAATACACCTTTCTAAGGTAACCTATTCTCTGCATGAGTGTTGGTTATGACTTTCATTTTGGTCAGTTCAGTTCATTACATATTCTCTCTCCCTTTTCCAGCACTTCTGCTCTCTGGGGAATAGCCTCACTGAAGCACACAAGGGGTTTTTCTACCAGTGAAAATCCCTAAGGATTACAATTAAAATGTACTGTATTTAGTTTGTGAAAAGAGCAATAGTTAATAATTCAGTGCTTGTTAAAGTGAAGTTCAGTTATTTTTCTCTGTGTTAAATTCATCAGCCATTTACACAAATATAAGAATGGTTATATCAAAAGAATTAAACATAAAGAGCCAGATTTGGGCCTCCGTCTTCCTGAAGCTGTCCTGTTTGCCTCATTATCTTTCTGCTAGTGGCGGTGGTTCAAAATGTATGGTTACAGTTTTCCAGTCGAACCAAAATCAGCGTAAAGAGAAGTAACGGTGTTGTTATACAGAGTTAATGAGTCTGTATTAAGTACTTCATTGCTGCTTATCTTAATTAAGTTAAACCATTTAATCATATGCCATGGTCACTTATTGCTATTTTAGCCATGACTTTCATATGTAAAATGTTCTAGAGCAAATAGGAATTCTCCTAGTCTATCATGACTTACCTCTGAAGCCAGATACCTTAGTTACTAAAACAGGTTTCTAGCATACATGTAGCATACACAAAATGGCAGTATTTAGTGCTATAATGATTTAACCTGATTCCTGATGGGTATTTTTACCCAAAAGCTTGCAAAGAAGAATTTTTCCAACTATTTGAGTTGGTCTAATAAAAGATAGCAGATTTACCCCAAGCACCTTGTCTGCCCATGTCCTTAGACCAGCTCAGCTCCAACCTATACCGGTTTCCTGATGATATAATCTGTTTAACTTGTAGCTTTGCCCATCACTGCCTACCTGACCCTCTCAAACTCAACGATAAATCTTTCTGCTGTCACATCTACCTCTCCGCCTGTCTATCCATCCATCAGATTGTTCCCCTGATTTAGATCTCAACATGACAGACAGTCGCAAGGAACTGTAATAGACATGTTTGCTTGGAGAGACCGAGGATGCTGGGAATAATAGCTTTACCCTGGCCTCACATTTTGCTAGCCTGCGGAGTCAAATTCATGCCAATCCCTTGCACCTGAGCTCCTTTGGGGTTGGAAGCATATTCTCAAGCCGGTACTCCTCCCATGTCTTTGCTGACCTATTTGATTTGATCTCCCTTGCCACACGTGGAAGCCCAGAGAAAAAGGTAGACCCTATGGATGCTTCCTGGGACAACCAGCAATGGCTTCTACAGCAGCAAATTATATGGTGCTGGGTTTAGCTTTACCGCCATACTCAGGAACGAATCCCTGAAGCCAGCCTCTCTATTTTGAGCAAACGAACCCTTAATGTTGTTGCTGACACAATGTCCATTTGGCTGAAAGCCTTTTGCATGGGCGATGCTTCCAATTCCAACAGCATTTTCAGCAGTGTTTCTTTGTCATCTTTGTTATAATTACACTATAATTTCAAATGACTGGAAAATTAGCAAACTGCCATATAATTAAAGGGAAGAGCCTAACTTGATCACAACATGCAGGGTTTTGCCACGCGTTGTGTTTAACTTAACTAAGTTGAAATAAAAATTTTGGAATTAGAAACAGAATTGAATTAATCAAGTTCAGCCTTTAAATTAATTTAATGGTGACAGATAAACCTTAATGAAAATGAGATGTGTGTCTCATGAGCCTAGCGCAGTGAATACAATTTTAGATTCTAAAATAGATAATAAGGGATCATTCAAATTTTGTCCTCATTTGCATCTCTATAACCTCACTGACTTCCTCATATGAATTTTGCTGCTGTAATTTTGTTCAGCCTAGCTTCATTTCATTTTAACTCTGTAAACTCTTTTTTTTTTAACACGGTGTTTTCTTCTGTATCCCTCATCAGTATTTTCCCTTAAATGGCTATAGGGGTGACTGTGACCCTGCAGCAATGTAAGAACAAATACGGATGGCTGCACAGGCGTTCTTCTCTTCTTCTTGGAGATGGGATTTACTTGGCTTGACTCCTGAGGTGTTGAGTGCCCTCCGCTTAATCATCCTTATTAACGCCTATGGGAATTAGAGGCACTCAGCCTTTTGGAGGAAAGGTCAGGAAAACAGCCAAAAGATAACATTTCTTTTTCCCCAAGGGATTGACAGACATCCAAAAAAGGCCCCTTATACCACCAAGATGGCAGCGGTCACATTGATTTCCCCTGTTTTAAGATTCATCTAAGAATCACTGTTTACATGTCTTTGTGCTTTCAAAAAAGAAAGGGGAGGGAAACTGTAAACCACATGCACAACAACACTGAGGTGGCTAAAATGACCATTTTTAAACAAATAAAATAAATCTTCCAAATCATCCACTCCCCCTTTGATTACTGCAAAACCAAGAGTCGGGGTAGTGTCAACTGTTGTGGGCTTGAGGAAGAAACCGTGTAGATCATTTCAGTTACTTCCACAGGAGATAATAGCGCTTAAACTAAACCAGACGGGCCATTATCCACTTGACTATGAAAACTAAGGTAGCTGGTATAAGATCTTCAGGGCTAGATCCTCAGATGATGTAAACTGGTGTAGCCATGGAAAGAAATGGTGTTGAGGATGTGGCCACCAGCATTCACTGCAATGTTAATACAGCTTTAGCAAGGAAACCTAGCAGCTCAAGCAAGGAGACTGCAGTGCAGTGGAGTAGTCTGGATACACTTAAACATTTTGGTCAAGGCGGATCTGAAGTACAGTACACATGATATATTGCGTTCAGACTGAAGCCTTCAACGCTTTAAAATGCTGTAGATCTCATCACAAATCTGCAGGCAAATAATGGAAGATTTTAATCATAGGCTCATAGGAAAGTAGCGCTGGAAGAGATCTCATAGGCAATCTAGTCTAGCCTCCTGCTGAAGGCAGGGTCATCCTGGACTAAGCCATCTTACTCAATTGTCTGTTTAGCTTTCTTTTGAAAATTTCCAGGGATGGAGATCCCATGGCTTCCCTTGGTAACCTGTTCCAATGTTTAACCACCCTCATAGGCTAAGTGTAGACACTGGGGGGGGAGGTTAGATTGAGTTCAAAATGGCCACCCAATGGAACTTGGTTTGCCCCGGTTAGGATCTTTCACTTAGACTCGGTGTCAATGTTCAGAAATCAATCTAAACTCATAATTGTACAAAACTTTTGCACACACAGACCAGTCTAAAACTTGCAGAACCTGATGTAAGATAGACCAGGATCGATGTAGTATCAGACTTATTAGATCGAGGTTAGACTGGTGCATGGAACTTGCGTACAGTTATCTGCGCAGCCACGGGGCTGGAAAAGCCCAGCCACTCACCCCAGCCCACAGCTGCACTTTTCACACCTTCCCCACCCAGCACTGGGTTATTATTAGCCCCCAGCCCCTTGCCTTCCCCTCCACCATGGACCACCTAGCCTCCTCCAACCTCCAACCCTGCATACTACTCTGGGTGCCACTGGTTTTATCAGCGTTCACCACTGCCAGAGCTAAGCAAATAAGTCCCAGTGGGGAAAGGGCAAGGAGGGATGGAGGTGTAGGTTTGCCGGGAAGTCATGGGGGTAAAAATAACCCCTGCTTCCCTGCAGACCCCTCCTGCCCCCCCCACCCCATCCTCTGTGGATGGTGCCTGCATCTCCAATCCCAATGATTGCCCCCCACGGATACCACCTGCTCCACATCTCCCCAGTGCCCCCACTAGCCCCTCCATCCCAACTTACTTTGGATTGGTCGGCCATTTATAAACACAATCTAACCTCCCCCTAACCTCCCCAAATACCTGAACTTAGCCATAATCACCAGCCTACATTTCTTTTGTTACAGTTTGAAGCCATTGTTCCTAGTCTTGTCCCTAAAGCCACAGAGCCCTAAAGAAAGCCAATACTTCTGAAACTACCTCAGTAAATTCATACAGATTTGTATCCTTAGGGAAGTATCTGTTATAAGCTAAACTAATTCTCATTTGATCAAGTTCTTACTTGGGCAATTCTATCTTCCATCTTTGATCAGGATAGCATTTAGGTTAGGATACCATTTAGGCCAGGATAAAGACATTATTTATGATAATATAATATGAGGTAGGGGAAGGGAGGCACACAAACAAGCAGTAAACCCACAGAGAAAGTGAAATTACAATGTACAGATCTAGGTGATAGGCCAGAAGGACTCGGAAAAAGATCTGCTTGGCTTGTCTGCAGAGATCTGCAAACAAGGGGGAGGTCTGCCTTTAAGGATTTTGATTTTGACTTTATTGTTTAATGATAAAAAAAACACTTTCTAATATTCTTATTTAGGTTTAAAGTAAAGATATCAACATCATTAATGCTATACTTATTTCTGGCATACACGGCAGCTCTGATGGAAATAAGCAGGCAGTTCAGATTTGAGGACGTGGCTCATGCTTATTTTTAAGAAATTGAGAAAATCTGAGTGCATCTGAGTGCAAAAAGGCATATTTTTTTTACATGAATCCACAACCACATCTCTCCTGCCAACATTAGCTCATTTGTTTCCAATGAATAGAATTGAAGGAGTAGCTGATAATAGTCTGGAACTATATCCTTACGAGGCTTTTGTGATTTCTAATAAACTAGAAGCTCTTATGAATAGTTCAAGGCAAAGAATATCTTTACAAGAAGATTACATCTAAAAGCTCTCCAGGTAATTTTATTTTTCAAAATTTAGTGTGAGGATAAGTGACCTAAAGGAGTGTGTTACTCACCAATTTTCTATTGCTTCACAGTGCAAGAGCTTACAGATAAAATGTCTCCTGTGAGTGAAATGCACAAAGACCTAGTTCATTAACAGACGCACTCTCACGAAAGCGAGGAAATGGCCTTCTAAAACTGCTCATCACTGCCCACAAAGCATTTTTATTTACATCAATTCAATTTGAAATTCAAGCAACATGAATGTGAGAAAATATATACTCAAGCTGCATTTGCTTTCATTATCAGCATAATTTATAGGGCGCAATTTTCCTGAACTGCAATTTTTGCTTAGTCTCCGTTTCCCCCCTTTTCTCAGTAAAATAATCATGCACATTACTCAAAAGCAGCAGCAGGAAATTAGCACCCGACGTCCTCCGCAGCTTAGGAATGGTGCTTAAATTGGATTCCTTGCTTACTAATTTCTTCCCATCCACTCTAAATAGTTTGCATTTTGTTTATAAAACATAGTAATAGTTACACCTTCTCAGTTTAGAGTGCTTAAGTGCAATGGGTTTCTTTGCTCTTGAATTCACATATCTTTCCCAGATCCTGTGTACAGGATGAAAACACTGCCAGTAAAGATGCATGTATTATTGATATTAACAACATGACGCGTTCCCTTGGGCTGTGAAAAGTGTCAGGCTAGGGCCTCTGAGTCCTCATCAGTTGTCCAGAATTCACAAGCCTTGCAGCAGCCTCACAGCCGTGTGGTTAGAGCTTGGGATCTCCCTCCAGTGGACAAATCAAGTGTCAAGGAAGATCCCCTTTCTAGAAGAAAATGACTGTGACTTATTGTGAAATATTCACAGTAAGTGACCGTAAGCCTGCACAGTTTCAAATTCTGCCTCACTTATGCACCCAAGACTAACTTCACTGGGATCCAGCAGGGTGTAACTTGGGGCAGAATTACAGTAGATCCAAAGCTTTTTTGGGGCTGATTCTGTACTTCATCATACTTAAGTTTCCTGCCAAGGTCTATAACTCAAGTTGACTCTAGAGGCTCCTAATCCAGGAAAGCAACCTGTAGGAGAGCCCAAGAGTCAGCAACAGAGAACTGCCACCTGGATGGTGCAGAGATAAGCACAGTGTACTAGGCCAGGTACAGCAAGCACTGTGCTGATGTAGTTGTATTACCCCAGTACTCAGCTGTCTAGTCTGGTTACTTTGCTGTCACCCTATCTGCCTGGCATGCCCTTTGGTCCTTGGTCTCAGCTGGACTTCTGGTCCCTTAGGAAAGGCAACTATTGGCTCAATTGCTGCACACTGTTGGACTCACCTGTGGCAGGAGTCACCATACAGAGTTCTTCTAAGTTGACCACAGATACTCTACCTACCCCTACAATGGCAAAACAATGCAAGGTGCAACTGTATCCTGCCCTTGGCCAAGACAACCTAAAACAGCAGAAAGCCAGTGACTCAATAGGCGTCTTGCTGATTTATTCCATCTGAAGATGTATAATCATTTATAATCTGCTTCTTAAGAATCAGAAAGGAGAAGGGATAAATGATAACAATGATAATACTCAATGTACCATTATAGAGGCAGAGGAGGCAGCAGAAAGCAGCATCTAAGTATATATAAAGTTCTTGCTGCACTTTCAGCACTCCACTGTAGGATAAAGGTGGGATGTGCTCTCTTTGGATGCAGCCTGTAGCAGGGTCTGAGCACAGAGAAGACGAGGCACCGCAATCTCTCTCTGTTTCTTTGGGGGCTCACAGTTGCATCGAACTGCTCTCGGCAGTCTTGTACTTTGATTGGAAGCTCCGCAAGGTAGAAACAGCCTCTCTTTGCTATATGTCTGTAGTAAACTTAACAATCCAGGCATAATTGCATTGATGCATTCTGCAGTAAATAGATTGTCCTAACTCATTTTATATAAAATAAAGTGACAGAATATATTAGTTTGTGTGCATAGGACGATTGAGAGGTGGATGATGTATAAAATAAAAGACTCTTTGAAAGGCAAAAATGCATTTTTTTATATTTTGAAGTATGTAGGCATGTATGTATTTGGTCAGCCCACCCCATGGCCTGAATGACTTGGGTATTATGGGGGGCAACTAACCAGTGGTTTGAAGGACCTGATTTTCCCTTATACCTGCCAACACAGGCAAATAAGACAGCAAGCACACGATCCCCCCCCCCCCCCCCCCCCCCGTTTCCATGTCTGAGTCTGAAGTGTATGTCCCTGCTCTGCTATACCAGGAATGGTGGGGTTCTGCCTGGGCCATCCAGGCTTATCATGGGGCACAGACTGAAATTATAAAAATGTCTCATTTTGGCCAAACCTTTCAGCTTTTGTAATGCATTAAAAAAATTCAGAAGAGAAGGAGCAGGGATGGTTTTTCCTTTCCTTGTGTCTCTATCCCTGCTGGGTATGTATTTGCTCTCCAAAAAAATGAGTCCTTAGAGCCCACACAATGAGCCAAGATAGGCTAAATGAAATAATATTAGTCTGCTTTGCAATTTCTCAGAAACTGAAATGTAGAACCCAATTCTAGACCTGTATTCAAGCAAATAATCCCTATTTCAGTAGGACTCATCTGGTGGGTAGAGATTAATCATGTGAAGAAGATTGCAGGATTGGGCCCAACAATTGCACAAGAGAGATGAAAAGCTCTTGCCCCTCTCTTTCAATTGGCAACCTAAATTAAATTGTTTCAAGCAACTGTAAAACTTCTGCCTAAGACTTAATTTAACCTTCCTTGACTTATTGCTTGTGCTCGGAGGACTTTTACTTTTGTTTGTGTAATAAGTGTCGGGTGGTATTTCTTCACAGAACTATAATTCTAAGTGTCAGTCCCGGTCATTTTTGTGCTTTCACTCTATTTGGTATTGCATTTAGGAAATATCTTGTTATTTTGATATGGTTTACTTTTTACCGCATGTGGGCAACAAAATTTCTTTCATCTTAAAAAGAACCTGCAGGCTTTAGGAGGGAAAAAGTAGCAAGAAAGCTAAATCCCTCCATGGCAGTTTTAACAATGTTACATTTTATTTTATAAAAGCTTGCATATACCTGGTAGATAAAAATGTATACGTGTATCTCAAATTAGATGTTTTGAAAAGGACATTTCTACCCAAAGGGAAATTCCAATATCATGACATTGATATCATCCAGAAATGGCATGGCAATCATATCAAATCCGCACTGCTCATGCACTTATGGTTTCAGAAACATTGGCATGAAAATGTTTGACACTTTCTATTGAAATAAAACAAGCTACCAACATACTGGTTTTAAAAGTGTCAAAATTTCTTACTGGACAAAACAAGAAAAATTGCTTGAAATTAACACTTTCTTATAAAAAAAAAAGGGTGATATAACTTCATAATACCCCAATAATTTTTACTCAAAAGCATATGCAATATATAGCCTGTATCCCCACGCATTAGTTGAAGAAATCAGATTAGTTAAAGTTATATAGTGACCTACTATGTAGCTCTTGGCCAAATCATCCTATAAAACGACTACATATTCGATAGAAAGCCAGCACCAATTCCTCTATTCACGTTCAATGACTTTTATTTGCAAATGTCAAGTAACTTTTTGGCAACTTCATCACGATTTGATTCAGTCCTGGGTTTCACCAGGAAGCATAGGTTCTGCTGCAGCTCAGCCTGAAGTGCAAGCAATCGTAGTGCTTGTTAAAACCATTGAGGGATTTAAGAAAACAAAACAAGCAAGCAAAAATTCTACTGCAGTAAAAGTACTACAGACTCATATTGTATCACTTTCTCACTGCGAGCTACACAGCAAGCTGGGCCTTGCAAATTATAATTGGGGATTCAGCACCTTTTAAGCATGCATTAACTCCTTAATGCCCTTCCTATGCAATCGTGGTTAAGATAAATAGAAGTTTGACCCATGCATTGTAATAGTGGATTTTAAAATTTAGCACTGAAACATCGAATGAGGAAGCCACTGGGAAGGTGCATAAGTTCATGAGTGCAAATGATGAAAATAAAATAAAGCAATAGACCATAAAAGGGCTAAATTGAATGCAGAATGTTGACAAAGGGCTCAGTGATGATTTGGTAGATTAATTAATAATATTGAACACTTCAGATGTGAAAAGTGATTTATAAACAGTAGCTAATTAGTCCTCATAGTACTTCTGTGAGCTTCTTTACAGATTTTTATAAAATAACACAGAGAGGTTATATGACTAGCCTTGGGAATCAGGCTGCTTCAAAGCAATGCAATCAAACTAGTGAAAAAACAGTTATTTCAGGTATGAAAACATGAAGCCGGGGAGGGGGGGGTGGAGATTAGACCAGAGGTGCTCTAGCCAGGAACTGAGATGCTAAGGCCAAAATGTGTGCACTTGTTTGTCCAAAGTTTGGCATGAGAATCCATGTTTTATTACCTGGAGAGGATGGATTTTCAATGGTGCTGAGCACCTCATGTTAATTTCAATTACAACTGGAGGTGCCTCGGTCATATTTCATATGCAGGTATCTAGATATGGTTTTAGTGCCCGAGTCACAAAACTGTTTAAGCATGCACTTAAATTTTACCACCTGCTCAAGATCCATTGAGTGCTACCCTGAGTGAGATTCAACAGGGTCTCTGTGCTGTGTCTACCATCAACCACTCAAACTAGTCTTAAATCATTGAGTTTTGCCATGAACTATGAAGGGAGAAGGACTGGTCCCCAGATGAGGTATAAGTAGAATGATCCAATCAATTGTCAGGCTAAAACTTTCCCATGAGTTCTTTTCTGACTTTCTCCTGATTTCTGCTCTAACCTGACTATACCTTTAGTTTCCCTTCTGTCTTTACATGGTGGAAGTGCCATGAGGGTAGTAGCCATCAGGAGGGTCTGTATCAGGCCCAGTGTTTTAATGCATGCTGTCACTCCGTTAGCAGTCAGCCCTGGTCTGCTTTTCACTCTGGCATCCTGGTGGCCTCCTTTATCTTTCCTGCCATGCCTTAAGTCTTATATATTAGTTTGGGAGCTCGCCCTCAGTTTTGCTGGAGCAACACCTCAGATGCCTTCCCCTGCTCTGCTTATCACCAGACTCTCTCAAGTGTGCCTCAGTCAGGATCATCTCTGAACCCTACAGCAACCTCCCTCATTTATCATTTCACTCACAGCCTTTCTGGCTCACCAGGTACCCCTAGCTCAACCTCAGCTCCAGGACCAATCAAGTCCACAGACCTCATTAAGCCCCAGTCAGTTGGGCTGGTGACCCACCTATGAATCTTAAAGGACTTTCTCTCACAATCCCTGTAACAACACAACATGCATGCTACCCAAGTGCCTCAACAACCTCCCTTGTGTCCAGCATAGCCATCCCAGGCCATGCAGCAAGGCTCCTGTAGCCTGGAGTATATCTTGTCCGAAACAAGGAAAACACTTGAACACAATAATCTGAATCAACACATCAAATCCCACCATGGTGACGTTTCCTGAGAAGTTTTCCCTCGTATTGGCTGGCTATTCTCACCTCTAGCCTTGCAGTCTCATTTACAGTTCACAGTCCATAGACTTGCAGTCATCTTCAGGGAGCAACTCTTTCCACTGCTGTCTGGGACAGACTACACAGTGCCTCTAAGGGTGCAGACAGATGTGCAGCTCCCGGGTCTAACTCATGGTGCTTCATAGAAATCACCATGAGTTACACTGATCCTCCCAACGCAACAGATGTTAGCTGTTGGATCATGAGGATGGAGAATCAGCTCCATTTTGGATCCAATCCAGGGAGAGAGGCTGCATCTTCCCCTGCTTTCCCCTGTGTCTCTTCCCTTGGCTTCACTTCCCGAGATGGGAATGGGGAGAAAGAAGAGGAGGGGAGGCCATTTGGGGGTTTTCTCAGCCCTACTGGGGTAGGGATGTGGGTAGATTGGAGCCCCCTCAAGGTGAGAGGCTCCAGTCCACTCCCCACTCTTTCTACCAGACTTGAGAAAACCCCAGAAGGGGTCTCCTCCCCTGCTTTCCCCTCCCATCCAGAGATAAGTGCTCAAGCCAGACCGCTGTTGCAGCCGGAGCAGACAGAAATGAATGAAGTCACTCTGCTCAGAAGTGGCTTCATTTGAACCCATATACAATGAGGGTTAATTTGTCATATGATCGGAGGGCTCTGCAGCCATACTCTTCTGTTTGGGCATGGCTTTAGAGCAATATCAAGGAGTTGATTAAGAGAGAAATGTCATTTCTGCCTGTGCCCTAAAGCTCTGACCTTATGCAGTCTCTGTCTCCACTGCTTCCAGCCACAACAGACATGAACTTAAAGGACCTCTCTACTCTTTTATTCTCCTACTCATCCTCTTTCTCTTTACTAAGTAATAGAGTTAGCAGCTCCATGCAAAAATGTCCTTTCTTTTTAAATAATACATTAGCATTTATAAAAGAAAGTGAATCATTTTTCTGCCCTGCAGAAATCTTGGGTCAGCCTTTCTAAACTAGGTTGAAAACAGGTTCATATGATTCCTGTCTGGCAAGTATTTGTGGGTGGGATATACAAGTTGCAAGTGTGAGCAAACACTCCGTCTTAGGAAGACACATTGCTTTACTGTCAGGTTTTGTTATGCAAGGTTCTGTAAAAAATGTGTAAAAGTGATGGCCTTTCTGGAATCAGCTCTGTAAACAGAGGGAGGGCACCCTTTTTACTTGACTGGAGGCATATCTTGAGGCAGAGTTGTTTTCTAGGAGCTAGTCTTTGGAGTTGGGCTGAAATCCAAATGTGGATGTGGAAATTGTCCCATATCCCATGTGCCTATCTAATTTCAGGAATTACGCATTTTTCTAAAGCCAGTTGTCTGTGAATTAATAAAAAAAATTAACCGCAAGTGAGAGCTTGGAAGTTCCTTAATAGGTATTTTGATCAATGAATGCATTCTTCAGAATAATTCTGCTTCTACAATAATGATATATTTGTTAAATCAATGACCATTTAGGGCAAAAATGATGCCCAAAAGCTAAAGTAGATCAACTATTGACCTCTATAAGTAATTGAAAATCTTTCAGATGATATCAAAATTAATTTTGGCATACCTTATGAATACTCTTTTCTGTTTTGCTGCTATTTATTTCAAGCTGCTGTCAGCGATCAGTGAGGTACTAGTGAAAGACGAATAAACGTATTAGAAGAAAGAATACTTAATTGTATTTTAACAATAGAAAGAGAGTAATATTCTTCTATAGCGGTTAATTAATTCTATATACCTACTGATAAATCAATTCACTTTCCTGGAATGAGAAATAAGATGAAGAGAAAAAAAAACACCCAATATCCAATTCCAGTAGGTTGTCTCAGATGCTGAAACAGAGCCAATAAACATCAAAACGTGATACTACCAAACTGATTTGGGATAAATGATAGTACCAAATGCTCCCCCTATTCGACTTTGCAAACATTATGGACTGTTGGATCACCAAAGGAGCAATGTTTTCAGATAGCTATGTTGTTGATGATATTTGAAGATCATTCATATTTTTAATCAGTCTGTCTCAGCGGGCAGATGGCCCACAGTATAGGTGTGGGACTGAATGGATGTGGAGCCTGACCCAAAGACCAGTGAAGTCAGAGGGAGTCTTGCTGTTGGCAACATTGAGTTTTGGCTCAGAGCTTAATACAAAGGCAAAACACAGACTTAATCTTATGCTGACTGGCAACGGGAGTGTTGCCATTGGCTTCGGTGGTGCAAGATCAGGTCCTAAAGGCACAATTCAATTCCCATTAAAGACAATGACAATCTTTCCATTGACATTAATGGGTTTTGGATTAGATCTTAAATTATCTCCTCCTCTATCTCTGTGTATACCTCAGGCTATATAAATACAATAATTCTTCTCAGAAAAGGCCATAGTTGCATAGAAATTATACAGCAACTTGGAAAATTTGTCATGCAGTAGCGCTCTCTGTATGTGCAAGGATAACTTTCCTTCACTTTTTGTGAGGGAAGAGGAAATAGGTAACAGAGCCCTGGCTCAAGATGGCACTAGCACCACTTCTAACCTCCCGATTACTGTTCCCAGGCTGTCCCCACCCTGCTGAAGGTAGCCCAGGGCATCCCTGGGAGCCAGGACAGTCAGAGAGTCCATTTCCACTTGGAAAATATCAAATCCAAATATTTCCACTGCACTTCTTCAAAATTTCTCTCCCCAAAGAAAATTCAAAACTTCTAGCTTTTGTTCCAACTTGAAATAAATATATATTTTTTCAATATTGGAACTTCCCATGGGACAGACATCCTGATTTTTGATCAGCTTCTAGCAGTCTCTCTTTCTTCATTGCTTTTCAGCTGCATGTGCCAAAGTATTAATGTGTTTTGTACATTTAAAAAATTTAAAATTCATGGTGGGACAAATATTTGTAATAGGAAACACAAGCCATCTTGAGAGACAAGTAGACTATGTGAATGTACACAAGTAGATTGAGGTTCTGTTTCACTTTTTTTTCCTAACAATTATTCTTAGCTGCCTCCTGCAACTGTTTTTGATGACTATTTTGTGGAAACGAGCCTACCCTAAAAGCAACTGGGATGCCTTGTGTGATCAAAAATAGTCACCATCCCTTTCCACCAGAGGCAGCACAGAGATCAGAAACTAGCCACAGCCAGGTAGCAATGAATGCTCCTCTTAATAGAGAATAATTTGCAGATGCAAGAGTGTTACTACTGATTCCTGCTCTTTTGGGAGCTGGTGGGGAGAGGGATGATGAGAACACATAGAGGCAGGGAGCAGGTATGATGGAGCTCCATCTTGCTATGCCTCAACTCTATAGGAACAAAGCTGATTAAGGGCTAGTAACAGAAGTTGCATTTGCCCTGGGACCGGTTGCATCCATGTTTGTCTCAGAATAACGAAGTCCCAAGCCTGGTGTGTACACAGATTGCCCTTCCCATTAGGGTGTAGTGAGTGGCTGAATGCGCTGCAGCTTCTTAGGAGATGTGTTGCCAGTAAGTCGAAAGCAGTGATCCTTCCCCTCTATTCAGTGCTGGTGAGGCCACATCTGGAGTCCTGTGTCCAGTTTTGGGCCCCCCCGCTACAAAAAGGAGGTGGACAAATTGGAGAGAGTTCAGTGGAGGGCAACAAAAATGGTTCGGGGGCTGGGGGACATGACTTATGAGGAAAGACTGAGGGAACTGGGCTTATTTAGTCTAGAGAAGAGGAGACTGAAAGGGGTCTTAATAGCAGCCTTCAAAGAAGGTTGGGGCTGGACTGTTCTCAGTGGTGGCAGGTGACAGAACAAGAAGAAGGGTCCCAAGTTGCAGCAAGGGAAGTTTTGGTCAGTTATTAGGAATAATTTTCTCACTAGGAGGGTAGTAAAAGATTACTCAGAGAGGTGGTGGCATCCTTGGAGGTTTTTAAGACTGGCTAGACAAAGCCCTGGCTGGGATGATGTAGTTGGGGCTGGTCCCGCTTTGAGCAGGGGGTTGGACTAGATGTGACCTCCTGAGGTCCCTTCCAATAGTCTTTTTCTATGTGTCTATGATTCTTTTCTGCTGTTGATTTAATGACATAATCCTGGGACAACTCTCCAGATGCACTTTGCTATGTCCTGGGATGAACTGATAGCATTTCTTATCCCATGAACCTTCCTAGGGGTTATCCCAAATAAGGGGCATAGATTTCTGAACAATTGCACTTCGCCCCAGGAAAAATGCTTTCTCCTGGGACCCATTCAGAGCCTGGGTGAGTAGCACAAAACACCTTCCAGGAAACAGCTTTGACTTGGATTAGAGCTGGGCTGGACTCTGAAAACCAGGGACCCAGCAGAGGGAACACCCATCCTCTGTATATTCCCTGTGAAGTTTAGCATGGTTTCCTGAGGCCTGACTGATGACTTTTGAATGCTAGGGGTTGGCGATGCTGTCACCATCCTCACTAACTGTGTATTTTAATAGGTCATGTTTTACATTGGTAAGAGTATGTGATACAATATACATGATGGGAAATGCAACCAACTTAAGGTAGCTGCAGGAACTCTAACTCCAGTGCACAGGGTATCTCAGCCTTGATGTTGGCTTGACAATAGCCTCTGCACTTGTAAAACAGTAATCCATGCCCATTCTGGGGGAGTTATCACAGGTGAATCACTACGCTCACAAATAAGATTTAGGAGCGCATTCTCTGCACCAAGCACTGGGCTTTGTGCAGCTCCCATTAACACTGAGCTAAAAAATACAGCCCAAAGCACAAATCCAGGATAAATACCAGATGTGGGAAATAAAAGGTGTGCTTTAGTCTATCCATCATCTTAATGCCTGCAGTCTCACGACTCCTTCCTTCCCAGCTTATTTGTGTTCTCCTTACTTTGATATCATCCTCCAGTTTGGTTGTGTTTCTTCCCCTGGCTTCTCTGCTTGCTTCCCTCTGATCCCCTCTGCTCCTGCTGAAGTCTGAGTGCAAAGGCACTAGCAACAGTCTCTCCCCTTTTACAGGGCCCTTTTCTTTCCCGTGCTCTGCTTGTGCCCCCCTTGCAATTCAAGATACCTTCTAGAAGATAGGAAGGAAGCTCTGATCCCCTCTCACCCCTCAGACACCACCCAGTGTTGCAGTCTCTCTTACAAAAGAAAGGATGCTTCTATATCTGAAATACTCTCTTGGGACTGAAGCAATCCAAAATGTGTTCCCATCTCTGCTACTAGTTCCTCTCTCTGACCTTTGGCAAGTCACCTAATAAATTCATACCTCAGTCTCCCCTATATAAAGAGTAGGTAATAGTACTTCCTGTCTCCCATTATCACTCAGTCTTGTCTACTGAGATTGTAATCTCATTGGGGCAGTGACTTTTTATAAGAGGCCTTTCTATATAAGCTCTTATGGCTGTGTTCCACCGTATACTTAGATGCTGCTGGTCCCCACTGGTGCTAAACACAGTATTTAGGAGCCAGAGATTTGATTTTCTATTCAAACCCATCCCCAGATACCCATTAGAGCAGGCTGCAAGCTGTACTAATTTCTGTTGGCCAGCTACAGCTGTCCAGGGATCACACACCATCTGGGTATAGCTGATGTGCGTCGCTCTCTGGCCTCATCCCTGCCCTCTACAACCCCATCATTCATTTGCCGTGCCTCTTTCTAAGTTGTACCTACCTGGGGCTAGAGAGAGGGAGGGGAAGAAGAAAGGCCTACTAGCCCACTGCCTGCTAAGGTCTTTCCCACAGTAGGGGCACCCAGCAAGCATTGATGGGGGTTCGGAGTGACAGAATAGGGACAACAACCTAGTCAGATATTTTGATCGTATCCTTTCTGTTTCTAAGTCTTTAAGCTTCTCTTTCCTCTGGGTTCTTATAAATGAGGACCATGGACAAATCTTTATTATTAGTTATTGAGTTCACACATTAACCTTCTCTACTGGTGGGAGGTTTCCTACGCTAAGTTTCAGCATGATGTGAGTTTGTTACGCTTGAACTTATGAATCAGGTGTTGTGGGGAGGGAAGAAAAGGACTTTTATCATGGAAATACTCGTCTATACACATACTGCATTAAGTGCATCAGCATGAACTGTGCCCCTACAATAAAGGTTGTTTTAATTTGACTAAGAATGAATAGATCACTGTGAATCAATTACAATCTAATAAGGGTCTCATTGTAAAACCCGCTGATAAGACGGAGTGGCATTGTTCAGGACGGCACTTCAGAGACACGGGATTTCAAAGGAACCATAATGCTGACTTAAAAAAATCTTTGATCTCCGATTCTAATGGGAATTTAGAAATGCCCATCTCTGACTCTTTCCATGTCACAATAAGCAGTTGTTAGATTATTCTTAAGGGAGACTTTCCTTCTTACAGCTTGAATAGGAGAGGGGCTAGCCAGTTACTGCATGCAACATTAGGCCTTATATGCCTCTTGGTTGTAGATGGCTGCCCCAGTACTCCACAGAGCAAGACAGAGACCAAGATTTAGAGAGATTGTATATTTTCACTTGCATCCACTCACAATAAATGCACAAGGATGACACAGCCTTTGGCAGGAAAAGATGTGTTTTGAGACTGTAAATGTTTTCTCATTAAGAAGCTGGATCACCATGTTCCTCCATGGGCAGAAGAGTGATGGACCCTTATGGAGCTTCCTCCATACC
Organism: Alligator mississippiensis; assembly: GCF_030867095.1. Classification (NCBI taxonomy): domain Eukaryota; kingdom Metazoa; phylum Chordata; order Crocodylia; family Alligatoridae; genus Alligator; species Alligator mississippiensis. Next base: position 77,564,042 of record NC_081831.1, on the reverse strand, counting down.
TTTCCATCACAGACTGGGCACCCATACTCTTCAGAATGACTTAGAGGCCTCCTACCTTCATCTTTAGGTGCACATCTAACTACACTGTGAGGCCATCCCTCACAGAACCACTCCAAAAGAGCTATCCTATGAGGGTATCTCATTGAACTTGCCCTGAATACGTGATCATCGCTACAGAAGATACTCTGCCAAAAGGTTTGTACTGCATGATATTGCAGGAGTGCTATGCAGAGGAGATATAAGAGTGTACACGTATAATTTAGAGCAGCTTCTAGTGGCAAGTGAGAATATGCAGTGTTCTTCTTACACCGTCAGGCCAATAGTTGATGTTATATGTTGCTTCCTGATCAAGCAATTCTTCAACACCAAGGGACAACTTTTGCTAGGAAACTGAGACTTTCTGGCCAACTCATCCTATCAGTATTTCCACCCTATAGGAGCTGTGGGAGGGATAATACTGCAGAAAAAAAGTAAATCTATCTTCTTCCTCTGTGTTGGACGTGGGGAGAGGAGTTTCCTTACACATGGGGGGTGGGGGCATAATTTCCTCCTTAATTTTAAGCAAATGTTTAAAAACTAAGAAAAGGTAGAAGAGAGGTATGTGTGCATGATTGTGCAAAGAGACCACGGTTAGTCACCATGCCTACAGTAAATGTTAGACTGGCTTATGAAACCCAACATAATTTTTTTGATGGAGTCTTGCATCTCGCCACTTCAGTAACAACTCATATTAATAAACGTGACAAACTTTGACACCATGGAAGTTAATAGCCAAGCCTCTTGCACATAGCAATAGCAGGAGGATTTCCTAATTTATTTATTGAAGTCATACAGTCTTAGCAATATCTCACAGTCCTGGATAATAAAGGCTCATTTAGTAAGGGGAGAAATGTTGGTCGGTACGCTAAATCCTTTCTTGACAACAGTATGGTTGTCTCTCAATTCCATCAGACACTAGAAAGAGCTGGTGGCAAGGTTTGCACATCAGAAGAAGGCCAGAACATCTTACAAGGCATCATACCTAGGCCAAGCAGAGCCTCTTAAGCCAATGGAGCTTAATTCTCAATGTGGCCACCTATGTTGCGGAGCCAGTTTTCTAGATAATGTCTGAGTCCAAGTCAAAGAACTGAACGATTAGCTATAGAAACACTGGACAGTCATATTTTCAGGCTGTACCTATTTGTTTGGCTCTCATAGACTTGTACAAACTCACAGTTGCTACAACAGACTGCAACTAGATCACTGTAAGCAGGCCACTTACCCCACTGCTGAAATAGGCAAGTCAGCTCTGACTCCAAATTTTTAAACCATTTTTATTCCTTTCAGGAAAGGCTTTGACAACCATAAAAAAAAAACTATCAACTGAACCACAGTAAACAAAATTCCCTAGCCTCTTGAGAAGCAATTTTAGCTCTGTATTTGCTCACAGCACCAGGCTGCAGTCGTCTTCTGGGGTTCTCAAATCTCATTATGGCCCCACCCTTATCACCTGGTCATCAGTCCCAGCTGGCTCCAAGTCTCCCAGCCAAGCAGACTATTAGGCTGTGTATAGACAAAACAAGGGGCATGTGTGCACGACCCTTTAAAGTGAGTTAAATGCTTTTGCACCACTTTAATGGTGTTGGTGTTGGCATGCATCGGCAGCATATTTAGAGTGGATGGGAAGAAATTAGTAAGCAAGGAATCCAATTTAAGCACCATTCCTAAGCTGCCGAGGACGTTGGGTGTTAATTTCCTGCTGCTGCTTTTGAGTAATGTGCATGATTATTTTACTGAGAAAAGGGGGGAAATGGAGACTAAGCAAAAATTGCAGTTCAGGAAAATTGTGCCCTATAAATTATGCTGATAATGAAAGCAAATGCAGCTTGAGTAGTTTTAGTTTGCCCTACTGCTGCGAAGCAGAGCACCAGGCTCTGCAGCTCGGGGGGTCTGCAGGCAGCCCGTGCAGGCAGCCTGGCAGCAACCTGGGAAGACAGGCTCCGCCCAAGAGAAAAAAAGTGGCAATCTTTTTTTTTTTTTTTTTTTTTTCCTGGAGCCTGCCTGCCTGCCTGAGCTGCGCGGAGACCCGGTGCTACCCTCCACAGCTGTGGTGCCCCCTGGGACCAACCAAGCTGGGTGCCTGTGGGTGGGTGCTGCCTGGGCGACGGGGAGCTGCTGCTGCCAGCCCTCCTGCAGCCAAGAGACCACTCCACCTGCTGGCAGCTCGCCCTTCCCTCCCTGCCACTGGAGAGGCATGACACAGGGGTTTAAAGGGCTCTAAATTGAAGCGGTAGGTTTTTAAAAACACTGCTTCAGTTTAGGACCCATATCCCATCTATACACACCCTTAGCTGCTGACCGCCTGTGGCTGAGCTAAGCCCTTGTGACTCCAAGCATCTCCTTACACTTACTAAGAGGTAACTAAGTGTTTTAGTAGAATTTTTTTCACCTCAAAACTCATCCTAGGTATGGTGACTGTTAGAGCTGTTTAGACTTTCGAAGTCCCTGATTCATGAATGAAATCCCTGGTTTCAGTTCCCTATTATTTGTAGAAACACAGCTAGTTATTTTGGCAGCTGCTGAGTATTTGTGAATGCATTGGTAAATCCTAAAAGTTTCACAAACATTTTTCAACTAAAGTTAGGTACCAAAATGCAATGTTTTTCATGTTTTATTTGACAAGGTCAGGAAGTAGGATACTGAGAAAATATGACCAGGATAATGCATATCTATGGCTCTCAACAATATCTAATGTTAAAATGATTAAGGATAAGAACATATTAAACCACATGTTTCAGGATTTGAGCCGTTAGAGATTAGACTTAGGATCTTCTTACATCTGGTTCGGCAGCATTTTCCTACCATCCTCTGAAGTATTGAGTACAGGCCAGTTTTAGTGCTGGAATGATGTGCCACGTGGGCTATGGGCCTAATCCAGTTTGGCAGCTCTTATAAACCTTCCTTTATTCATAATTCTCTTTTTTTTTTAAAGTCAGAATCATCCAGTCAAGGGACATAAATAATTTCATGTGATTTAGGTAATTGCTTATGTCACAAATCATCAGCAATTAATATTCAAATGGTTAACGTGAAGAAACAAGAGCCTGAAAAATTATTTGTCCAGACTATATAGAGAATGCTTAGTGAGAACAAATAGATTTGTATAAGTTAAGAATGGATCATGAATGATTCATAAACAGAATGAAGATAAATGTGCAGCAAATGTTATCAGCAACAAATAATTTGAGGATTTCAACAATATAATTAATAAAGGGAGAATATCACATATTTTGGTGGAGCAGTGTGGTTTAAATTAGTAATCAGTAAATTCAGACAATGATACTTATCTGAACCACCCAGACCTATTTTGAACTGGCAATGCCAGTTCAAAGGATTTTTTTAATACAGCCTCGGGTGCCTCCTTTCTCATTTATGCCAGGAATATTTTAAGTGCAGTTTTTATGTTGATATGTTGTCTCCTCTGATTCCAGTTCCAGGAAGAAACAAAAAGCACATGAAAATGCAGTCAGATTTAGTTAGGTAGATTTAGCTCAGTGATCAGAATAGGCTTATATTTTTATTTGAACTGAACTGATTTGCTCATTCCTGTATGAACCTCTTTTGTTCTTGATGGCCAAATGAAACAATCATAGAAAATAGATATGCGAGGGAGGCAGGATCATCCCTAGCTAAACCAGCTCAGCCGAGTGTTTGTTTAACAACAGCCTTTGATAACGTTAACTTACAGAACTATTCACGTATTCAATCAGCGAGGTACACAGACGGTTTGGTCTTCTGCAGAGATGAACGCTCATTCACTTTGCTACCCAGCCCCTCGGACACCAAGAGAAATGCTCCAAACTCCTTTCTCTGTTTCTTCTTTAGGGATTCCCAAAGCAGAGAGCCTTTCAATGAAGTTGATATAAATTACTCTTTATCAAACAGGTTCCAGGAAAGACTTATGACGTCCTTTTCCTAAAAGGGCATTTTAGTGCATGTGCCAATGCCATGTTGAGAAGTTTGGCCAATGAGGTCTTCTCTTTATCTATGGGACAAGTGTGACATAAGCAACTTCACACACAGCCCCATCCAATCTGGAGGTGACATGCCAATTCTTCCATTGAAGAACTGATTATTCTCCTTGCCTCGCTATATCAACCCATGAAGGTATCTCTCTCATCAAAAAGTCAAGTCTTGTTTTGGTTCTTGTTGTTTTTCCTTTGTGTGTGTGTGTGTGTGTGTATGGACATCACAGACATTTCCATTTTAAAGGACTCCACATGGACCCATTTGTTTTTCAACAAGTTTTCAACTTTTTCCCCAAATGATTTTTTCCCCCCAATAACTATTTGTATTGATATTTTTCATTTAAAGAAAAACTAGGCTTTTAGTAACAGAAGCATATTCAAGCCATTTAGTAATGTGTTTTAGTGTGAACCAAAAATTAAACTGGGATGGTTTACTATTTTTGTGTTAAAAAAGACCATAAATGTTATGCCAATTTTTTCATTAAAAGTTTCTTTTTTAAAACAGGCCATTTTCCTTTAAAAGTTTCAACCAGGTCTAGCCTTTTTGTTGAAGGACAACACAACTACTAATACTTTTGTCTAACCAAATGATGCATTTTACATCTACTGAAAAGTGAAACGAGGCTACCACTTTAGTCTGCAAAGTCATGAGAACATTTCTCGATACCAAGTAATGCAGGACTGATGAGATTTACTTTAGGGAATTCTAGTCCATCCGCATGCCTAGCATTTAACTTCCTAAATGTAGAGGTGAGCCCCTCTCTATCCCATTACCAAACCACTGGAGCATTCAGGCATCATTTTTGCATGATTTACAGGGCTGTTTCTTTTTGGCAATGCTAAGGAGGCAAAGGAGAATGGTTACAGAGAAAGCAGAAGTTGCCTATAGCTTAAATTTAGGATTGGATTTAGAATGAAAGTTAGAATTTAGAATACAAGGCAAGCTATGTTATATTTTATGGGTAGAAGGGATATGATGACTACCTATTTGTGCACTGGGCCCCCTTTGTGAAATCCGCTGCATCATGAGGCTAAAAACAGACTTATTCCAGGTCTAACTGTCCCAGGCTTTAACTCACACCAAAACAGGTGGGTGATAGTCGTTTACACATGCAGCTTGAATGGCAGCTAACTCAAATTACACTTAACTGTCCTGCAGAAAAAAGTGTTATTTAAGTATTTCACAGGTACTTAAAGTGTGGCAATGGGTGAGTATGTCTGTAGGATCCCAGAATAAAAGACTTTGTCCTGGGAGCAATCCAAGGTCTGTTTTTTTGGCCACAGAGGGCTTGTGAGAGTTACTGGTTGTTTAGGGCCAGGCCTGCCAGGGCCAATCCTACCTTTACAGTTGAATTGGACATCACAGACATGTAAGATTCAATTGTAGAGGTAAGATGTATGAGACAGAAGACTTAGGCATTTCAGCATCTGTTGCCTAGTGCAATTCAAAACCTGGGTTTAAGCATTTTGATGCCACATGCGATGAAGGAGGAGATTTAGGTACCCATGAAATTAGGTGCAAGGACACCAGCTTGATGAGAGACCACTGAGGATGGAGGAGTGCCTCACAAAGGGAGCTGGGCATCTCACTTTGGCATTTAGGTGGGTGCCTCTGTCCTCCGGAAATGTTCAGCCAGAGGTCCCTTGCCTATGCCAGGTTATTCCTTTCATGCAAAAAAAAAGAAAGAGGAAGAAAAGTTTGCACCCCTTTCCCACCTCATATGAGCAACACTCACCAGAGACAGCAAATAACTTCAGTTCAAAACTATTCTCTCCTTGATTTGGAGAGATAATTTGAATCCAGGGTGGTTTGAATCCAGACCAGAAACCCCTGGTCTTATAGGGTATTCTGCGGTGGATTTTTCTTTATTTCTGGTTTGAAGAAGATACTTAAATATTCACTGAGCCAAAGAAAGAAGGAGATTGACTCTACGTCATGGTGGTATCTTCAGTCACCTGGAAGATCCAAGTTCGAGCCCTGCTCCGCTGTTTGTTATACAAAGTGAAACAGCCCCTCCAGTAGAGATGGAGAAGAAATAACTAGACAGAATACCTGACTTGGGCAATGGTTAGTATGCTCTGTTGGATGTGTGGATACAAGTCCCAACTCCAAATTAGGCAGAGAAGGTATTTGAAACAAGATTTTCTATATCTCAGCTGAGTAGTCTAACACCTGGGTCAGTAGATATGCAAAAAAGGAAGCACAGCTCCTGTTGGCTTTCTTTTGTTGGGAGGTTAAGCATGTTTGTTTGTAGATCCTGCTTGGTTTTAGATGAGAGATCAACGCTGTCAAGACTCAGGTGATTATATACAAGACCAACTGAAGAAATATATATGTGCCAGTGACATTACCAGAGGAAATGTAGGTGTCATAGGCCTTTCAGTACTAACGTGCTTGGGTAGTAGCTGAGCAAGCATTTTATGAAGGTTAGTGAGCACATCTACATGTTCATTAATGCACCTTTGCTACTGTGCATTAAGTTTAGTACCTCTAGTATGAGATACCAGATAAAGGCGCAGTAGCTGCACTAATGCACAGTAGCAAAGGCAAATTTTTTGTGATGCTTAATGCACAGTAGATTAATTCTACTGCACATTAGCACAGTTTTTGCCGTGATGAACTAATGCGCAGTAGAACAGTCCACTGTGCATTAACGTGCCTTGTGTAGCTGCATCCAGTGTCACCTAAACATAAATCCTTTTTTTTAATTTAACCCCAAAATCTCATGTTGTTTCTTTTCTATCTATCTATCTATCTATCTATCTATCTATCTATCTATCTATCTATCTATCTATCAAATGTCATACATGTCAGCAGGTATTTTAAGTTTTCTATTATTAAGTGATTAATTCTCTGCCTCCTATATGATTCTCCCTAGTCCTTGATCTCTATATCGTAGGCCATATTATTGTTATGGAGTTAATTCAGGCTATAATTTCTGCAACATTGTCATTCCTTTACATTTTCTCTGCATGGAGGTTAATGTTCCTTTAACATCTCTGCCTGTCCTTATTGTCCTTTTCCACACATACGAATGATCTGAAAGAGCAGGCTCGTTGACAAGACTGAGAGTGACAAGAATCTCTCTCTCCTTCATACTTCGAAATAATGCATCATAAGCAGAAACGGCAGAAGGATGAAAGAAAGGGAGCTCTGTGTTTCAGACCAATTGTTCATCTGGGATTCTGTCTTCTTTAGGCTCTTCAAATGTTTTTTGTGAATCTAAAGGAATTTTTGACACGCACCTGGTTTCTTCCCACTGGAAAATGAAACGGTGTGAAACGTTCAGTCTCTAACACAGGTACAGGTCTGCAATGCCACTCATAAGAGGAAATCACTGAGATGATTGTAGTGCTGTTATTGAGAAGATTGGCATTATCTGATTTATTCAGTAGATATTATTTACTTGTAACAGTTGTTACCGTTCATTTACAACAGCTCTTGCCAAATTCTCAGTACATTCCCTGAAGAACGATGAGCTCTGCTCCGAATTGCTAACACCCAAAGGGCAGTCGAGGAAACAAGGACAAGGGAATAGGGAACAATTTTTAGGCAAGTCACTTTGATTCCCTGTATGCAGCCCAGCATAAGTGTCTTCCTAGGAAGATCTGCATCATGTGGGCATGGAAGGTGCCTTGCAGGGAGCTTGTGCCATGCTTGTGGGCCAGTAGGCAAGAAAGCTGAAGGCTGATGATATGAGAAGCTGACAAATGGATGGACATGGTTGGGAGCATCAGTAAAGTGGAAAGCCACAGGTGGGGGCAATCTGAAACCTGCCAAGGAGAGGATGAAGATAACATGATTAATAATGAGCCTGGCTTTCAGCCCACGGAAAGCACAGAGATTGTAGTAAATCTTCTTTTACGGGTGGAGTTCAAGTGTTGATGTGGTGTCGAGCAGTTTAGGATTTCTCTCTGAATAATTACCTGAGGCAGGCATATGATATGCCTCTGATCTATTCCACAGGCCACAGATCATGCCAGCTTTGGCCGTGTGTTTATACTCCTTAGCTGTAGTCCTAGCCCAGCAAAGCATTTCCAACACATGCTCAAATCAGCCCCCCCTGCCACCCAAAGCCCCTTCTGTAACGAGGAGAGGGAATCTGTGTCATAGCAAATACCACTTGTAGCACCCCTGCAGGTGTTTCATAAGTTTCCTGGTATACTTGGACTATTACTCCCTGCTGTCACTGAAAAATGTCTATGAGCTTTCAGTGGCCTGTGAGCCTTTATAGAGCCCAGAGAGGCAGAGAAGTGCGTGAGAACCGTGCATCGCTTTTGTTACTGACTTACCTGGCTCCTTCCTTAACAGTTGCTCATCTCAAACACCTTTCACTTATCAAGAGATGCCACACCCCCAGCTGCCCTATAGATATTTAACTTTCTAAAGCCAGCATTACAGGATGCTCCTCAACGCCTGTTTTGGACCGAGGCTGTAGGAATGAGATCATTCTGTAGGAATGAGACCTTACTTAAAACAGGGCATGGTAATTTCGGGGTAGATCGTGAATGCTACACGCTGAGCAGCCGAATGAAGATATGCCAGGGGTATCTGGAAGAGCTGTTTTGCAGATCAGTAACGCTAGCCAAACCTTCCTTTGCAAAGAAACTGTATAATAACTTTCAGTTTATGTTATAGATTGTTATGACAAGTAAAATTCAGATCTGGATTTTGAACCTCCCGGTAGTTTGTGGGCTGGGAGCCAGAGGTTTGCTTTGGACTCGTGATCTTGGCAGCTGGAGTTGGGATACCCTATCCTGCATGCCTGTGGCTGTTAGGATCTGGACTTTTGGCCTCAATCCCACAATGCAACCTTATAGAAAAAGAGCACTTGAGCCCAAGCCAGGTACTAAAGACCTGTAGAGAACAACGGAAGCTAAGGACTTGCCATCTTAATGCTTATTGAATAGGGATGGACTTTGCATTTGATTGCATTTTTTTTTCTGAGTCCAGGCCTGAGTTTAGTCCTTTTATAGTATAAGAACTGTGAAATTCAGAATTAAATCTAATATCTGGGCCTGCTTGGAGCAGAGAAGTTGGATGCTTGGGTTTTTAAAAAACATTCAATGAGAATTTTAGAATAATGTGGTGAACACAGTTTGTAAAATAACTGCAGTAGTGATATGCTCTAACAAGCCCAGATGGATCAAATCTCCAAGGGGCATTTGTATTTATAGCCTCCTGCTTATTATTTTAACTACTAACTTTTACGAGGTAAACTCATTATTATTTCTATAGTCTTTTACTGTCTCTTAAAATCAGTGGAAGGCAAAAGAGGGCTACAAATCTGCTGTATTTACAGCTACCGAGCTAAATTCTAACAATGATCAGATTCCCCGTACATTTCTTAAATAAAACATGAGAATAACACTGTCTCCTGACCCACCTTTTCCCTGAATAAAAACAGAGATATTCTAACAATTAGGGACGTGTCAGAGCTATTGACTGCTCAGCACTTAATGTCTGCTGCATTTTTGAATACAGGCACTAAACTTAACATCACTAAATAGAACAAATGCTGCACTGGCATCCACCCCATAAAACCACATTGAAATAAATGTAAGTCAATCCAGGATGTAGCCCCTTGTGTAGTAAATGCATCTTCTAAAATCAAATCTTTTGCAAAGTTGCTGGGAATGTGAAAAGGTGTTGAATACTCAATAAATTATCTAATGGCTTAAACAGAGTTTCAGTACTCCTGGGTTCTCTTCTTATGTCTGCAACTAACTCTCTCTGCAAGCTTGGATACATTGCTTCACCTCTTATGTTCCAAATTGCACATCAGTAAAAACAGATTTAATAATAATTTCTTCTTTCTGCTTGAGTGATTTGATTTTTGTACTTAGAGATCGCAGGATGGCGGCACCTTTGTTTTGGTCACAGTATGAATACTACTTCTATTTGAACCTCAACTGTTTTGGAGGGTTAACATGGACTGAGAAAAAAAAATGGCATAAAATACTCTAAGACTAAGGGTGGGGTTTGGTTCTGTTGTCTTGCAAGCTGTATGGACCGTTCACGAATAAATGCTGATTTTTTTTTTTTTTATACAACCCAAAATTGCATTTTATCAATGTTTTTTATTCTCCAAGGATTAGAATTTCTTGCTTAGCCAACATTTTTTTTTGTTCATAATATGACTCTTATATTTTCTGTTTGGCACCTTGCTGCACATGTGTTAAATTTATTCAACGGCAGGAATAGAAGTGGGTAACTGATTTCCGCCCCTTCTCCCCCTTAAATAATTATTCGTTGAAGAGTGAATTTTTAGCTGACTTGAAACTATTTGCAAATTCAGGTCAAATTTGTTGAATAATTTTGGCTGAGCTGTTTAAAAGATTTGCTTTAATTTGAGCAACATATTTAATCTAACCTGAACCTTAAAAAAAAAAAAAACTCCACAAAAGTCAAATCACATTTAGTTTTGGAAGATTTGAAATTATTTTTTTTAGTATTTTAGTGCTCCTGAACCCCCCCCCCCCCCCAAATCAAAATATATTGAATAAAATATTGACTAGGACCTGTGTATGGCCACAGATCATTGAGTCCTTTTAATGACATACTGTTATTGATTACAAGTATTCTTAAATTTCAGAATGGAAAAAGAGGAAATAGGTAGGGAAAATATATCAAGTTTATTGGCTTAGATAAAGCTTAATCTTCTTTTCTACAAGTATTAGCTGTATTAGCCTTTACACTGCATTTCATTCCAGGACACCAGACAAGGTTATGCAGTCCTTTTCCATCATGGAAATATTTGTAATGGTTATAGGAAATGCACAAAACAGGAGGAAATACTTAAAATGTTTAGGTCCTTCTGACTGCAGAGTCCGTGAAAGATATTGGAAATATTTATCATCCGTCTGTCTCTAGCAAGTCAGCTATAATAAATGTCCAAACAGGATCAATTTGCCAGTTCAAAGACTCATTTCATCGGTTTGTTGAGAAGCTATGGTATTGAATGCAAAAGTGTAGCCAATGCCGCCCCCCCCCCCCAAATTAAATAAATCATAAAGTCCTTTTAAAGTGATTTACATTGTGTTGACAACAAGAATTTTTGATAAATTTAGTGTAGCATTCTGAAGTAATTCCCCAGTTTGACATCATTTGCACTGCAATATAATTAGATCTTCTCTCGTATATAAATTGATTATATATATAATTCAAGAGCATATAGAACCCAGCTATGATTGTGGAGATCTGAATATTGAGGCTCTCAAGGAGGACAGATGATTCAGTGGTGCATGGCTAATTCAGAATGGAGGTGGCATAAAGACCATTTTCGTGCCACAACCCTCCAAGCTCACAGCCCTCGGTATTGAGGATTTGGTGCTTGCCATTTTTATTGACAGAGGTACTATGTTAACTGTGATGATGTAGTAAGGCACTGAGAAGACAGATGGCTTTGAGCTTTGAAGATACATGGCCACCAGGAAAGCCACAGGAAAGTGGGTCATATTTATCTTTCGCTGACATTCGTGCCGTGAACATGTATCACCAAGGATAGGAGTCTACGGAGACGCTCTTGTTTATTCCACAGCACTTCTGAGCCACTTAATTCTTAATCTCCGCACTGATGAATTTTGGCACAAACTTTCAAAACGTAGAGAATAGATGTCAGAATATTTTTACTTTTCCATTCTTGTAAAAATGTTTTCCCTTCTTACTAATCTCCGATTGTGACACAAAATGTGCCTTCAGCATTCAGCGGCGCATCAAAACTGAATTCACTTGACAGCTGGATCATAAAATAAAGGCAATCTTAATGTTTTGCTAAGTGAACATGCTGGTGGATATTTGCTGATCACTATCAGCTTAATTCAGTGCACCTGTACAGCTCAATCAGCTGTGTACAGTGCTGCCTCAGTGCCTGAGAAATAAAATAACGTGAAAAAAAGGAATGAGCGAGACAGTGTTTTCAGTTGCGCGTTAAAATATTTCCACTTGAAACTTGACTTCAACTGGCAAAAAGCATAATTCATAAGAGCACATCTGGGATCGTATTTGTTTAGGAAAGGGCCTATGGGGGTGATATATTATGAATTTGCAGGGGCTTGTGGGAAGAGGTTAAGGACTAAATGGATTTTTATTTCAGCGAGAGATAAAGGTAACAAATATAGTGGAAATTTAATTAACTGAACAGGATGATACATTTTAGAAAGGGCTGGTTTTGGCAAAGCGCATACAAAGGGGAAATGAACTGAATTGTATAAGCACACAATTGATGGAGTTATTCGGAGATGATATTAAGTAAGTGCGTTTTGGAAGCTGTGTTAGTTCTTTAGGGAACAAAACTGACAATTTAAAGAAAAAAATTAAGATTTGGAGTAAAGAAGAGTTGATGGTGATTTGGCTTGTTGAACAATCTTAAGAATAACAGAAAGGATAAAAGGTTAGCAATCATTACGAGTGATTTTACTTTAAATTTGTCTCAGCATAGATAAGATGAAATGCTTCAAGGAACTGACTGAATTGTGAATTGGTTTGGTAATGGCAGATTTTTAGTAAATGTTTAATGAATCGGTTATATTTAATGAAGGATCTTTTCCCAAATAGAGAGTTCTTTAATGGATCAGATAAAAGCATAACAAGATCTAATGGGTGGGAGTCCACATTAGAAGAATTTAAACAGGAAACAAAGAGCAAAATGTTAACAGGGGGAGTAATTAGTCATTTCAAGAACTTATTGGAGGCATCGAGGGAATTCTCCATTACGTATGTGCTGAACTACAAGTTCCTGAGCTCAGTACAGGAATTATGAGTTGAATTTCTATGGATTGTGTTATGCAGCAGGTTGGACCAGATCATCTTCAAGATTTCTTTTGGCCTTAAAATCTAAGCATCTATGAAATGGCCTAGTCAAGGGCCAACTTCTCTCCCCATGTGATACTGCCACAGTTGAAATCAGTGGAGGGACTTGACTTGAGTTCCCTTTGGCTTCTCAAAAGGAGAGAAATGTTGGCAGAACATTCTCTGTGCCACTCATTTTCAGAATTGGCACCCTCATGTAATTTAGTCTAGATGTACTGACCCTCAAATCCCAGCATTCACAGGGAGTTGATAGCAAACTTTAAAACCAAGGGAGAGATCAAATGCTCTGTGTGAGATTGGTGACTAGAGCAGTTTGGGACATAGTTGATCATTTCTTTTTGTCGAAATATGCCAATTTCCTGAAAATAACCAATAATGCCAGTAATGTGGATTGCTTCATGGAATTGCAAAAATAAAGGGGAAAAAAAAAAGAGGGGTGGAGGGAAGTGACAAGAGAGTTTTGAGATTGTCTAACAAAGATTTTCTTTTTCATTCAATATTAAGTAAGAGAGTAAAAATAAAAGATCTGAATTGAAATGAAATATTTCAAAATGATTTAAACTAACATTTTGATAGGCCCAAGGTAATTTTCTTCTTGGTTTGTTGGTTCATGAATAATTTCAAGATTTAAAGCTTTTCATCGTTATTTAGGCAGGGAACTTTTTTATTTATTTAAAATACTCATGGAATAGAAACAAAACCATTTCCTACCCAACCTTACTCATGACCTTGTTTTAGTGTTTCTGAAAAGGGACTCTAGAGGAAGTGTTACTGAGCTCTATTGAGGCTTTTCAGCTAGCAGGCATGATGGAAAAGGATTCTATCGTTCAATATTCTTCACCCTTCCCATTTGGTGACAGAGCATACTCCTTATCAGATGCATACTCAAAATCCTGATCGAGTGTGTTCTGCTGAAAATCTCTGCAAAATAAATGTCCGCCACATAGGCCCTACTGTATTTAGGAAATACATGCATCTCTATAACCTCAGTGAAGTGAAGAATCATTGTATGTGCCACAATAAAGAGGCTGTAAGCATTGAGCTATTTGCAGAGTGAAATCTTAAATTTAACTTTGAATTATTTTATGTTTATAGCGAGTAAAAAAATCCCTTTAACTTTCCACAGAACAAGTTTTCATCTTGTTTTAGATTTATTTTATAAATATGTCAGTCTTTCTTGCGCTCTAGAATTACCATAATGATCTCTGCTCCTTACAAGACAACCAAAACCATCATCCAGTCATTTATCTTTCTATGGCTTGCAGATTTGCCATGAAGTATACAGCATAACTCAGTGTCAGAAAAATCTATAAGCGCTTGACCTTACATTATGCCATATTTATAAAAATATCCTTTAATTGAACAATATTTTACTCACTAGTCTTCATTAAAAAGCTGGCATGGACATAAGGACTTTTATGGTATGGAAAAGCATTATGTATTGGGTGGGGCCAGATCTCTCTCTGGTAGAGCCCCAGGGACAGATTTGGATTATTAAAATAGAATTATAATGCGGGGGGGGGTGGTTATTTCCATCTTTAAAAGTGTTGGGCAAGCACAAAGAAAGGTAAACTTATGACTACTTGATGCAGGCCTAATTCAGAAATCCTTGCTCAGCCAGTATTTTGAGTCATATACGTAGGGATCAGACATTGCATAAACCGGTTTGACCCAAATCAGTTAAGTCTGATACTACATTCAACCAGGTTTATCTCAACCCAGTTTCAGCCATTTTCAAACCAGTTTATGTGCACTGAATTTCTGTTTTGTTACGAGTTTAAACCAGTTTCTGATCAGTTAAACTGGTTTATGTATAATGTCTGTCCCTAACCATAAAGGACAATGATCTTTAGTTTAGCCCAAGAAATGTATGTTTCTGTTTTGCCTGATTGTTGAGCAGTCTTTGGGCTACTTATTTTAGCTGCCAACCATCCTGTAGTCACCACTGTTAATGGATTTGTGTGTGTAAGTCCCAGTCTTTCCTTTTATACCAGTTGCAGGGAGGGTTAATAGGAACGGAGATACTATAACAGCTCAACACAGGTGTGATCTTCACAAGACCTTTTATTGTGAAAATGTCCAGATAAAATTATTGAGGAAAAAAAAATCTAAAGAGAAACATCATTATCTAAAGAATGTGTAATGAAAGGAATTAGAGAAATGGACATCATTTTCCTGACGACTTTTCATGTTTTAATAAGAAGCTGTTTTACTGCTACAGTGCCTAGATGTTGATTTGTTTGTTAACTGGACCTAAGAGACCTGTGCATACATCATTTGTTAACCTCCACTCCTTCTGTGGCTGTTTTAACTTTAGAGCTATTTCGGGCTTTTGTGGAAGAAAAGAAAAGGATTCCATGCCTCTTTATACCCTTAGAAATGTAAATTATGGGTATTGTGATTTTCTGGGCAAACCATTCTAAACAAACTGCATGTTTACATCTTTAATATCTTTATTTCTGGAGACAGATTAAGTAAAAATCAACCAGAACGTGGGGGAGGTGTTCATTTTTTATATACAGAGAGTTACTTCTTTTTCCTTTTTCATCACAATTCAGTTCAGTCAGGTCATTTATATGGCCCTCATCTTCACAGAATTTGAGAGCTAGTAAGATGAAAAGTTGGGTTTTTGGTTGCCTTTCTCTGTAGAATTAGAAAAGGTAAGATGGCAGCTGGAGTACTACGTCCAGTTCTGGGCGCCGCACTTCAACAAGTATGTGGAAAAACTTGAGAGGGTCCAGAGAAGGGCCACCCGTACGGTCAGGGACTTGCAAGATAAGCCATACGAGGAGAGGCGGAGGGACCTGGGCCTCTTCAGCCTACCGAAAAGAAGGCTGAGAGGGGACTTGGTAGCGGCTTACCGCTACATCAGGGATGTACATCAAGAACTCGGTGAACAGCTGTTCACCAGGGCACCCTGAGGAAGACTAGGAGCAATGGATACCAACTCCTGGAAGAACGCTTCAGACTCAATTCCAGGAAAAGCTCCTCACAGTCAGGGTGTCCAGACTGTGGAATAAACTCCCTCCAGTGGTGGTGCAGTCACCCACCCTGGAAATCTTCAAAAAGAGACTGGACTGTCACCTCGCTGGGGTCACCTGACCCCACTTGTCTTTTCCTGCCTAGTACAGGGGGACTGGACCCAATGATGTACAATGTCCCTCCCAGCCCCTAGCAATTCATGAATCTATGAACCAAAATGATCAGAAGTATGGAGCAATTGCCAAACCAGGAGAGACAAAAAAGGCTAGGACTCTTCAGTTTGGAAAAAAAGCTGGTGGGGGGAGATACGATAGAGGTCTGTAGAGTTGTAAAGGGGGTATGGACTGAGTGAACAAGGAACTGTTGTTCACCAAGTCCCAGAATACTAGATCTAGGGGGCACCCACTGAAATCTGTAGAAGACAGAATTAAAATCCACAAGACAAAGTCCTTTTTTTAATGCACTGAGTAGTTAACCTGTGGAATTTATTCCCACAGGAGGTGATGGAGGCAGATAGCATAGCCAGTCTCCAACAGGGACTAGACGTAGTCATAGATCATAGATCTATTAAGGGCTGTTGAAGAGAATGATTGGAAATGTTTCTTGTGGTATCCCTAAGCCAATAAGAGTAGATGCCAGGGAGAGTAATGAATAGGGGAGAGATTAGGGCTGTGCAAAATTCTGCCAGGTGTTTCATTTCAAAGTTGTTTCTATGCGTTTTGAGCTTGAAACAGTGAAATCAAAATGAAACAAAAGGTTTTGAAACAGCTTTGAAATGAAATGAGGGCACATGGAAAAGTTTCGAAATGTTTCGAAGCTGGGTTTAATTGGCTTCAGCGCTGCTCCCAGGTGGCAGCGGCAGCCTCCTCTCATCTCGTGCACATATCCAGGTGCCTGCACCCCCGGAAGGGCTGCAGGGCTGTGCTGGACTTCTCTGAGGGGTACGGGGTCCTGGATCTGCATGCGGGATGAGAGAAGGCTGCCGCTGCCAGCAAGTGTCACGAGTTTTGCTGTGAACAGTTTGAGGTACAGTTTCCCAGAAACCTCTGCACCTATCTCCTTGAAGCTTGGTAGGCTTCATGCCCTCAGCAGGAGCTACCATCACTGCAAGTTTCATCTCAATGAGGCAAGAAATGACAATGTTTTTGGCATTTTCATGATTCCCCATTATAGCCTATCGGTGAAACGTTGGAACAGTTTTGACTAAACGAAACAGAACAATGCTTCGAAACAAAATGAAATGACAAAAAAAAAAAAAACTACTGTCCCTTCAAAACGGTGAAATGGAAGTCAAAATGGAATAATGCTGTTTCTCACAGCCCTAGGAGAGAGCACTCTCGATCCGTCTCTCCCTCTAGCATCCGCCTCCACCACTGTCAGACATGGGATACTGGGCTGGGTGGACCATTGGTCTGACCCAGAATGGCAGTTCTGATGTGACCTTTGTTGATCTATTTTTGATCATGCAAAAAATCACTTTTTTGATTAAAAGTAACATTTTTCATATTTGATTTTTTTTAAGCTAAAAGCTGAACCGTTTAATGTACGTTTTTGGTTTTCAGCCTCTTGTGTCTTTTATCTCTTTCCCTTTTATCTTTTTCCTTTCACCCTTTTCACTTATTTTCTCTAGTTAGTCCCCTTAGTTCAACTGAAATGAATTTGGTTTTGCAAAGCTGAACACCAAAAATGTTCTTTTCTCATTTTGTAGAAAAAAAATGCTACTTTTATTTTGAAATACTCCGTTTGCAGAAAATACTTGCCATTCAACCCTATGGGTGATATCCTCTGGCCTGTGTTATGGAGGAGGTTAGACTATATGATCTATTGGTCATTCAATCTTTCTAGGGGGTCTGTGAATGATCACACAATTTTATTTTCCTTTGTGGGCCCTAAGAAAGTTGGCATAGTACTTGTTTCTTTAAAGGAGTAAGCACATGGGAATGAGAGAAATGGATAGAGAGATGAACCTGAATGCGTTGAAGTTACTGGTTGTTCTTGTTTCTCTTTGTCATATTTTGTTTACGTGGGGACCTGGAGTGAAATATTACTACTTTATTTTTGTCTGCATTTGTCTGGTAGCTACCCTGCAATTACCCACTTGTGCTAAGTGTTATACAAAAATACAACAATAACAACCAACCCCTTGCCCCAAACAGTGTATAGTATACGTTTAAAACGAGGGGGGATACATGGATACAAGCAGACCCACAGGCAGGCTGAGCAAGAGCCAGCCATTCCGATGCATCACTGATTGCTGTGGCAGTGCCTTCAGGTATGCCACTTTTTCTATTTCTGGATGCAAATGCTCTGCTTATCGAAAAAATTTATAATGTCTAGAATTATGAACAAAATCAGAACATAGGTGCCATGAATTGTCCTATACAGATCAGGGTGACCTACACAAAGTTAAAGGACAACTACAGCTACCTGGTCATATTCTGAAGAGTTGGACAGTGTTTTGGTGCCAGTTACCAGCAGAGCCACATTCGAGTTTGACATGACCAATGGGACAAGAGGACTCCAAGCAGTGTGAGACTAATCAGTCCTTCCATGCGGATATTCCTTACAGGAGTTCTTTGAGTTACTGTAATGATTGAAAGCCATATAGAGGGATGGGTATGGATCACTGCCTTTGACTTTATTATAAGGGATGTTTTTGCATGCTGGGATATACAACTGGCATTCCTTTTCTGTGAGCTAATGCTCTTTCCCAGTCCTGTGTTGCTTATCTCTAAGTTACAACCTCTGCTATAGCTAGCCAGCCACCACAACTTCCTCCTTCACCTCCATTTTTTTCCTGATTCTCTTGCCTGTCCTCCTGCCTGAGTCAATCCATCCCCCAGTCATGTGGTTCATTCACAGTCAATGTCTCATCCGGCTACCCTTTCAGTCCCAAAGATAGAGCCACCATGTCTTGCAGACACCATGCCATTATGCTCACCTCCCAATGGTTCTATTAGAAAAGAATATCTTTTCACAAAAAGCTAAGTATTTTGTTGTTCACTTACGTTACAAATTACATGCTGTGTTTAACTCACACAAACAATTAATCTGGTTCATCAGTGCAAATTTGTTATGGCTACAGAGCTCATCAAGGCATTTGTTTCAGTAGAGCCTTAGAAGGACTTCTTTATCAACACAGGACGCATTCGGAGGAGGCAAGGTGTGCCACCACTACGTGTCCCCGGTGAACCAAACATCCATGCTCGTGAGGACATGCCCAGAGATGTCACACTTCTGCATCAGTAAAAACGTCATCAATGCATTTTCTCAATCCACAAAACAGGACATTTTAAGAATATGTCTCAGCATCTGCTAGGTATTCAAGAATACAATTTACACCGACCAAACATTGTTAACTCCTCCATTCATGGGTGCCAAGTTTTATTTTTGCTGGGGGCAGTGGGGTATTAAGACGATGAATATGTTACACATCTCAGGTGACAGCTCTCTTCCCAAGGGGGGCCAGGGCTCTTTGGCCCCCACGTACTTGGCACCTCTGCCTCCACTGCCTAAAATTCATCACATTGGTGGCACAGCGACCTTTGAGCATGTCCATGTTGAGATCTACAAATGACATGTAAAAGTCGAAAACTGCTCTAGTGTGGCCCTGCCATTGTGACACAGAGCTACTCTCTCCGTGGTTCCTCAAGAAGGAACTTTTCCCTACTTTAGAATGATTGATTGGAAAACATTAACCATAAAACATTTTGTTCCTAGCAATTTCTATGCCCTTCCAAACATTCAAGAGGTACCGTTCCAACAGCATGCCCTTCCAACAGCGTGGCAAGAGGTACCATTCTGGTAAATTATAGCCATACATATCTTGATGAATTCCACTTTGCCGTGACAGATAGGTAATTTCTTTGCTTTTTTGGTAGGTGGATTAGACCCTCCAACAATAGCACTGCCCAGAGAAGGTCCAGTGGAATCACTAGCCCGTCCTTGGCAGGATCATCCATGACAACACTCATATCCATCCTATGTCCAGGTGATGCTGCTATTTTGAAGCCTGGCCCCATGGTCTGTGGTTCCTCGCAGCTATTAATTTGGATGCAGCTACCAAGTGCCAGTTGGGATGAAGCAGATAAGCTGCTGTACTGAAGCTTCTTGCACTAGATTCCCCTGGTGTATGTAGGCAAGTCCTAAGAGTGCCCTTTCACAGTCTGGTTTACTCCAAAATTATACCAAGGCGCTCCTTCTGTGCAATGAAAAAGAGCTATTCAGTGCTAGTTCCCATTGTAGATGAACCATAATTTCCATAGTAGATTATTTCTAGGGCAGGTTTTCTCACCTAGAGATGAGCTTCAGCTATTGGCCAGCGCTATAATTGACTCGGAGGACTTCAGGTGCTGCGTTGTACTTTGAAGAGCCAAACAAATCCCTTGAATTCTGCCTTCGATAGGAAACCAGTACAGAAAGCATGTGTTTCATATGGTCAGTGATCTGACTGCTCAGATCATTCTGCAGACTTTTTAAAATTGAGTTTAGACCCTTGTGTAATTTGGTTCTGTCGAAATCAGCAGTCCTGTAAGTCTGGCAGCGCAGATCCTGGGAGGGGGTGAATGTGTGTAGGTGGAAGCAGATCACAATTTTATTCTGCTTTCCTGGTGCTGGCAATGTTATAAACATCCTGCCATCCTGATATTATCATGTTCCTGTTAAAATATTTGGTTGATGCAAATGGGAGCCGAGATGTAATATTATGTA
This sequence comes from Alligator mississippiensis, assembly GCF_030867095.1. Taxonomy (NCBI): domain Eukaryota; kingdom Metazoa; phylum Chordata; order Crocodylia; family Alligatoridae; genus Alligator; species Alligator mississippiensis. Next base: position 77,543,531 of record NC_081831.1, on the reverse strand, counting down.
TATGGCATTGCCCAGAGCAAAGTATGAGCACCATGACAACAAGTAGCCTGCAAGCTGTCATGTTATTTGTGTTCAACTTGCAGAACAGCATCTAAAAAAGCATCAGCTGACAGAAAACCTGAACATCAATAGCAATCGGGAGAGAGAGAATAGAAAGATTGAGATTGGTGAACAGGAAACAATGTGCATTACCAGGAATAATATTTTTCTGTGGTTGATATTTTCCAATCAATCGTTCTAAAGGAAACCCAGCCCAATGCAAAATACCTCTGAAGCAGCCACTTCCATCTTCATAAAACATTCCCTCTCCTGCTTGGGCTGTTAGAAGAATTTACTAATCAAAGCTGACAGCACACAAGAAATCCTTCTAGCCTCCTCTAACTTACAAAACTGCCAGCCAATTATAAAATTGACACACATGACTAAGGGAATCTGCAGAAACATCTTTTAACAGAGCTGAGATAAAAGTGCTTCAACTATGACATGGGAAATAGGCCTACTCGTTCACATAGTTTGTTAGTTCTTCCCATCTGAGTTCAAGACAATTGTTTCTGGTGATGCTGCCAACATCCTAATGGCCACTGTCCAGGTTTAGTCATGGTTAAAAGCGTTTTTCTCCTCGGGGCAGAGGGTGGGGGACAGAAAGGGCTTTAGTTTGGAGGAATTCAGATGAATTCATGACAGCTGTATTTTGTATAGTCATTCGTAGGAGTGCAAAGCGAGTGTAGCACACTGTTCCCCTCTGAAAGCATTGGCAGTGGGCATGGATCAGTAAGAATTCTGCTCTGGTGTCAGGTAAGAAACAGCTAGATGCCACATCCTGCATAATTCACATCATTGGGACTACTCGCATCACATAAGTCAGATTTGGATCTAAAGCAGCTGATTTAATTTTTGAGGCTCGAAGTGACGTCTGAACAGAAGAAGGTGCTGTACTGAGTTAGACCAGTGGTCCATCCAGCCCAGTCGCCTGCCTCCATCAGTGACAATTAGTACGTGCTTTAGAGGGAGAGCACATCAATGGGGCATGTCTAGAGTGGTCCATCCGGTCATACCCAGGCATCAACCATCACTGGCTTAGGGAACTTTAACACGTGACTGCCCACAAATCTACTATGATTTTGTGTCGCTGCCCAATGGACAAGCTCTGCAATATGCTTGCAAAAACATACAGCACAAAACTAAAAGTGCTGATTGGCTGCTTCTTTAGTCTGCTTTAAGTGTTTTGTAGTTCCTGATACTGTGGCACTTAAGGTCCGGCAACTGTCAGGAAATATGGGATGCAGTCCTACCCTTGGAGAGGCGAATCAATATTTTAGTATTCATTCACCTGTCGAGCAAATTAAATTAGTCTGGCAGAATGTGAGGCATCATCAACACGCACAACCTGAGAAGGCTAAGATTTTCCATGTCACAGATTCAGCATTCAGTTTCCTTGAATGACATAGGGTATCTAATAAACTGCTCTTACAGTATGCCGAAGCACTTTTATAATGCCAGGAAGCTGAAATAGTAATTTAGTATTTGGCTTCATTAACGATATACCCTCCGAAAAACTATGAAAAATTCTGCTGACAAACCATCTGTTGGCTGTCAGCTAGGGATTGATGGCATAGCCCTCCAACTACATTAGATGCACAAAAGCCTCTTGCAGAATTCAGCAACCGGTCCCTAGAAAGTAAACTCCTTAATTGTGTTCATCTTAGCTGTCACTGTAGGAAATTAATATCTCTATTTCTGCCTTGTTTAAAAAAAAAAAAGGCGGTTTGCTATTCAATTGCCCCCAACTATGATGGAGGTTTCTCATCTTTAGTATGAACGGGATGACGAACAAGGAACAAATGTCAGAGATCTGTAGTGCCACCTAGCGTTAGTGCACGAGGAGTGCACAAGTCTGGGTCACGTGGGTGAGCACTTGCTCAGGTGAGTGATACTACAGGAATCACCAAGGCTGTTTATAAATGATGACCAAGACAAGACAGGGTGTTTTCTTGTCATTGAGAGGAGGGAGAGGCCATTCCTACCCTGGAATGGGCCCATAGTATAACATTTAGGGCACTTTCTACAGAGGTGGGAGTTGTAGGTTTGGATTGCTTCAGACAGAAGTGGGAATTGAACTTGGAGCTCTGCCCATCCTAGGGGAGTGAGTGCTCTAACCACTAGAGCATAATGTAAAAAAAGAGGGAAAGGCTTGGCGGGGAAGGGTTTTTGAAAGAGTGAACTGTTTTTGAAAGGCATCGACCTTTTTGAGTAGGCATTAGACTTAGAAGTCAGGTGAGTCCTAGCTGCCCTGAGTCAGGCACCTGGTGAGGAGGTGGGCTTTTAGACACATCCCTGGCCTCCGTATTCCCCTGCCAGCCAGCTCCATGCTGACTTATAATGGATTTCATGCTGCAACATCTTCTGTGGGGAACCTGGGTACTTAGGATTCATGGGACCAAGTGCCCAAAAGTTAGCACTGGATCCAAAGCTGGACCTAGATTTAAGTGCCACTGTGGCAGGGCAGGGACTTGTATTCAAGGCCTTCAAGTCCTAAGCTAGTAGGCTGTCACTCCGCAGTTTCCCATATTAAACCTTTATCCATATATCACCAAGTGAATGAAAGTACCCTGCATCACCACTCAGCATGCACTGTAGGACAAGCGAGAGGGCAGAATAAGAGGGTGAAGTCTTTTTGACCAGTGGCTATTCCTATAAACACAGCTATGTGATTTTAATCTCTGCATGGTATAGACTAGACCTCACCTTTCCCAAAGATCACATTGCGAAGGATGTGGTGGGAGAAACCTCCCTAAGGTCCGTTGTCTAGCTGTAATTTGATTGACAGACAACGCGGGTAAAGAAAGACAGCTGTTTATTTGCTCGAGCAAAGACCATAAAGCCAGCAAAAGGCAAAATGCCCCCCCCCCCTCAAGGGCGAGGCGATCTTTTATACTTCTTACAACAAAGCAAGACTATATGGTTAACAAAAAGCAATACTTGGGGCGGTGCTCTACAAATCTTTGTAACAGCATATTTCTATTAAGCTGAACTAGCACTTTTTAAAAGCTAAAAGTTAAGTAACAGTAACATTATGTTAGCAAAACCTTACACAGTAGAAGATACTTCTCAAGGACACAACCAGTAAGCTCAAACAATGGTTTCTCTGTCTTATCTTACTTCTAGCTGTAGCTGATTTTTTTTTAGCACATAGACAGATTCACTTTTTAACTCAGAAAATGCTTGTTGCAGTTAAAATGATTACTTGACACAAGCAAAGGCCTAGCTATCATTCTGCCTTGTGGTCAGCTGCATTGCTAGGCCACAGGTCATGCCTTGTATTCAGCTGTAAAGCTAATACTTCTTAATAATCCAAATTATTGTAAACCTAACAGTATGCTTTCAGAAAACTATTCTATTTCAGGGTAATGACAAACCTGCGCACTACAACTCCCCACTTTGTTCCAATTTTTCAGAGGAAATTTTGGAACACACTTTTAGGTATTCAACTTCTTGTGGGGTTAGGTTTTGATGATTGATGCCGGATATTTGTACAAACTGACCATACATTTTTACTTGCCTTTGCATAAACTCTTGTCCTAGAGAGCATAGACACTGAAAACAGCACAACAGGCAGATTATAGTTATAACAATTCCAATTAAGCTTAATACAAAAGGTCTAAGCCATCCTGTAAGGGAAGGTAACCAATTTGTGAGCCAACTAAGAGATGTATCTTTGGGGATTTTAGCTATATCTTTGGCTTTTTGGATATGGACAGCTGCATCATTGAGGTGGGTTTGTACTATTGTAAAAGAACTGTTAACCCAAACGCAACATTCTGGTCTGATAACTGCGCAAGCTCCCCCTTGAGCAGCGAGGAGAAAATCAAGGGCTATACGGTTTTGAATTACCATTTGTCTGAGTTCTTCTTGGGTGTCAGCCAAGGCAGCAACGGCCTTCGAGAGTTCCTTGTGACCTTCACTGAATTCATGAGCCATGATTTCTATCACAGCTTGTAGGCAAAGTGTAAATCTTCCAAGACAAGCAGTGCCTACTCCTGGGAGTATACCTGCTAAAGAACACCCGACTAACACTCCTTTGGTAAGCGGAGTTTTTTGATATTTATCTACTATATCACGGCTTTTTTGCAAATCCCTCTTGTTTTGCCACCTGCCCCATGGAAGGTGCGTGGCAAAGGACGTAGAGGGTTTTAGCATTGCCGGATAGCAGATACCTTTTCCTTTGGCAGGGATTTTATGGTAGGTGTGGGAGCCACAGACCCAGTATTGTTCTTTTAAAGCAGCGAGGTTTGAATACTTAGGAGGTATTCGGCCCCCGTTTCCTAACCCTAGCACCCCGCGTTCACCCTTTGATTTAAAGGAAGGATTTGCAGTTCCATTGAAGAAGCATTGTCCCCGGGAGGTATCAGTATACAAACAATACCACAAGGTATTATTTAAAGAGGAGATGGGGGTGCAGATAGGATTAGTGCCCTTGGTTAAATTTTTGCTGCTGTAGAAATCATTGTAAGAGCTGCAATAGGTAGGAGTTGCTGTGTTATTATTACGCCAGTCTCCTCCACTAGAACTACTAAAATAGTGGTGACATATGCTTGTGCCTAAATTAATGCAGTCTGATACTGAGCAGTTTACATAGAAACACCAATCTCCAACAACAGGCTTTACTAAAAGGAACTCTTGTTGACTTTGGTCCCAAGCTTGGTTATTAGAGGGGTTTAAAAGTGACTCGATGGGGCCCAAGGGGATGGGAGTTATAGGAATGCCTCCTTGGGTGTGTAGAGGAAAATGACTGCACACCCAACAATCACTTTGGTTTTCTGCTTTAGCGGCTCTCTCAACATATTGGAGGTACATATTATTATCAGAGATGTGGGCAACATTAGGTTTAAGAGTAGTCTTAGCCTGAGGAGACTCTGCAAATTGTCTGAAAACTGGGTGGCTAGGCTTCACACAATATTCTGTTCCATAAGTAAATACCCGAACTTCTGCCGAACTACAGCAATGTGAGGGAGGATACCAACGGGCAATGTTGACCTTCCCGTCTATATCAGAGAGTTCGATTGAATCGCTTATCCAGACAGGAAAACCTCGGGCACCAGGATTAGCACATCTGCAGCAACTGGCAGCTATAGCTGACCCCTGTGAGAGACTTATTTCTCCAGCAAAGAGAAAGATTAGAAATAACATAGTTATAAAAACCATATTATAACCAAAATCAGCACAAACAGTATGCACAACCCTGCAGCTCCAATAACTGATCTTCTGGGACATGTTACAGTCTCAAAGTGCTTGGTTTCAGCTGATCCAAAAGTGTTTAGAGGATGCAGTACTTGGAGTTTGGTGCTTTCTGGGCTGGGCAGGACCCCAAAAGGGTGACAGTTCATTAGTGGACCTTGGTTACTTTGAGTTTTATATTATCTAACGGGCTGCAGGTCCAGGAGGTGTTTGTTTTTATTTTTTTGTCTGCTTCTGGCTCACCCTTGTCGCGGTCAGGTGGGCGTGCGGTGCTCCCACGTCGTCTTCTTCTGGCTTCCCCTTTTCCAGGTCAGGGAAGATCGCGTTGGAGCCGATCCTGAGCTCTGGTGAAACTTCTGTCTTCTTTGTATGAGTATAATGAATCCAGTTGTCCTTCTCTGCTATTTTTACGGCGGTGTGGGAGGTGAGGAGGACTTGATACGGTCCTTGCCACCTAGGTTCAAGGGGAGACCGTTTCCAAGTTTTTACATACACCCAGTCTCCAGGCTGGATGCGATGTGCTGGGACATCGGCAGGGAGGGGTTGGCTTAAAGCAGCATACCTATGGAGAGATTTTAACTGAGACTGTAGAGATAAAATATAGGAGGTGAGTTCTTCATCGCCTAAAAGAGAAGAAGTGTGAGCCGGTAATAAGGGGAAATGTTGGGGAACAGGGTGTCCAAACAGCAGCTCGTAAGGGCTGAGCTTTAGTTTTCTCCTGGGGGTAGTTCTGATGGACATAAGGGCCAGTGGGAGAATCTTAGTCCATTTTAACCGGCTCTCAGCACATAGCTTTCCAATTTTTTGTTTCAGGGTCTGATTCATTCTCTCTACTTGTCCTGAGCTTTCTGGGTGCCAAGGGGTATGGAATTTCCATTCTATTCCTAGGCAGCTGGCCAGTGTTTTATTTATGTCAGCAGTAAAATGCGATCCTTGATCACTTTCAATGATACGTGGAGGACCAAACCTGGGTATAATTTCATTAAGGAGTATTTTTACTACTTGCTGTGCTGTAGCTCTTCTGGTGGGGAAAGCTTCTACCCACCCCGTGAGTTGGTCAACAATTACTAGGAGGTTTTTGTACCCATTGTCTTTAGGCATATCAGCAAAATCTATTTGTAGTCTTTCAAAGGGAGTATAAGCCCAGGGGCGGGCCCCAGGGGGTCCTGATTTTTCTCCCTTGATATTAAACCTTTTGCATATACTGCAGTGTTCTAAAAGCCTTTTTGCTTCCTGGTAGACTCCGGGTGCGTAGAACAGCCTGTTAGTGATAGTGGCAAGTTTTTCACAACCTAAATGCTCGCTTTGATGGAGTTGTTGCAGATAGGGTTTAAGAGCTGCTTTAGGTAACACTATCCTTTCATCTGGCAATCGCCATATTCCGTCTTTTTCACAGGTGGCTCCTGCTGCTTTCCATCTCTGTTGTTCTAAAGGTGGTGCAGACTTGTACATTTTTGGCTTTAGCAATATTCCCAAATATGCCTTTGACTGGGGAATTTGAGCTTGGAAGGCTAGGGCGGATAGTGGTTGTAAGGCTGCTGTTTGAGCTGCAGCATCGGCCAGGGCATTGCCTTTTGAGACTTGATCTCCCTTTTTGGTATGAGCTGGGCAATGCATTACCGCTAATGTTTTTGGCAACATTATAGCTTGTAGGAGATCATTAACTTGTTTAACATTTGATATTTTAGTTCCAGAAGCTGTCATAAATCCTCTCTGTTTCCACAATTGTCCAGTGGCATGACAGATTCCAAAGGCATACTTAGAATCAGTCCAAATATTTACAGAGTGGCCCGATGCTAATTGACAAGCTCGTGTAAGGGCAGTAAGTTCAGCCGCCTGCGAGCTCAACTGCCCAGGCAGTGGTTCAGCTTCAAGTACTTCAAATGGAGTTACTACTGCATAACCCGTTTTTCTAACTCCATTTACTAATTTTGAAGAGCCATCTACAAAAAAAATCAAGTCAGGGTTGTCTAAGGGTAGGTCACTAAGATCTACCCTGGGTTTGTCTGAAAATGCCGCAACTTGAAGGCAATCATGAGAGTCTGGTTCCCCGTCGCTGGGTAGAGGTAATAGAGTAGCCGGATTCAGGGTATTACATCTCTCTATGATCAGGTTTGTAGCCATTAAAAGTGTGGTTTCATACTTGTTCATTCTCTGATGAGAAAAATGTTGAGTATTTTTCTGGAGTAGAAGTAGGGCAACTGCATGTGGAGCCTTGAGGATAAGGGGATATCCGAGGACTAATTCCTGGGCTTTCTCGACTATGATTGCAGCTGCTGCCACTGCACGAAGGCAACCTACTCCCCCCTTTGCCACTGGATCTAATTGTGCAGAGAAGTAAGCTACCGGGCGTTGGGTGTTGCCTAAGGGTTGAGTAAATACCCCAGAGGCTACTCCTAGTCGCTCATGGACAAAGAGCGTGAAAGGTTTTCGATAATCTGGTAGCCCTAGGGCAGGGGCAGAAGTTAAAGCAGATTTTATATTACTGAAACTACGGGCAGCTTCATGATCCCAAAAGACTGGCTCTTCTGCCTCTTTTGTAGTAAGCTGTACAAGTGGTTTGGTTAACTCTCCGAAGGCTGGAATCCAGGAGCAACAGAACCCCACCATTCCCAGCAGACCCCGAACTTGACGCTTTGTTATAGGCTTGGGAATATTTAGGATAGCTTGGATTCTGTCATCACTCAGGCGTCTTTGGCCAGACTCCAAAATGTGGCCCAAGTATTTAACAGTGGATTTACAAAACTGAAGCTTATTTGGTGATACCTTGTGGCCTTTGGCGGCTAGTGCAGTGAGTAAAATGATGGTGTCTTGAATACATGCTTCTGATGAGGCAGAGCATAAGAGTAAATCATCCACGTATATTAGAAGGGATGAGGAGTTAGGAAAAGTAACATCTTGCAAATCTTTGTGAAGAATTTGAGAAAAAATGCTGGGAGATTTTACATATCCTTGGGGTAACCTTGTCCAGGTCAGTTGAGAAGAACCCCAGGTGAAGGCAAAAAGATATTGGGATTCAGGGTGGATGGGGATGCTGAAGAAAGCAGAACAGAGGTCTGTTATGGTATAAAAAGCAGTGTCAGGGGGTATTGCAGTTAAAATAGTATTGGGGTTAGGAACAACCAGGTGTTGAGGAATGACATACTTATTAATTTGTCTGAGATATTGAACCAGACGATACACAGGTTTCCCGTCTGGACCAGGCTTGGGTTTCTTTACTGGAAGTATAGGTGTGTTACAGGGGGACTGACAGGGAATTAAAATTCCTTGTTTAGAAAAATCTTCAATTAAAGGCTTGAGTCCCTCAATAGCTTCTGCTTTCAAAGGATACTGGGGTACTTTAGGTGGCTCAAGATTGGTACGATTTAGAATTTTGACAGGATCTGCAGATTTTAGGAGTCCCACCGAGCTGGAGGTGAGGCCCCAAAGCTCTGGGGGTACCCTTTCTTTTAGAACAAGGGGAAGAGACTGCAAGCTCGAGTCTTCTGTAACTGCAAGCACTGTGGCTATCGTTGGGACCAGGGAGGACGGAAACATTAGAATAATTCCGTCAGGTGAGCACTGTATGGTGGCTTGTAGTTTGCAAAGAAGATCCCGTCCAAGAAGGTTAACAGGGCCAGTTGCTAGAAGAAAAGAGTGTTCTGCTGAGAGGGGGCCAATTTTTACATTCGTGGGTTGTGAAAATGAGCAATGGAAGGGTTTTCCCTCAATTCCCATAACAGTGACTTGTTTTTCACTTGGTGAAAGATGTCCTTTGGAAATACTGGAAAATGTTGCCCCTGTGTCTAGCAGGCACTCGTAGACGTGTTCTCCTATCTTTAAGGGTATTAGGGGATCTTGAGCACTGCAGTTTAGGGTGACTTCTTTAGGTTGGACAGAGGATAGTTGCAGAAAGTGGCATGTAGAATCTCCCTCATCACGTCAGTCGTCACATTGGTTTTGAGCAAGATCTGGGGTAACAGTAGTGAACTGAGGGTTCTTGAATTTTTGATTTTCAGGGTTATCACTTGGGGATCTTTTTGGTCTTAACTTGCACTCTCTTTTCCAGTGTCCTTCCTGTCTACAGTAATGACATACGTTGGGCCCATACGGTTGGTAGGTACGGCCCGGTTGCCTAGGCACAAAGGGCCTCGGGCCACGGGGCAGATTGGTTCTATAGGCATTTGTGGGCTGTATTACTGCTGCCAACATGCGAATGTTGGACTGATCTTCCTTTTGTTTTTCTTTCTTCTTTTTTTCTTCCCTTCCATTAAAAGTTTTAGTAGCAATGGCTAAGATTTCTGCCATGGATTTGCCCTCAACACCCTCAGTGTTATGTTGAAGCTTTTTTCTAATATCTTCGCTAACCTGACTTATGAACGAACACAAGTCTTAACACAGGCAAAGTGGCAGGTGTCTCGGGGTCCATGTTTCCATACTGACGTATAGCTTTACAGAGTCTTTCAAAATAGTCTGAAGGGTGTTCTTCGGGACCCTGAACAGTAGCTGTCACTTTGGACCAGTTTGTAGTTTTATCTCCTGCTTTCTTTAATCCTTCTAAAATGCTGTCTTTCAGCATTCGTATTGAATTTTGCCCCCTTTCCTGATTGTAATTCCAATTCGGATTTTGCCTGGGCACGCCATTAGGCATGGGGTGGTTTTCATGGGGCTGATCGGCTAGAAATTGGTCAGCATGGCGTAGTACTTGAGTCTTCTCGTCCATAGTTAAGAGGCTTTCGAGAAGCTGCATGACATCTGACCAGGAGGGGTTATGAGTCATGAAAATGGTTTTGAAGCATCTTAGAACTACTTTGGGATCATCTCTGAGCCTGGGGGTGTTTTCTTGTCAGTTTAAGAGGTCTGTGGTGGAGAACAGAGCATGTGTCCAGTGACTGATAACTTCTCCACCCTCGCCAGGCACAGGGTATTCTCTTAGAGGTAACTGAAGTTCAGGCTTAGACAATTTTTGACGAGTGCGATTTGAAATCGGAGTGGAACTGGAATCTGGAGAGGGATCTCTGGACCCATCTCCAGATCTGGGACTCGGGGATTCTGAGAGAGACAATCGAGGTGATGCCTCCCGAAGACTTCCCAGTCCCTCAGCCGGCCCAGGGGCAATGTTTTGGGGTTCAAACATTTGGGGTGGTATCAATGGTAGGTTAGGGGGCCTAGGCATGGGTCTGTAATCATCTTCTGAATATGACGGTGGTGCAGCAGGTTTTGGATATAAAAGGGGAGCTAACAGATTTGGAAAAGGTGCAGGGGTCTGGGAAGCTAAAGGTTTTAATTGCTTGCTAGCAACGTTGTCCCATAAATACCAATAACTAATTTGGCCAGGGTGGAGGTCCTCCAAGATCTTTCGTAAGGCAGCCAGACGATTTAGGTCAAATGATCCATTTTCTGGCCATTGTCTTCCCAAATCTAACTGGGACGTATAAGACGTCCAATTAGTTAAACAGAGTTCTGCCATACGAGACTTGGACAGTTCCGCCCGTCCCTCCAAATGTTTCCAATTCTTAATCATAAAATCAAGGGGTGAATCAGGAATAACTTTCCCTAGACCGGAACCCATGATTATATCCAAGCACAAGCAGTCTTATTTCCCTAAGTCCTACCTGCCTAGAAGCTGTTTCGTCCACGTACAACAACCGGTGTTCTCGGACCCCACTGGCTTTCTCCGTGAGGAGGGGCATCTTGAGTCCGAGACCCTAGTCATTGGCCGTTATAACAGCATTTCTACCTTATATCTGTGTCTTTTGCCTTTCGGCGAGGCTGCTGGCTCGATCAGCGTTTAGATCAGCAGACAGATACCCTCAAAGACTGCTTCCAGAGACCTCTAGAGGTAAAACCAGAAAACCAGAAACCAGATAGAAACCAAAAACATACCTGACCTGAGGTACTCGCCGGTACCGTTCCTTTACCCGACTTGAGGATCTCGCCTTATTGGTCCTGAGGGGACCGTCCACCTCCCGAGACTAACCCAATAGGTGAACTCACCTGGTGCGCTCTGGGGTGTCGGGGGATGGAGGTCTCCAAAGGCGTCAAGCTAGACGGGTCCCATCTGGGGTACCAAATTGTGGTGGGAGAAACCTCCCTAAGGTCCGCTGTCTAGCTGTAATTTGATTGACAGACAACGCGGGTAAAGAAAGACAGCTGTTTATTTGCTCGAGCAAAGACCATAAAGCCAGCAAAAGGCAAAATGCCCCCCCCCCCCCCCTCAAGGGCGAGGCGATCTTTTATACTTCTTACAACAAAGCAAGACTATATGGTTAACAAAAAGCAATACTTGGGGCGGTGCTCTACAAATCTTTGTAACAGCATATTTCTATTAAGCTGAACTAGCACTTTTTAAAAGTTAAAAGTTAAGTAACAGTAACATTATGTTAGCAAAACCTTACACAGTAGAAGATACTTCTCAAGGACACAACCAGTAAGCTCAAACAATGGTTTCTCTGTCTTATCTTACTTCTAGCTGTAGCTGATTTTTTTTAGCACACAGACACAGATTCACTTTTTAACTCAGAAAATGCTTGTTGCAGTTAAAATGATTACTTGACACAAGCAAAGGCCTAGCTATCATTCTGCCTTGGGGTCAGCTGCATTACTAGGCCACAGGTCATGCCTTGTATTCAGCTGTAAAGCTAATACTTCTTAATAATCCAAATTATTGTAAACCTAACAGTATGCTTTCAGAAAACTATTCTATTTCAGGGTAATGACAAACCTGCGCACTACAACGATCTGCAAAAAGCAAGCTTCACAGAAGTCAGTTTATCTTCCTTAGAAGTATAAAAGGTTGAGTCAACCCTGCTGGGGTTTGCAATATAAGGAGCTGATCAAATTATTGAAATTGTCAGCTTCTAGCATTCTACTGTAATAATAAAATAACCACATTTTACCCGATACTTTTAGATAGCACCTTTCCCTCCAAGCCATCCCAAAGTGCATCACAAACTCAAACACAATCTATAGATAGGAATTGCTTCACCCACCACTGACATGCAACCACCTACAGGGTGAATCATGGAGACTGCTGAAGAGTGCACATCAGCATTACACTAGAGCTTAGACTGTAACGTGGAGAAGAGTCTTACAGGCCTGCCTCTGATCTTTCTTTTTTTGTATTTATATTGTAGCTGAATTGTACACCAAGTAAAAGCATAGCCTGGCTATTTTTTTTTCTAATTGAAGTAAAGAGTGTAGCCACCCAGATCAATATGTAGGATGAATATTAAGGTTACTAGTGGCCCTCGTCTTGGAAAAATACCAAGCCCTAGTGACTGCATCGGGTCAAGCTTTGATCTCCTCTGAAAGACCGTGCCTACCCAAGGTGATAGGGTCAGTCTATTGCAAGGAAACTCTGTTCAACACTGGATCAAAAAAAAAAAAAAAAAGACCAACCTTGTGCCACCAACTATCTCACTAGCTGTTTTCCATATCCAGTCCATAGTCATGCCATATACTTTAAGCACATGAACGTAGACCAGAAGCAGCATGTACGGCCATTTGCCAGTGCCAGGGGCTGCATGGGGAACCTAGTGTAAGTAACTAAAGGTCGGGGCAAGAACCGGTGGATCTGTGGGGTGGAGAGGGGTCAGCAGGTCTGGACAGGGTTGGTGGGCCTGCAGAGGATGTTGTCCATCCATGAGTATTCCTGTATGCATTGAGAGCCCAGACCTGGAGCTGAGCTCTACCTATCCACCTGCCCCCAACCCTATTTTTAGCCCCCCCAACCCATGGAGTTACCATCAGAAGAGGTGAACTAACTTAGATTGGGCCCACCATTTTTTGCTCAATTTAACCCCTCTGAACACCCGCATAGATGGGAATTTAAGTCAACCTAAACCTATTTAGGTTGATCTAAATGTAACAACTGTACTACCCCCCATAGCTAATTCTTGGAAATTCCTTATCCAAGCGCTCATCCACAGCCCAATTCTGTTTAGCTTGGAGGCTGTTAACACACCTGTCTCCCAAGGTCTCAATGTGGTAGGCCCAGCTAGGATCACACTGTATGCCAAAGACAGCTGACTAAACATTGAAACCATACTTAACTGGAAGAGAGAAATGTCTGTGCTGTGTTAAAATGAATTGGGTGCTGAGGTGGTATTATCGAGCCTATTGATCCACATGCTAATCTATGGCACTGTTCTCTTTGTGCATTGTTCCATTGAATTAGCATCCCAATCATCATAATAAGCCTTCCTTCTTGTAAAGGCACAATGAGAAACGTGACTTGTTGTTGGTGCTAATCAGGGAGGAGCACTATCAAAAGCTGTGACCATGAAGCACTATCAAGCAATTATTAGACCCTGAATGGAGCTAAGGCTCCACAGGGACTGAACTATGAAAGCTTCATGAAACCATTTCAGTCACAACTGTCAAAAATCAAACGTTTGATTAAAGAAATCCCTTAAACCTTGAAGAATTTGAGTTTTAACAATTACTGCATTCTTTGCTTTTAAGCAAAGGGGAAAATCCCTTACATTTTTAATATAAAAAGAGAAACAGAGAAAGGATAGAAAGGACAGAAGATGTACATGGAAAGCTGGAAGGCTTCACTCTTGTGGAAGTCTGGTAGCCAGACAATTTTACAATTATGAGCTTGCTTTTCTGGGGAGAGGCAGTGTCACAATTTGATTCAAGAGACAAGATCACGAGACAACTAACTTTGTTAGAGTTGCTTTCCCTAGCTTTGAGAGTCAGTCTAGGTCTTGCCAAAAATTCTCTGCAAGGCATCTGTGCTGTGAATGAGACACGCAGGCTGTCGGGCACTTTTCAGTTCATTCATCCACCTATGACCCACTTTTGCAAATCCGCATTTATGTCACCATCTCTTATTCACTGAGTAGACCCAGTGACTTCAGAAGGGACTACTTAGGTGTGTAGGGGTTTCCAGGATCCATTCCTTACCCTAGCCAAACCCTACTCTCAGTTATAGCTGTGCAGTTCTCTCCCATATACCTACCCACACAGAGCCAGCATCACACATTCATAGCATAATTGAACCCATCTTGTTGAACTTCCATTAGCAACTGCAATCCATGGGCATTTGTATACAACACGGGGGTTTAATTCTCCCTAAATTGAAGCGGTTTTTTTTAAAAAAAAAACCCCAAATGAATCATATAGAAGACAGGGTAGGTTTGCAGCTTGCAGAATAACTAAATCAACAATGCATAGCATAAGTTTTCATAAACAGCAGCTTACTTTACACTGAGCTTCACACTATAATACTGCTTCATCACTAGACAGCAGAGAAGTATGCAGTGGCTTACCAAGGTTCTTGGGGGTAGATGTGGTATCTTTTATTAGGCCATCTAAATAGTTGGAAAAATTGTTCTTCGCAAGCTTTCTGGCACAAACGATAATAACCTATTGCATTCAGCAAATTACTATCCTGTGATAACTGTGGATATACGATACCTAAACCAGTGCAGTCTGCACCGCTGTATTTTTTTGCTGCTCTTTCCTGGGGTAAATTGATCCCATATTCCAGTGAATTATACTTTAGAGGTCCACTTTTGTTGTTGTTTTAACTGGTGCAAAAGTGTTACGTGTCTGGGTGCTAAGTCAGGTCAAGACCCTTCTAGCTCTAAAATCCGCATCTCTATTCAATTAGACTTCTGAAAGGTTTTATTCATCTCTCTGTTGCAACAAACACAACATTTTGGACAAAAGCGATGCAGATTAAGACAAGAGCCATGGAGCAACCCTTGGGATGTGTGTGCATTAGAGAGCCTCTCCCTCGGGTACTTCCTCAGGTCATTTTTTCCATCCCTGCCAGTGTAGTGAAGAACCAAATTGCAAGCAACTCATCATCAAGCTATATCAAGAGTCGCTTCCAGCAGTAATGAATGCCGATGCCATCCAGGAAGGTTAGACTGGAATGCCCTATGCTCCAGCTTGAAGATCCCAACTCTCCAGTGCCCCGAGGGGTCATGACACAGTTTTATTTCTTGCTTCTCCTTTTCCAATTGGGTTTTACCATGGTGCTAATTTCATTCCCTCCATCGCATGCACTAGAGATGATAGGGCCTCTATTATCAAACATCATTCAGGAGGTGGAGACCACTGTAATTGGTATGCCAGTGTTCATTGCTCTGAGAAAAGTCTGAATAATGTAGCCTTTGCACAGTTTTTCTGATTACAATTATTGCTGAAGCACATAATTTGTGGTTTACAGCAATTGCTTTCTTTTCGGTTTTAGTTTTAATTTGTTTTGCCAGTTTTAAAATGCATGTATTTTTAAATGTGCTATTAATATACAGTGGCGTAGAGAGGACTGTTCTGAACTTAATATATCGACAGTCCTATTAAGCTAGTAGAGTTTTCTAAATTATTCTAAATACCTATTCACAATCTATATCTTAATAGCTCCTTGGGGACTTTGTTCCTTTATATTCTTTGAATATAAAGAAAGCTGTGTATATTCCATATTACAGATCTCTAATAGAGCTGAGTTTTGTATATGGTTCATAGTATTACATAATCTTAGAATATGCCATAATGCTTTCCTTGAGAAATGGCGGTGCCCATTGATACCTTACTTTTATATTATATTGATCTAAACTCTGCATTTATCATTATTATTGCTATTTACTTATAAAGCACTGTAATACACCTGACGTTTTTTATGTTCTGAACTCATGAAAGCAATTTTTGTTGTGCAAATTCTTATGGAACAGATGCCTTTTGAAATGAAACGGTGCATATTTATTAATTAATGGTATTACTGTTATTTCTTCCCCCGGTGGCTGCTTTAGGGAAAGATCGAGCTGGAGATAAGGTCTCCAGGGTTCAGTTGTTGGTTCAGTTACATTTCCTGTGATACCTGGGACCAAACACTTGGGGCAAGATCTTCAAAGGGATTTAGGCACCTAAGTCCCAAATATAGAGGCTCCAAACTCTGGTTTGACTTCCAGCTCACTTCCAATGCCTATTTCCACTAACCATCCAAGTATCCTATATGAGTACCCTAATGACAGATTTTAAATCCATTCTTTCCATAAAGAATGGAACGGCTTCACAAAAGATTTAAGAGACCCACCTCAGGTAATACTTAGGACATTCACCTGAGAGGTGAGAGCTGGGGATTTGAGTTCCTACTCCAAATCGGGCACTGGAGAAGCTTGAAGCTGGGTCTCCTACCAGCCCTTTGGCTGTAGTTGTGCGAGAAAGGACTGAACAGGCTGAGGTGCCTAACTCCAGTAGCAGGGGTTTAGGTTGTAGCCATGTTGGTCTAAGGATATAGGCAGACAAGGTTCCTTGGGTGAATTTGATATCTTTTATTAGACCAACCCAAATGGTTGGAGAATAGTTCTTAAGCAAGCTTTCGGGTTCAAAAACCTGCTGCAGCGTCCTTAGCCTGACAAAGGGTTTTTGAACCCGAAAGCTTGCTTAAGAACTATTCTCCAACCATTTGGGTTGGTCTAATAAAAGATATCAAATTCACCCAAGGAACCTTGTCTGCCTAACTCCAGTAGGGAGTTCGTGGCTGTAAATCCAGAGGGGTACCCCCTGCCAACCAAGAGTTGAGCATTTAAATCCTTCATCACTCTTTCCTACTAGCTCAGATAAGACTAGCTTCTGTAAATCTTATTCATACATAACTAATAACACCCAGACATTGTACAGAAAGTTTGGGTTGCTCACCCAGCCCTTGCAAGCACACAAGAGATCGAGGTCTTGAGACTGGCCGTGGGCTCCTGCTTCTGCAGCTGTTTCACTGGAATGGTTTTGGGGCTCAAAACATGCAAACAGCAGCTGGTGGGTGGTGGATGGTCCTCCCAGGACATGCCAGGGGCTTGGTGCAGACATCCAGCTACTAAGGGAAGACAGCAACCCCAGGTTGTCTTGATCAGTCCCTGCCATTGTCAGAATTGCTCCTGACATTATAAAACTATCACTACAGGGACAAATGCAGAAAAAAATATTGAAATGGTACATGTATGTTTTTGCACGTCTAGTAACATATTACCTGGTATGTCTGCTAGGGGCAGCAGTATGTATACACCTGTGGGGGTTTTTTGGTTGGTTTTATTTTGCAAACAAGAACACTGTGTTAAATTAGGGCTGGGTATTTAACTGGACAAATAAAGTTCAGTTAATTGGCCAGTCAAAGATCAACCAAAATTGTAAAAGTTTGCCAATGGATCCGAATAATACACAGACATTTTCCATTAAGAAATGTACTAAGGGACAATAAAAAATAGTATTTCTGTCATGAAAACTGCAAAAATAAATGTTTGGTGGGGGGTTTTTGTGTGTAAAATTGCTATAATCTGGTCAAAAAATACACAGTCATTTGACCAATCAATTGACAGTATTTGACCAATCAATAGACTGGCTTGCCAACCCTATGTTAAATAAATATTTAGGTGAGAAGAGTAATGATGTAGTCCCAGAACGTCACAGGTACTAAATATGTGAAACTTATGGGGGATAATATATTTGAGGATTCATAGATTCATAGATGTTATGGTCGGAAGGATCTGGTCTCAATGATTAAAGGTTGGGGACTTTTGGTGTCTCCCTCACCAGGCTTCTGTTGATGTGGTGGTGGTGGTACACTCACGCCCCGGTAGATCTGTGGAGGTGGTGGGGTGGACATGGCTGCTTTGCTAGAGGCAGCACCAGGCCATTGAGAAAAGTCTGACCTTTTGTTTTCGGGGGGTTGTGTAGGGTTTGTTAAGTAAAACCCTGAAGCTTCCAGTACCGCACCCATTTGTATTAGCGTTGCTCTGGTATTGCTAATATTTACAGTGGCGCATGATCAAGTAAGCAGAAATCCGATTACTGCTGCATACGTATGAAATCATTTCCCACGCCAGTGTGTACTGCAACGCCAGTGCCTGCTTGGTTACTGAACGTGTTAGGATTTCCCTGTGTATGGTCCGGTGCCAATTTGCATTGTGTTCCAGTAAAATAACGCTCATATTTAAGAGTCGCTTGTTGAAGCTTATTCCATTGGTTTGTGCTGTGTTTATGCATTGGTTTTGGAGTTTGACTGTGTATATAAATCATTATCCATTTAGTTAGTTACGGCCTTTTTTGCAATACGCTACAGATAAAACATTTGTTTAGCCTAAATGCTAGAGAGAGATTCTGGGTGTACATTGTATGTAGAGCCTTCTGGCCCAGAGTATTAAATTCCAGTATAATGAGGACGTTGTGCTTCTTGTATACTAGACAGGAATTCAGCTTATACTGCCAGAGATCTGGCAGCAACGAAAGACTGAGCAGTAGCTGCCAAAAATTACTGGATATTGTGTAAGCCCTTGTACTATACAGTCTGATAATTGAAAAGGTCCATGTGCAAGGGCTGAAGCTGTAAATGAAACGTATACAGTGAAACAACATTTGCAATAGCCATCTGTTATGTACCATACATGCACACACTCACTCTGGATTTATTTTGGTATAAAAGCAGAATTTTTGCCATACCATACCATTATACATGCAGTTAATAACGTACACATTTCCTTGTTTTCAGTTAGTGCGTCTATGGGGAGGAGGAGGGGGTTGTAAGGGAGATAAAATTCCCAGCGTGAACAAGTGATGGGTGAATATCAAGCAATGTGGAGTTCAGGGTTAGCCTTCGAAACTAAAAGAAGACAGCCGGTTTCAAATGCTTGCCTGGAAAAATCAGAAGCTTATCTTTTAATCTGCATGATTGAGCTATGAGCAGGAAAATAGATTAGTTTATTTGCTTTTGTGGGGGTGAGGGATTTCCATTTAGAAATCCTTTCCATTTAGAAGTGTGAAGAGATGGTATTTCTTGTGCTACTTCGGCATTTCTGGGTCAGCCAAAACATGACCATGCAAGACTATGTTAAAAAAAAAAAAAAAAAAAAAAAAGAAGTGATCAAACAGCGCTGAACTGAAAGAAAAGTTCAATTTGATTTGGGTGGCAAACACCTCTGAAGCTTTGTCCAAACTGGATCGTCACTCTCTGTCCTTAATACCAATTTCTGCCCTCTCCAGAAAATGCTGCACAACTCCTGGTGTCCCTGATGAGTAGTATTAACCTATCCTAATAATTCACTGAAAGAGTTTCATGGGTAACTTTACTCAGTAGGTCGACCATTCATTATACTGGGTCCTAGGTAAAGGTCTATTTAACCTGGTTTTATTGTACTGTGATTAAAACATTGCGAGTGCCTGGAATCCTTTAGTACTTGGAAGTGCAATCTCAGTTTCTTCTGTAATACTTACCACCAGAATCAGTCTAAAAATGGCTTCTTAAAATGAAATCAGAATAATGTCTGTGCCCTGATCATTCCTGCCCCCTTTATAACATCTCTCAGAGGATGAGATGGAAGGTGACAGGCCTGAAGGAGATTAAACAGATGAAGACTATTTGTAGACAAATTGCAGACATCCCAATCTTGGTAATTTGCATTAAAACCTAATACTTATCCAGATCTCTGTCATGTCAAAAAAGCAACAAAAGAAAGGCATTACTAATTTCTCAAGTGCACTTCAGATTAAATTATATTCTGGAGCATCTATTGAGGAATCCGGTTACTGTATATTTGCAGCTGAAATCATCAGGTCAAATTTGACTCTGTTTCTTCTATCAACATTAGTTCATTGTTTTAGTTTATTTGGCTGCAGTCCTTCCCATGCTACTATAATTGCATGCATTTCCCAAAATGCTATCCCTACCGTAATCATCATTGTTAAACCAATCATACTGAAGGACTTGTGCTTGTATTAATCTTATTGCAATGGTACTCTGCAGGCCTAGGATGAAACAGTGTAATCAAAGCAACTTCCACTCATTGTTTTCCAAAATATGTAAATATAAATCTAATTTAATCTCTTTATGCTCTACCATTGGCAACACTTTGTGAGATCGTTTTCATTAACAAAGCCTGGAGCTTGAATTTCAAATGTCTGGGACCTCCTGTAGTCGCTATGTAATGCCACCTATGCTAATGTTGCTGCGGCCTGTAGCGAACAGTTGTGAATAGAACGGGTCTGGATATTTTTTTAGACCCAAAATGGCAATTTGTTGAAATCATAACATTGTGAAAATCTGTTGGTTTCCACAAATCTCCCAACCTGTGTGCACACACACACATTGTATATAAAATCAGGGCAGAAAGTTGAAATCTTATATATGTGTATATGTATGTATGTAGCCATTTATAGCTGAATTATATATAAATAAATACATAAATATATATTTTTCCAGCTGAATATATATGTATAATATATTCAGCTATAAATGTATGCATATGTATATATATTACATGTATATGAATACATTTATACATGCGTGTGTATGTCTGTATATGTATAGAGAGAGAGAGAGAATTTATAAGCCATTAAGGTATTAGGGTCTGTGTAACTCTGTTAGGGTCATAGATATAGATATAGATATACACGTTTTCACCTTTCTGTCCTGATTTGGGATAAAGAAAATTATCAATATCTCAACAATTTTTGAAGAATGGAAATAAAATGTTTCCTGCACAGCTCTAGCTATGAAGTACTCCTACCATCATCCAAGCGAGTAACGGATTTCATTTTTGTTGGACTTCAAGGATTTTTCAAAGAAGCTGAATAATGTTCTTTGTGCTTTGGGAAATAATCCACCACTCAAATTTGACTGCGAAACTCCAGCAGCTTGAACTATCTGACTATTAGTCTATTAATGTATTTTTACATTCTTCTCCAGGCATGCCACAAATGTTTGTTGCAGGCTAAATGATGAACATTTGTGTTGTGGAGTGTTTTTGGAATGTCCCAGCTATTGTATATGAATACGGTAAGTAATGCAAGTTAACTGGCAATCAGCTTGAATTAAATTAACCCCTAGCACTGCATATTTTTCTCAGAAGGTAAAAACCTCTAATCTGATGTGAGAAAGTCACAATCTATCATACAAGTTGCTGTGGTTTGGACACAACTTGTGTCAGGCTGCAAGCTCCATTTCCAACATTTTTTATTCTGCCTCCTTTGCTTTGCCTAAGTAGCAGCATGGAAAATTGGCGCGCATGGTACAGGGCTAAGAATGGAGGTCCTTAAGCTCTGATGATAACGATCATCCCTTTCAGTGGAACAGCCTTCAATAAAGAAGAGGCAGTGGCCCAGAACAACCTCTTTTTACCAAGTCTGAACTCCAAAAGAGGTAATTAAGCAATGACATAATCCGGTGAGGGACACTGATGACCTGATAAAGCTATGCAAGGAGTCGCCTGAGCATAGAGCCTGGAAGTTATAGGAGAGTAATTCTCACCAGCAACTTCATGGGGGAGGAGGAAGGAAAGCGAGGAGAAACTAGGAGCAGAAATAGAAAACTAGCTACAGAAAGGGAGATGCCTTGACCGGTGGGGAAGACAGGAGCTACAAGAGGAAAGAGTCTCCTGGATGCCCTGCAAGGCTCCAGCCGAAGCCCAAAGAGCATTAAAGGGGTGAGAAAACTATTACAGGAGTAAAGCTGTGTTTATGGCTTTGATTTGTTCGGTATTTTTTCCCGAGCTAGCAGAAAAGCAGCAGGTTCTTGGTGCCCTTGGGAAATCAGAGGGTCTGTTTGCCTTGACCATGCTCCTGGAAATGGATCTGTGCATGCAAGGTGCCTGCCAGCCTGCAGCCCTGGGAAGGGAGCACCGGGGGTCTAAGGCAGCTTAGCTCTGAAGTCTCGTTCCTGTACGGGGGCGATAGCCAGGCAGGGAGTACAGAGGCTGCAGAAAGAGACAGTGAGACAGTATACTCGCCCTGAGGAAGATTAAGAGATCACAGGCCCACTGCAGTGCAAGTGAAATGCATTCTCATGCTGTGTGTCCAGCTGAGGAAAGGCTCCCAGGGTGGTACCATATGCTTTCAATATATTTAAATGAACCGTGCGCCCACTGGGTTGCATATCTCCCCATAGAGAAAAGTTGTACATTTTGAGCGAATGCATTTGCTTCCTGGGATGCCACTTACTAAGGGACAACAGATGGGTGTTTTAAGGCTTAAGTAAATGCAGAAAAATGAAATGCTGTCTGACTGATCCCTTAACAGAATTTCTCCAAAATAGAAACACAAGCCAGACCAAGATGAATGTTCCCCACTTGTTTAAATGGGTGGCGCGCAGCTGCAGTAAAGTTTTTTTTGGCATTTAGTCATTCTCAAATACTTATCACCATACACGGACTGAGGCACGAAAATATTTGTCATCTTCTTTTAACAGGCGCTCAGTTTTTGCTAGTTGCACACAGAATTATTCTGACAGCCTGATAGAACAGAGGGAAAAAATGGACGGCACCAAAGTCATTAATTGTACCAACCACATCTTTCTGTGGATTTCCATATGTAACATTAAACGAGCTTTGAACACTGGCTTGGAATAATTATTGAAGGAGAAATTACCTTATTTTATACAATTTCCTACTTCATCTGAAGCCCAGATTTCATATTTGGGAAGAATGATGAAAGAATCAACATATATTTGAAATAGTATGAATTGGTGACATGGATTAGCATGAAATACATTTGAAATCAAGACTAGCAAATACAAACCTCCTTCTAGCCAGAATGGAAATGTAATGTCGCCATTCTCAAATCAGGCTGAGGATTAAATGATGAAATATTTGACACTGGCTAATGAACCATCATCATAAGCAATAGGGTGTTAAAATGGAAAGAGGGAATTGCTATGAGGCACATTTTTTCTGATTAATTTTTAGATTTTTTTTCCAAGTACATTTTTTCCCATATGCATATGAATTCCAAATTGCTATTTCTTGGCAGTTTGGAGCTGAAGCTAATGGCTTGTGACCATATAATGAGTTGTAATATTTAACTCGGATTCTGTGATCCCAAACGTACTTGAAAGTTCTGATATTTTTGGTCTACGCATGGCAGTATGGGGAACATCCTTCCTGTCATATGGAATCAAAAACCACCTCTAGCTATGTGAGATGGACATTCTTCATCTTCCCTCTTGGTCTACTCTATGGAGTCGAGAATAACGATTACCATATTTTCTTGCAAACAACCCCCCAAATAAAACATGCATCTTGTTTTTGGAAGGCAGAATATATATATATAAAAAAAGATTTTTCTTGAGTTATGGCCAACTATGAGACATAGAGTCATGGGTGACAGGTGTCTCCTGAGATGGAGGGTGCACACAGTGGCGGTGGTGGCAGGGTGGTGAGCGACGACCGCCTGGAGAAACCGGTGGTGGCCAATCTAAGGGGGGGTGGGGCACATGCCCCCTCATGTCCCACCCTACCAGTGGCAGAGGGTGAGGTCAACACTGCAGGCTCTCAGAAGTACTTTTCTTGGTGTTTGTATGCATTAGTTTGCTTAATAATAGAATAGGGATAGTGCCATCCCTATGAATGGGAGGCAGTCCATAGGGAGTTCTCTGAACAAGTAATGCTTGGGAAGTATTATGAGTTATTTTAGGTTGGTTGAACCACACCATATAAGTGCCAATTATCATTAATATATAATTCTCTGAAAATACTGATTTTCCCTAAGTGATAGTGGGCCTGCTTGCCTACAGTGATCTCAGCTGAAGATGCCAATCTCTCAGCAGACATAAGGAGAAGTCAGGAAATGCAAAGTGAAACACTCCCTTAATGACTTTGTACAAAGTACTAAGTCTCCCATATCTAACTGATCTATCTCAATGCCTTATAAAATTCCCAGTAATAAACTATACTTATCTAATAGTAATTACCCTAGCCTCTAGGATTCCCACAGTACAAAAAGAGTCACTTTTCTACTGTTATTTGTTTTTTTATGGATGGTGTCCAAGTGTGGGATATTTTGGACATAGTGGCCGTGTCTACATGTTCATTTACACCAGTTTAAAGTTACCGTGCAATAAGTGGGAATAGGCTGGCATCTACATGCGCAGGCATTAAAGCACATTAACGCTGTGTGTGAACTGAATTGGGATTAACTTTAGTCTGAAGTCAATCCGCACATACTGCAACCCACACACACTGTACATACTGCACAGTAAGGCATCTACATGTGTGTTACTGCACAGTAACTAATTAGGCATACATTTTATACCTTTACTGGCTGAGTCCTACTCTCTGGTTTTGGGAGAGAGACCTTATTTTGAGCTGTTATGCAATTGCTTTGCTATGCACTACTCAACCCCCCCCCCCCATAAATCTGGACAAAAATTATTTTTTTAAATAAAATTAAAATATTTTATAGTAATGTTTGATTTTTAGAACATATGTTTTGTTTTGAGCATACAGCAGTCAGAAGGTCTGATTAGCATATGATACTGTTGATATGGGCCAGAGCCTCTCACTGCCACGTCCGTTGTTCAAATCCACCCCAGATAAGCAGCAAATAGAAATACCTGATGGCCGGGACATGAGTTCATGACTTCAGTCCAGACTTGAGTACCTTAAAACTAGCCATTTGTTTGCAGCATCAGCAGACATGTTGGTGCTCAGAATGCATGGGCCTCAAGCCGGAAATCTGTCCAAAGAGTGGACAAAAACCCAGGGCAAAGTCAACCTGGTGGAGCAATGTGTAAAAACTTCAGCACCTGCTATTTTTGCTGTACCTGCTCAGTGGCTAAGGAGAAGGCATCACTCCAAGCCTGTCAATCTGGTAGCTCTCAGGAGTGCTACATTCATTTTGAAAAAGATGGTTGCAATCAATGACAGATTAAAAGAGCAGAATTGTAAATTATTCATGATAATAAATGCCAATAATTGAAGCATGCCAAATGATGCAAAACATTGAGAGATGACATTGCTTGCTGCTTAAACAGGCTTCCGATCGATATTAAACAGATTGTTAAAATGAGATTGGGGGGGGGAGGGCATGGAGAGTAGCAAAGTGGGGGAGGGGGAACTCGCAGTGCCAACCACAACTTCAAATCTATAAATCATCAGGTCATAAATAATAGAAGAGTCATAAAGAGAACAATTATCTTTCTGTAGGACAAATGGCAGGTTAGAATCAGCATTTTGGGGGGGGGGGGGGATAAACAAAACATTGTTACAGTTAACTTTTTTTAACCGGGGTCCTTATTCCCGGTGTTAAGAAAGCATTGAAATGTATTCATACTAATTTAGATTAAAACATTCTGAGCCAGAACTTTCACTATTGCAGCTCCATTGCAGTACCTGGGCCTGCTCCATCTGACATCAACTGAGGACCTGAACAAGAACTTTGGGCAGAGTTTCAGAAATGAGCTGCCTTGGGTCTGATCCACACCCACTGAAGTCAGCAGAAATGCTCCCATTTCTTCAGGGGGTGATGGCTTAGGTGCATTGTCTCAAAACTGAGAACGTTAGGCTGCCAACAGACATCGCGTTTGTCCCAGCACAAATCATTTTATCCCAGGACAAAATGTGATCATTTAGATGCCTGTGTCCATGGTTCTGGGGTAAATCCTAGGAAGGTTCCTGGGATAAATAGTACTAATAATAGTTTATCTCAGGACAAAGCAAACTGTGTCGGAACAGCTGTCCCGAGATCACCCCTGAATCAGTGGCAGAAAAACAGCAGTGCATTCACCCACTCACTAAACACTGGTTAAAAGGGTGATGTGTGGACACGCCAGTCCTGGGATATTTCTATTCTAGGACAATCACAGGCACAATTTGCCCAGGGCTAAATGCAACATCTCTTCCTAGCCTTAGTGACAGTAGCCTCAGGACTGAGCACACTAATGACTTTTATATTGCCTGATTTTCTTTCCCTTCAAGCAGAACTACAGCTACTCCTGGCAGAGGAGAAGCTCAAATGAAAGGCTTGATTACCTCTTGCAAAGCATTGTTCTTCCACAACCACAGCAGCCTATGGGGCTTGTGCACCTATGATTTATTTCTGGGTATTGCTATAGTTGCACCTTTCCCCCAAAAATCATCACTCCAAAATTGGAGTACATCTTCAGTTTAGTAGCTGATTTTTCTGCACCAGATGTTATAAGGGCTACCTGGTCTGTCCTTCTTTCCCAGGTAGGAAGGGGAGTAGGGAGGTGCAATGCACTCTTTACTGTCTCCGTTAGTTTTAACCCTTTCACAGCCAATTCAGCAGCAGCTGTGAGAGGGTTAAAACTGCAACTTTTGCCTTAGAAATGCTGGTCAGGATCCAGCCATGCAGTCAGGATCCTCTGCTGTCAGCATTCAGACATGATTCTGGGGGGAAATAAAATTCTCTCTCTTCATACTCCTTTTGCCAAACAAGGTGAATTTCTTATTTGTGGGGCAAGAGGGAGTAGTTCAAGCAATAAGGTCATTTTAAACCTTGCATACAAACAGCCTGGCTCTAATCGGACAATGCAAATGTCCAGATGTGGCCTCCAGACCACACCATGTGTGCAAATTTTGCTGCGCTAGAGAAGGCAGCTGCCCATATAGGAGAATGTAGATAGAGACGGCAGATTCACAGATGGGCACTGTTTACACAACCTCTGTTACATCTTTCTGAAACACACCCCGAAGATGGAGTAAATAAGTTATAACTGACTGTGAACATGTTCTCTCTCATGCTTTTCCTTCTTTTCCCCTGAGCTGTCTGTCTGTAACCAGACACACAGGGCCTGATTGTCAAAGCTGGCCCTCTGGGTCTGGAGGTAGGCATGCTGTTTTCTTAATGAGCCTTCAGCAAAAGGGATGCTTCAAATACTAATAATGAGATAGCGAATGACCAATTAGAGCTCTGCAATTAGAAGTACAACTACCAATATTTGCACATGCAATTTCTTGCTGCAGGCAGGAATATGAATGTTTATTTGCAGATGCAGAAGTGCGTCACTAAAAACCACGGACCCGCCGGCAGCCAGCATGGAAGTACAACTGTAGTTGCACTCGAAATCCCACCGAAATGTTGCAAGTGACAGCCATCAGCTATCACAGAGAGTGCTACGAATTCACCCTGGCTGCCTGGCATTTGAGCTGAGATGTTTGTAGTTCCCAGGGAAATCATTTGGAGTGCAGCTTTCAGCACCCATAGGCTGCTTCGAAAAACTCACACTTGATCCCATTTGATTCAGTGTTTGGTTTCTTTTGTTGTTTTTTTTTTTATTCTAGTCCTATACGGTCACTTGGCTCATTGTCATTGCCAATCTGTACGGATCCCTCATTTCACTTTTGTCCAGTGTATCCTTGTTACCAGTTAAGTACACAGCTTAATAACAGAATACCTTACATATGGAGAGAGGCAATCAGGCAAGTTACATACCAGGATTGTTTCCTAGCGTGGTGTAACCCTCAGATGTATTGTAACAAGAATCTCCTTCGTGCAGAAGGTAAAAAATGTTTCTTAATTTCAGCTACAGCACAGAGCCAATAGATTACTCAGTACTGTACGATGTGGATACACCAGGGGAATGGACAACTCTAAAAGGATCCTTATTGTAGCTATCCAATATTTTGGTTATCCACATGAATTAATTTTCCTCTGGTGGCGAGGGCTTTGCAGTGATATTTCTTACTGGGCCAACTGTACCAATGGGAGATACGTTAGGCAAGCTTTGGGGCATAAGATGCCCTTCCTCAAGCCTCCTAGACCATTACATTGCTTTTATTTCTGGAAAAGATACCAATCATTTGAATTTTGTGACGGGTATTTCTGCACTGATGGACTTTCCTTTATACGCTTTGCCATTGGGGGCAGGATACACATGTAGTATAGTAGCAGGGATCATGACTAAACCAGTGGAATAATTCACCGGTCTGTGCACTCTCTAACCACAAGTCTTCAAGCCCCTTGCTCCAGAGCTTCAGTTTTAGTTCTTCAAAGCTAAAACCATTTAACGCAAGTTCACTTGTGCCTTTCGGTAAAATCCTATCGCCTCCATGCAGGTTTGCGTTCAGTAGGACCTGGGACACAAGGTCAACCTCTCTGTTCTGTTTTCCTTCCTATCCTGTCCCCTGCGTGGGAAACCCATATTACCTGGGATCTTCCCTTTGCACCAGGGCCTCCTGCAGGAAGCCACCTACTCCCAGCAGCTCCCTGGTTCAATTGAGCTACTTTTTGTCGTTTAAGAAAACTTAGTGATCTTCAAGCTAGGCTAATGATAGCCAGCCTGAGAGCCCTTCTGGCAGCTGTTGTACTCATTGGCTATTGGACAAAATGGTTGGAGATGGTTTCCTCTGGCAAGAAATGGTGGATGCTAGAAAGGGTATTGAATAAGGAATAAATCTCTCTAGAGATACCCAGTTCAATCTTCTCCCTGCATATCATCCTGTGCTCACACTGTTGGAGACAGGGTACAGGGCTAGATGGACCATTGGGCTGACCTAGTAGCACTTCTTCTGTCCTTACGTTAGACTTTTAGCAGCCTGCAAGAGGTCTCAACTGTGATTAAATTGCAACCAGCTAACACAGGTTGTGGGACTCCTGGAGATTCAGCTGCAGGGAAGTTTGTTTCTATTCATTAATTTCTACATTGGTAATAAAGTGGCGGGTGGAAAGGCTCATGGCTCTAGGCAAGGCGCATGCAAAGTTCATAGACTCACGCATGCATGGAGTTGCCCTGTGGTCTCCAGGGTGCAGCACAGAGTGAAGCTTGTCTGGGTAGCCCATGCTTCTCGGCTTTGCTGGTCACCACATGAGGCTGGGAAAGAATTTTTTCCCCTTACTATTCTGGGGGTGTCAGGGTTTGGGGGGGTTTTTTCCCAGTTTGCTAAGAGGTATTGGGTGTTAGCTGCCTCATTTCTATAATCACATCATAAAAATGATGATCCTAAAAATTTCTATAATCACATCATAAGTGAAAAGGCCCAGCAGAATTTGACAATTTTACAGTTAAAAACTAGGAATTATTACCTGGGAATTAAAATGAATGAAAATCTGGGGATTCTTTGCTATTAAAACTGCTCTTCTGAGATAAATATGCAATATATAAAGCAACTGAACTTTTGTGATTGTTACTTCTGTTTCAGTGGCGGACAAACCGTTATCATTAGCTAGCAATGCACGAAAGACTAGCATAAGAGTGATGTTGTAGCTGTGATGGTCCAAAAATCATGCAAGAGGAAAAGATTTCTTAGGGGGATATATTTTATTGGGCCAGCTATGTGGTTGGGATAAAGTTAAACGAACTTTCGAATGCCAGGTGTTCCTTCTCAGGTCTGACCGCAAGGAGCCAGGCAGAGCATAGTAAAAAACAACCGTGGGAGAGAGCGAGAGAAATGCCCAGGGGTAGAAGACACATAATTAGCAGAAGAAAAGCAGCTGATTACTAAGAGATGCAGGCCTATTGAAAGGGAGCAGGGCCATTCTCACCTTTCAGGTGTGGAAAGAATTCGGGAGTCAGGTAAAATAGAACGGGCCATAAAACCCATTTCATTGCTTGGTCCTTTGTTAGACAGACTAGCTTCCATCAAACCAACATCTTCCCATGGTCTTTTGGCCCAGATCAAGTATCTTGGTGGGGGCATCTGTATCCCAGGACCTCCAGGCCTGGCCATGCATGTAGGATGCCTGCCAATGGATCTGGGAGCATCTGAAGTCCCAGGGCAAGAGCCTGGCATGGAGGATGCTCGCCAGTTGTAGCGTCATACATGATGTTTAAAATGATTGAGTTCTGCCTGCTCAGTTGATATGGTTTTTGGAAAGGCTGAGTTCTGCTCAATCGATATGATTTGGCTGATTTAACCTGGAACATGAAATATATATATATATTTTCATCTCCTTGTGGTTCACTGATACTGTGGGCTAACGGGCAAGTTGTGAATGGCCAATTGGAGATGGGTCATAGAGCTGATAAGCTAGAGGCAAATAGAAGAAAACTCTCCTGAATGAACGTAGCGAATTCTGGATTTTCAACAGAAGAAAAAAACGAGTCAGCACTTTTACAGTGCATGAAATGTTGTTGGGGATTAACTGCTCAGAATAAAAAAAAAAAATTTTATTTTTATTACTTTCAATTAAGCTACCTGATAGGATTTGCTAAAGACTGTAATTTCAGATATTAATCTGTTTTGTTTACAAATATTTGATGGCATGAAGACAGGTACGTTTCCTTTTTAAAAAATTAATACATAAAAAGGTTGGTTATGTAATGGAGAGAAGCAGGGAACATCTGTGGAATCATAATGCTTTTTGCAGATAAAAGGGATGTTTGGGGGATTTGTTGTTTACAAACACCTGCCTAGCGATGATGCCAAAGACAAAACTCTTGATTACATTTGACAGATGACGAGCACAACATAATATCCTTGATTCTGACAGACAGCTCATTTGCTTTAACCGTGTAAAATCTGTCTTGATAATTAGAAGAAAAATAATCTGAGCTTGGAGTTTGAAGATGGAAACTTTAATGAATCGACTCGCTCGGGTTTGCATGTGACAAAATCCAAGGCTTCAGATCCATGCTGGGTAAATTCCCGCTTTTGCAAAGATATGATGGATGACTTGGTACTCTCTACATCAACCTGCACCGAGCTGTGCAGAGAACTAAAGCACTTGTAGTATCGAGGCCTTCATTTCTACCTACTGTTACCTTTTGCTTTCTTTGGCTGAATGTGATGGAAAACTTTGAAGTTTTCCCAATAGGTTTGATTCCTTGTCGCATCAAAAAATCATCTGTTTAATATCTGGTTTAAAAATATCCTTGCAACTTGTGAAAAAAATATACTGTTCACAGCAATTAAAATCTCCTGGAACTGTGCATTGTAATCAGTTGCTGATTAGGATGATTTTCTTCTTTTCTACTTGACAATATCTTTTGAAACTAATTCTAAATGAACACATGATTTTTGGAGAGTTAAGCTTTCAGTGTGCTCGACACATTTCCACATTTTGCTCCATGTGTATGATTTCGTATTGTTTTTAACCATTGAAGTTTTATAAATATTAGCAGTTCATTTCAATAGACTTTTAAGTCATTTTCTTAGCATTGAATGATGTAGTTTGATGCGTTCTCACTGATATGAAAACTAACAGAAGTGGAAAATGTATCATAAGATTTAAAAGCTTTCACCAAGAAAAGATTTGGCCAAAACTGCTTTAATAATATTTGCCTTGAAATAATAGTTTTTGGTAAAAATTGGTATAATTTTCCAGTAAGTGCCTCATTTAAAAATTCAAGTTGAACCAAGTAGAAGCCACACTAACATGTTCCTTAAAGGTGTAATTTTAAAAATAATCATTTCTCTTTCATCATTTACTTTCAGTTTGTGCAGTCTCAGCAGTCTTTTTCTTTAAAAAAGTAATAGTACATGTTGAGATGTATTTTGATCAAGTACAGAAATGTTAGCGGTCTTTAACAAAACAGAGGCTAACATCAGTTGGTATAAATCAGAATACGTTCACTGATGTCTACAGATATTGCCAGTTTTCCAGCTCTAGACCTAGGCAGCATACTGAGATGTCTCCCATCCACTCTTTCCTCATAACACAGGATATTCAAATGATACGGTGCCATGATAAGATGAAGTCTAGTTCATATGATTTGAGTTTCTGGGAAATACAATGAAGTTACAAGTCTCGGGTGTTTCTTGCAGAATGAATAAGCACCACTAGTAATTGTGCAAAGTGAAATGGTGAAATATGGAGAATCTCTGCTCTAGGTCTACATTTTGAATCTGGGCTCGGTTGACTCGGAAGTTGCTGACACCCTCAGAGAATTGGCTCATGTGAAACACATTTTTGGTTGCAATCCGGGCATTAGTGCACAGTCAATTCCTCTGTGAACAAGTACTACCACAACTTGCAACCTTTTTTTTTCCTTCATCTAAAAAGAAGTAGCAAAGATAGGATAGATGTGGAGAATGAACACTCTTTCCATCCTCAAAGTGATCTTTTGGCAAGGCCAGGCTGTTGGATATCACTTAGGCACCTGTTCTTGCATTAAACATAGTACATAGTTACATTGTGAACTAAATGGAGTTCACAATAAAATACCTTCCCTCCTCAGGGTCTAACAGAGCTGAAGTAACATGGAAGTACATCCTTTACAAAGCTGGAACACACTTGCTTTGCTGCCTACATGTTACTTTTTTCAGCGTATAAATAGAGGATTTCCATTTGGGGAATGTTAAACCGCTGCCTTTCATGGGCACTGAATTCCTGCATTTATTCTTTTTCAGTTGCAAAACTTTGGCTTCAAACCAATGCTCTTTTCTTACATCTAGTTATTCATATGTTCTTTTCATAATGTCCTGGGGTCTTAAGAATTGAGAAATTACTGCATTACATTACTATATCCATAAATGGCAACAAGCCTTGTTACATGTTAACACTGCTTCTGGTTCATGCATTTGAATGCAAATAATATGAAACAGTTTTGGAAACCAATTTAAAGTTTTCAAGCATTTCTATTTTTAAAGCATGGTTTGTTTTCAACACCTCTTCCCTTTGTTTTATGAACTACCACTCCAAATTCAGCAAGTCATGCCTAACTTGACTGGCTTCGTTGTTTAAAGGTCATCATAGCTAGAGCTGAAGTCATCCTGACAACAGTTTACAAAGATAGGACTCTCTCTGGAGCTAAATATCAAGTACAAAGTTGAACGTGAAGCCGAAAAAGTAAAAAAATTATATATATACACACATACACACACGTGTGTGTGTGTGTGTGTGTGTGTGTGTATGTATATATATATGTGTGTGTGTGTGTGTGTATATACACACACACACACACACATATATATACATATATGTGTGGGTATATATGTGTATCTATATGTATATATGTGTGTGCGTGTGTATGTATATATGTGCGTGTGTGTATGTATATATATATCATAGTATATCTTGTATATATCATGTGTATATATATATATAGTCTTAGAACAGATTGGTTTGCTTCTAACTCATACGTCAGAAACTCTTAATTGTGAATGTTCATCCAACTAAGACATCAGTATTCCTGCTTCTAAAATATATGGTTAAAGAAGTCAGAAGAAGGTTATATTTCTTCTGATAGTTCTGCTAGATCTGAAAGAACGAGAGCAGGACTGAGGCAACCCCATCTTTCGATACAGCTATGTCTTCAAGCAATACTAATTAGATGCAATTTCAAAGCAATTCAAGAAATATGGATAAATCTACAGAAAAGGAAACTTTAGGAACTGAAAGAACCTATGAGTTGCCAATAATCAATGAGGGGGGTTGCCTTTTGCTTGTGAATAATGGATTATTACAAACAAATGGTACGACTTCTCTTTTAGATAGCAATGGACAAAAATATTTTCCTCTTTCAGTTTTTTCATGCCAGCTTTCAAATACTGAAAGCATGAGATTAGACTGGCTTCTCTATTCTTCAGCTAATTTTGCTTGCTCTTGCTGCCAGTTCTTTAACCCTGGAAATTTTGTTTTGAGCCTGAAGGGTATTGCAAACTGGAAAAAAAACCCAACATATTGAGTATCCCAACAGTCTGAGAGGTCAGCAGGTCACAAGAACTGTTATCCTATGTGGAAAGACTGAGAAATCAGACTGAAGATCGTTTGATAGATAAAGAAAGTCAGCGCCAAATTAATTCTCTGACAGAACATCGGCAAGCTGTCTTGGAGAAGCTTTTTAATTTGATCATGCAGCATGGAATAGAAAACAGTCCCTTAGGAGATTCAGCAGACAAGCTCTACTTGTCCCAGAATGGGAAATGTTTTAATTTGTAGAGTTTCTTGGGGGGAATGACCTCGTGAGGAAAGATGGATTACTGCAAAGGAAACTTCTGATCAGAACCTGGGCAAAAACATCCAAAACTCTGAGGAAGATGATCAACAAGAAAATGATTTCTGCTTTCAGAGCAGAAAAGTTTTATTCTGTTATATTTGACTGCACCCAAGACTTTACTAAACAAGGACACTGACAATGATTGCTAGGTTTACCTTGGTAGAAGCAGCAGCGGAGGTAAGAGAAGACAGTGATACAATCAAGCACTATTTTACTGGAATTTTTTTAAGTGACTGATTTTACATGTGCTGGAATGAAGGTCTCCTTGAACACGCAGAAGTGCAAACCCCACTCACTGATTTAGGAAGCCAAGCTACAACAGGAGCAAATGCAAAGGGCAAATGCAGAAGAGTTCAGGGCCTCCCAAGGGAGCACCTTTGATCACACAGTATACTTCCTTTGAATGTCATTTGAATCTTATGCTCATTGATAACAAAAGTAAGCATGGGATTTTTTGACATGGTTCAAACTGTTGATCCTTTTTTGCAGCTTCCCTGCAGCACCAAGATTCACGCGATCCACTTGTTTCCAGTACATGGCACTTTTGCTTCAGATGAAATGACTTGCACTAGGTCTGCACGAAGCTTTGGTCCCTGATTTGATTCAGTAGAGATTCGGCCCAATTTGGTGGCCGCATCTCCAAATCCAAATCGAATCGGGAGATCCTTTAATCTCTCTGAATCGAATCAGAACCCTCTGAATCAATTCAGAGAGATTCGGAAAGATTCGGCGATTCGGACATAGACATAGTTTAAATGTTTTTTCTACGTATCTCTAGGTACCAGGTGGCCTGTGAGTGCTGCAATGCTGGGGTGCATGGAGCATTCCACAGCAGTGCCGGGGGAGCCCCCAGCACACCCAGTAGCAGACCCAGAACTGGACCAGACGCACTTCCAGTCCACTTCTGGGCCCCCTTGAAAGCACACCCCCTGCCCCTTCCCCCAGTTCAGTGACTGGTGCCTCCTGGGTCTGGGGGGGGGCACCTGGAGTCCTCCTGTGGCCGATCGCTGAGCTGGGGGGCTGCGGGGTGGAGCCCCTGTGAGCTCCCCAGAGGACCTGGAAGTGGACTGGAAGTATTTCGGGTCCACTTCTGGGTATGCTGCTGAATGGTTTCTCCAATGATTTAGTTGGTCTAATAAAAGCTATCACATTTACCCAAAGAACCTTGCCTGTCAGACATACAAATGTATATCTGGAGTCATTCCACTGTCAGTCAGTCATGGCACTATCCTAGCTTGCATTTTAACAAGGGTGGGTAGGACTTAGCATAATGCTGTTAGCCCTAGTGCATCAAGTGACAGGGGACTGGTATGCAGTTAACAGAGGCCTCAAGCATACATTACTTTAGTAGTACTAATTATACCTTTTTTAGGGTTATAAAAAGCAAGTGTCTACATGTCTAGACTGTTTGTAGGGATGCAAAGATAGCAGAGCCACCACAAAAATGGCAGATATGCTACAAAAGAGTTCCTGTTTCAAGGAGCAAAGTATCCTTGGATAGAGAAGAAATACCAAAGATCCTGGCTTAGCTAGCCTCCTACAGGCCCATACACATGAGATGCCCAATAGGAAGTGATCATTAGTTTACAAGGCAAACAAGACTGTACTGAAAACTTTGCTCATTCTTTAAAGCAACCTCATTAAAACAGCTTGGCCTGTTACCAAAGGTGTTTACTGAGACACTGAAAATGTGGAGTTTCTGCCACTGCCTTGACCCCTGTTCATTCCCAGGTAGGACAGTGGGATCTCGCGTGGTCAGCTGTTGAGCAGCTTCCTTGCACTGGAGATGCCGGATAAATATCATGCTGCCTCTAGAGCAATGAGACATGCCAAATTTGAAAAACATCGCCCTCCGGGGAGCAACAAAAAGCTGTTTACAGTAGACAAGAAATTCCTGTCTGAGATTTACCAGGGACTGTCACAGGTGAGAAGTGTTTATGAACAAAGCCTGAACAAACGTCAGAGAGGACGATGACTCCTTCAGGGTGTTCAGCCTTAGGAATAATTCATCTTTCAGCAAAGAACCCTAGCAAATCCTGAATGAGAGCTGCTTGCTGTGTCTAAATATATCTGAGCTCGGTATCAAGGAAGACTGACTTACTAGAGACCAGATGGACTTGCTTACACGAGTGGCTCTCCTGAGCTGTGCACATTCAAACCCTACATTTATATTCTCCACCTCACTGGGAAGAGTGAGCTGGTGCCTAAGACAAGACACTGGTCTCGTATCTCCCAAGATCAGCTTCTTACCCAGCAACCAACAACCCTAAAGCTCCTTACTCCGACATCTTTACTTTGTGATCTTAGCTTTACTGGGCCCTCCTGACAGACTGTGGTTTTATTCTCATATTTCTGAGTTCGATGTGTTCATGATGCAATGAAGTTACATGCCTCAGCTTTCCCAACTACCTCATATACTGGGAACGAAAGGGTTAATTGTGTCTGGCCCCCCCCTGGTGCTGGGGCCAGCTGCCTAAAGACTTTATTAGAGGAGAATGGGCCATCCAGCAACAATGAACCCATCTGTGTTGATACTATGCACAAGGTGGACTTCAGCTCAAGGCCCTGCTGTTCTTGGTGCTGGGGAGCCACTTCAATCAGGCAGTGCAGAGACAAGGGCGAGAGGAAGAAAGGGTTGGAGAGAGAGAGGCTTAAGAAAGAATAGTAGGGGCTGTTTCCCGGAGCACTGGATTGCTGGGGTTTTGGGGTGCCAAGAGCTCTTGACCAATAAAGTTGTTTCGGCTGAAAAGAAGTGCTTGCTTCATGGCATGCAACTTCAAGTGCACTCCATCCCTGCCAGAAGTAAAGTCCCTCCCGAGAAGGTAGCTCTTCCAGTGGGACCATGGATAACCTGGACATGCTGGGTAGCAGCACAGCACTTTCCCCAGTGCAGAAGAAGAGGATAACATGAGGAGGAGGTGGAGGTGGGCAGGGAGCGTATGGCTAGGTCTTGGAGTCTAGGGGCATTTGTACACACATTTTTTTGCTCTGCAACACAAGATCTGCAGCACATCAGAGCAGACTTGATTAATCGGCACTTATACAATCACCGCCTTTCAAAGTGCCCAGCACTGTGGTGCATACGTGTGTAAAAATGGTCTAGGGGGCCAGAGGCACACTTCTGATGTGCACACTGGCTGCTACTGGTGCACAGTAGGTTGTTGCTACTGTGTGGTATAGTCAGAAATGACCCACGTGTTGCTGGGACTTGCTAAAGCAAGTACTAAATGACTCTGCAGTACCAACTGCAAAGTTCGGTCCATGTGTAGACACGTCCACTGCATCTGGAGCGGCTTCAAAGGGTACTCCAAGATGCTGTATAATGAAGTGCGACTGCTCCCTTGGGGAATCTATGGCCTATGTTTATGCATCTGCAAAAGGAATTAGAAGAGCTAAACATTGCATTCCCACAGTGGTTTTGCTAAAATCATAGACAAGAAGGGTTGGAAGGGACTGCAAGACGTAATATCTAGTCCAACCCCTGCTTCAGGCAGGATCATCCCTATGTAAACTATCCTGTACAAATGTTTGTCTAACGTATTCTTACAACCCCGCACAAGCCACCCTATCACACAAGTACCAGGCACTATGGCACCAAAACATCAAGAAGATCTTAAACTTGTTACAGGTAAAACAGGGAGAAGAGGCCACCGTCAATGGCCAGCTGCTGCAAGGACACAAGGCAACCTGAGGTCTAGTCATTTCTAAACCAGGTCTAGGTCCTGTCATTTCTAAATCGGGGATTTCCAACCCGAGGTTCACAATGCAGAGAAGGTTGAGAACTATGCACATACAGCACTATGCCTTTGCCTATCTCAACAGTAGTTGTATGCCCCATCTCCTTCTCAATCATTTGCATCTTTCAGAGGTGGTTTTTCTCTTAGGGTTTTGCTAGGCCTACTGGGAAAGAAATGTGATAAGCCATTTGAAGTCATGACAAGGAAACGGGGACTATTGCAGGGGACACTGATTTCGGCAGAGTTGCTTGCACAGAAAGGCACTGTTCTTTCACCCTGACTCTGAGTGGTGGATCCATTGATTTCATAGACATTAGGGCTGGAAGGGACCTTGTGAGACCATCGGGTCCAGCCCCAGGGGCAGGAAGTCAGCTGGGGTCAGATCACCCCATCAAGATAAGCATCCAAGCAGGCTCTTTTTCAGTGATTGCAAAGAAACAAAGAGGCTGGATTTTCAAAGGTCCTTGTGGCACCTGGTTCCCTCTGAATACATTTACTTCACCGTCCAGATTCTCTGCACATCCCTAGCATTGCACCTAACAGCTGGCATTGCACCTACCTGTTGTAAAAGGATTTCCCTGACTTTGCTGGGAGTTTTCAACAGTGATGAAGGGACTCGGATGCCCAGCTCTCATTAAACACAAGTGTCATTCAGGAATAATTTTTTTTTTTTGACAGCATCAGACAGTCGCAGGTACCACGTAGGCTCTGCTGGAAATGTCACCCCTCAGCATCTGTCCCTCTTATGCTCCTTTAACAATCCCAAAGGTAATAAACTTCATGCTCCTCCCTGTTTTTTCTCA
Source organism: Alligator mississippiensis (assembly GCF_030867095.1). Taxonomy (NCBI): domain Eukaryota; kingdom Metazoa; phylum Chordata; order Crocodylia; family Alligatoridae; genus Alligator; species Alligator mississippiensis. Next base: position 77,505,165 of record NC_081831.1, on the reverse strand, counting down.
ATGGCAAGCTTGGAGATAATTAACACTGGCATAGTTGGGCTTGACATAATTGTAATTTTACCTAATCTAGAGACACATAGTGGGCTCTGGTCTGGATACTCGGTACAAAGGCAGCCTTGGTGGAGGAGCAAAATAGTGCTAATAGGACAGTCTTCCCAAGGGGGAGTTGGAGGGCAGGTGGAACCAAAACCCTTGGCGTGCACAGCCGTTCCTACGTGCTTCTTTTAGCGAGGTTACATTGCAGTAGCTCTGAAACCAGCCCAGGGCTGGGGACCCCTAGCTCCACACCTTTCCTCAGCTTGACTTGGCTGGGGACTGAGTCCATTCATTTATAGAGTGACTTTATACCACAGAACATCATTGTATTATTATTGCTGCTGCTGGCCCTTTTTTTTTATCCTTGCTGAGTTAATACATCAAGTTTAAAACATCACTGACAACAAAACAAGTTTCTATAATTAGCCAGAATCTTTTCCCCTGGCCTCCCCTTACCTTGTGAACCATCAGGACAACATTTGGGCAGGATTTGATGCTGTTTTAAACAAAGCCCTTGTTCCAGGTCAGCTGCAGCACATTAACATCTGTGGAGACTCCAGACACCACCTCTTTCACAAAGCTAGCAATGTCTTTCAGCCGCTGACAAATACCTCCCAGGAAACTTGACTCCATATGCATTTGCCTCTTATGAAATAAAGCACAGCTGGCCCATCAAAAGCAGATTTCTTCAGAGGCCATTAAATGAGCAAAAAAGCCAACAAACATGCAGACCGGAGCCCAAATGTCCTTTAAGACTCCAAGGGGCAGTCGCATCTCACATTCTTACCATACAGAGCATATATTCGCTGCCTTCTCCATGTAACCCAAGCTTGCTCAGCCTCTTTCCATCCAGTGTTCACATATCTTAGCAGAAATAGCTTACACAAAAAAAAAAACACAAAAAAATGGAATAGCTATATGTAGAAACCATTACAAAAGACAGAAGCATTGTTAAGGGGCAAGCTCTCTGCTTAGGGTCTGATTCATTGACACAACAAACAAAGCTTAATTGACATTCATTGGATGAGATCTTTAACGATGCAGATTTCAAAGTGGACCACGGCCCATATTTTTGAAGGTATTTAGGTGTCTAAATATGTTGAATGATCTGAGCCTAAGAGTCTAAGGCCATGTGTAAACCACAACTGATCCCACACTGGAAGCCATGGCCTCCTAGGCCCTGATATCCTGAGACAAACTATATGGTACCAAGGGTGGGCAGATGAGAGCAAATGCTAAGGTTTATCATTTGCAAAAATGGGTACAATAATATTTTCCCACCTGTATTGGGTCCACTGAATTCCTCTGAGGCCAATAAAGATATCCAGCATTATTCTGTAACACAGAAGCTTGTGCCATTGGGTAATTTTATAAAGCTTTTTTCTAGTTTTACTAATTAGATAGCAGTGTGGGGCTTTAGGCCTCATGGTAAGTGATATATATCAGCATTTCCCAGACTTCTGAGAGTTAGCAGTGGTCTGTAGGTCCATAATAGTGCACAGACCCCCTCTTCTTCCCCAATACCCTTTTAAATGGGAGGAAGAGGGAGATCTGCAGACCACTTATACTTACTGTGACTTTGTGGACCACTGCTTGGGAAACAATGGCATAGTTCTTTGACCAAATACAATGGCATGTATATTAGCTGAAGTCATACTTAGACCTGGCTAAAGTCACATTTTGCATTCACATCTTTAGCAATCCACAACTGCATTGTGACACCCTGAGTTTCGAAGGCTACAAGAGTTTGGAGATATAGCAATGATCCAGCTCTTGCTTTAATGGCTAATTTCAGTGGTGAGATGCCCTTGATAACCTTGATGCTTTTTAGGCGAAATATATTCACTTAAATGGGTTTTTTTTCGCTGTCTCCCCCCTCTCCCAGATTAATTTGATTTCCCCTAATACTAATTTTGGAAGACATGATGACAAAGTGACTTAAAGAACAAAGGAGCCATGCACTGTACCAAAAAAAAATGAGCCTCTACAGATCTAAGATAAAGACACGAAGAAGAAGAAATGTCACAACAATGCTGTCATTTGCAAAGATGAGAACAGTGGGGGAAAACAGAAAAGAAAAAATCCTGGGTAATACAGAGCAAGATCACTGCAACCACCCAAGGTCCCTTCCTGGGCATGAAGAGAGAAACACACTCTTCATGGACTACTACAGTAATCAGAGGAAGACGTCTTTTGCTTCTAGCATGGCCGGTGTAGAGGAAGGGGTGCCTGCCTTCTCTTCCTTTGTAATTTTTACCAGGGTGTGTTTAATTACCGTCAGGAAATCCCTACTTAATAGGGATGGTTGTTTCAGTCATCCTCATCTTTCTTTTGGAGGGCTGAGTCGGGGCCAAGTTCTGACCATCTTCATTAAGCAGACTCCCAATCCATTAAACATAGAAAGGTCAATTAGTCTCAAGTGTGTGGCAAGCAGGCATCTCTGATCCTATATGGAGAAGTGGGGCAAAGCGCAGGGCTCCTACTTTCATTAAGGCAGCCTTTGCTCTGCTGTAAGCTTCAGCATGAATTCAGGCTCTAAAACGCACGATGATCACCTACCCTGGAAATCTTCAAGAGAAGACTAGATAGTCACCTTGCTGGGGCCAGCTGACCCACCGGTTATCTTTCCTGCTTGGTGCAGAGGGCTGCACCCAATGATCATCCGAGGTCCCTTCTGGCCTTACAGTCTGTGAAACCATGGGGGTGCATAGACGTCCATGAGAAAGGGAGACAGGTTGGGTAGCAGAGAGCTTGCTGTATCTATCCTGGTGAAATGCAAGTCCCCATTCAATCCATTTAGTATCACTGGAGTAGTCTAAAAATCACTGGAGGATTGATGCTCCTCTTTCCATTCATTTTCTGGTTTCCACCTGCTCCAAGAGCTGTACTGTTAGACTGATTTCTGCTCCTGCTGATCCATATGCAAGTTTTGTCATTAAATCACTGGATCCAGGAACAGCCCACCAGCTCCAGGAACTCCAGGCATATCAAGTCCAGTCCTTTCTCCTCTGTTGCATTATATTAAGCTTCTCCAGAGGCATTAAAGTTATGATTGGACCTACAGTACACATCAAAAACAGGCAAGAAGGAAGGACAGCCATAATACAGCACTCAGAGGGATTAATCTGAAAGGAGGTGAGTCACTTCCTGCTTGGTGTCCTTGTTCCCCATCCCCAAAATGAAGAAAACCATGACTTCTTTTCCACCAGTCAGATCTCTTTAGGCTGGAAGCTCTTTCGGGCAGGGACTTGCCTAGGCATTTTTTTAGGACCTACCAAAACTGAGCCTTGATCTTGGTTGTGGCTTATCAACCCTACCAGAAATCCCGATCAATAAGCAATAGACGTTCATGTGCTTTAACCGTCCTACCTCAATGATAAAGTCATTAATAAGTTGTCCAGGATCCAGTAGCATGTAACATTTAAAGGACTGAAACAAGATGTCATTGAAACTCCTCTAAGTACCTTGAGGTTACAGTACACTGTGATAACCAGCAGTTTGCAAATGGTAGCCTGAAGCTATAACAAAAAGCTTGCTTGATTTCTCTGTTCAAAAAGATGGGAGAATAAAACAATAAATATGCATCCTGCTTTTCTCAGTGAGAGACACAAACAGGAACAGATGACACGAGCTGTAGAAAGCACTACTGAAACGCAGGCAGGTTTCGGCCCGAGGGTACCATCATGCCATCCCATGCCCTTGTACAATGGAGAGGCTTGGGAGACTTGCTTGGTGGAACAATTAACACTCATTGGAAAAGCACATCGCATCAGGCAAAATGCAAACTGCCTGACCTTTTGTCACCCCTGACCCCAACCGCTTAAATAAATGCTGTCTGTCCCCTCCTGATCACCTCAGCTAGTATACCTAGCACAGGCTGTGTGCAATGGGGATGCTGGTTTAGTTTTAGGAACAAGCTAGACACAGCCTCTTTCATTTCACAGAGCTTCACAGGAGCATGAGACATTGAAGAGCAGATGCTAGTGAAAAGGGTCTGCGATAGTCATGTAAAAATGGGGAGGAAGTAGGAAAAATCAGTTAATCATGTCTGCTGTAAGAGGATGCCATTCCACTGACTTCAATAGACTAGGCACCAAGAGCTGTAAATCAATGATAATGGGCATATTTCTCTTATATCACTGCATAATATGTCACTGCTGCTAGAGGAATCCCTTGGTTTTCTGCAAACACAGAGCAATCCTGGTCCTTTCATTCACACTTATTGCCAGATACATTCATACCCATATATTACAGAATTCATTCACCCAGGCTTCCAACAGGAAAACAAATACCGTACAAAGAAGTAAACACACTATATCTAAATTACAGCATATACATTAGTTTACATTTCACTTTCTGTCTATCTGACACATATTCATTGCTGATTCTCAGAATTCATTCTTCTCTTAGCAAAAAAAAGAAAAAAACAGACTATTAAATGAGTATCTGGAGAATTTATTACAGGAGGAAATGGCTGGAAGAATGCATACCTCAAAGCAATTTAATCTGCCTATCAACAATTGTTGTAATGCTGCATAAATTGAAAATGGAAAGGTTTGGTACAGCTCCTGATTTGGGGCAGAGCCAGATGAAGTCACCGGAGTACTTTTGTTCTCCCAAGTTGAAATACTTGAGATTTCTTAATTCCAAGGCATAAAGGAGTCTTTCCTGGTGGCACTGCAGACTTAAACATCTTTGAAGGAGCAATAAACATGGTTTACAGCAGCATAATGAGAATGGGTTTATTTCAAGCCAGATAAACTTGCCTGCTTTTCTTTTTTATTATTTTAATCAAATTACAAAATGAATGGATTAAGGGAATGGAGTGTCTCAGCTCTGCCAAACCATTTGATAGGTGGCCCTGCAAAATCTTGTTTAAAAAATTAACTGAAATGTTGATAATATCAATCTTAAGGCACCAGATCATTTAGCTAGCTAGGAGATGCTTACCACTTTGAATTTAAGCATAATACAATAGAACATTTTTTCATCATGATGAACACTAACAGGCAGGACTAATAAAAGCACCTGAGCATTAAATGTTTAACTCTTGTCAAAAATATAGAATGTTCTTGGTGTTAGGTGCTTTGTAGTTGTGTGACGGGGACATTGGGTAGTTTTAGAAATAGGCTAGATATGTATATGGTTTGGATAAGAATGATCCTGTCTTGGGCAGGGATGGGACTTGATGATCTCCAGAGGTCCCTTCCTGCCCTACTTCTCTATGATAACGGGGAGTTTTATGGCTGTGTGATGAGTACGCTGCTGCTGCTGCTGCTAACAGAAGTAACTTAAAACCTTTCACTTTTTTTTGCGCAACTGGTTAGGAAATGGCTTTTGTAAATCAGCAGAGATTACAGTATCAGATAGCTTTCACTGCTGTTCTGCATTGTAGGCCATTATCATCCTTGTTAATTATTACAGTGCCCAGATGTCTTACATGGTCTTTACCAAAAGGGAATGGCAATAGATTTTTTTTAATTATATTTCATAATACATTGAACAGAAACTTTCCATTGTATAATACAGTTGCTATCCCATTCTCATAGTCCTTTGTCTGGTACTACCAGATGTTTCGGACCTTGCATGCCAGCTTCCCAGGGAAGGAGGAATCAGTCGTTGGCTATATGACTTTATGTTCAGCTTGTTTTATTTACTTCTGCACCAGTTCTGGAACAGAGATGGTCGAGCGCTATGCAAGCAATTTATCCTTTCAGCATCTCAGCCACCACCAGTGCTTGGTTTCAGTGGAACAACCTGGCTCAACGCTAGAGTAATGAGACGCCAAAGCAGAGAGCATCCTTCTGCGGCTGCTCACACGGATCCTTCCCAATGACCACTGCTTCCCAAGGTTCCTACCCAATTAAAACCAATCTAGGGTGACATATCGCATGACTGCCCAACACTAGGTGCTGATTTACACACTACAAAAAAGGTCTTTGAACCTGCACCATCTGAGGATGTCTGCTTTTATAATATGCAATAAATACATGATGCTAATTAATAGTATGTGGGCCTTGACTTAACAGTGGATGACATTAATGGGGCCCTGAGTTCACACAGTGGTCCACCCTGATAACCCTGTTTGCAGACCTGGTGCCTGGAAATGAGAATTATAATGAGCCCAGACTGTTATTTTTAAAGAGCCACATTCAAATTAGCTCAGGTTCAAAATATCCAGAGATATTTAGGCATCCAATTTCCTTAGACTCAAAGCCTCAGGAAATTTAGGCATGTGAATCAAAGTACTCACTGGGCTGAGCCATTTTGAAAATATGGACAAAAATGTCATTATGGGAGATGCTGGGTGCAGAGCACTTCTAAAAATGCAAGCTGAGCTCTTTTGAAAATCTGACTGTTGTGGGGAGCGAGCAATGAACAATTTTGCCCTGTACATTAGAAAAGTCTATTAATAAGTAAGGAAAGCCTGTATTCAGCATAGAAAATGCACATTCTCTATAGCAACCTGTCATTTTTTACCCTATATTTCAATTGCATGCTCTTTGCAGAACATTTTTTTTTTTTAATACTATTCCTACGATGTCTAGCATACCTCCACAACTGGGGTTACCACAATACAAACAATAAATGGACAGACCAGTAAAATCTAGGCATATCTACTCGCCATCTGCACAATGTTAATTCTTCATCTGCTCAAGAAATAATTCTGCCATAAACAAAAGCAGCAATTGGCTTGCTTGCCTCTTTTTCAGTGTGCAGCATATTTGTAGAACATCTTGAATTATTCGGGAGGTGGGGAGTCGATGAAGCCAGTAAACGTCATTCTCTTCCAATTCACAGGTCCAAAAGAACCGCTCGTTGTTTGGTATTTTTTACCGTTTCAAAACGCAAGGGGCCAGTTCTGCCACCTTGATTACCACGAACAGTCAAACACCTTATTCGTATGCTTAACCTTAAGCAGGTAGGTAGTTGCACTGATGACACCAGGCTTATGTACACCCTTAAAGCAAAGTACATACAGACGTGCTTGCAGGCTCAAGGCCTTATCCTTCCAGTTGCCTTGTGGTTTTCAGTGCTCCTCCCTAAGTAAAGGTGACAGAGTTTGGTCGTGACTCTCTCGGATGATCCGGGGGAGGGGTTGAACTCTGTTATGCTCTCATCGTTTTGGTGTTTCAATCCGCATTTCCTTCATTGTAAAGCATATAGGTTACTGTTTCACAGATGAGCTCTATAAGTCAAACTCAGCTTTGCTGTTATTAGAAAATTGCGATTTATAATTTCTTCCCTGCAGGGGTTTTAATATATTAAAAGCAGGAAGTATAATATTCTCCTGTGGGAGGCTGCACGATTCATAAGGTCTGGTGGGAATTTGTATATGTATGCTTACCCTTAGAACAATGTGATCTGTTGCTCAGTAAGATTAGCACGTACCAGATCTACATCTCTGACAGAGCTTCTTTGTTCGTTTCTTGGAGAACATAAACCATCGTTAACATGTGACTTATCACCCTCTATGTGAGTCCATTTCTGTTAAGTGAAAATCAAGAACTACCCTGCGTAAAATATATCGAGATGCATGGATGCCACACGCTGTTAGACTGTGCTGAATCTGATAGTCCAGAGGGAGAGTGAAAATAACTGTTATGGAGCCTGAATATTTATTGACATCTCACAACTCTGTAGTCTTTGATATGAAGGGGGCCAGGGATATTTAAACAGGGATCATTATGTCCGCAGAGGGGTTATTACCTAGAATTCAAATAATGAAAGTTAAACATACCACTATTTTATTCAGCCACTAATGAAATATTTTGTATTGAATTATGCCCCCCGCTTTCCAATACTCTATTTTAAGTGGCCTAGGTATGCTAGGAGTGGTCTAGCATATTTTAACTGGCCCAGGTATGCTAGGAGAGGCCCAGTAAAGATTGTAACTAGAGCTGGTCCAATGCAGCAAACAGTGTTGGAGAATGATTGATCACCTCCATCAGATGGATAGTCCCTATTTATTAACAATTTTGTACGAGGCTTTAGTTTGCATTAGTCTTGGGTATGCCTCCTCTTTGCATTAATATTCCTTTGGGCATGGGTAGAAAGTTTTGTGCACTCACAAGGAGTTTGCATTGAAAAAGTTCGCAGTCATCCAATCGCAGTACTGAAACAATACCATCTGATTACTTGGAGCAGATAACGAACCCTTGTTGGTAATCCACTGGCAGGGTGGAATTTGTTCATGTACTTTGTCGACTGTACGATAATAAACACCAAACGGCTTTGTAAAAATCAAAGCTTGTTTCTACGTCATTCGAGAATAGAAGCAGCGGCTATATTCACTGGGGGGAAAATGATATTTGCCAGGCAAGTTCAGCCACTATAACGGTAATTTTTTTTCTACATTTAGTGGGGTTTTTATACATGCTTAGTCTCTCGGTATCTCTTTTAAAGTTATTGTTAAGCAAAATGATACCTTAATCTGTAAAAATGTCTGATATAAACCTTAATGTCTCTCAGTGTCTGAGATACCTTCACCTTTTAGTGATCAGCTATTGAGAAGACCAAGCAATTTAAAAAGTTACATTAGAGACCTAGCCCTTTGGATATGGACTTTTAATTACTCTTGACTACTGTTTCCTAGGCTTCACTTTTATCCTTAAAATCTCCTTATTTATTTTTCTCAAAAAAAAGGGGGCCCAATCCAACTCTGAGTGATGCCAGAAGGGATCCTCCCATTAAGTTGAACTACTAGTTGGGATCCATGAATGTTATTTCCCTGCTTTCTCCAGACTAACAGGATCAGACCTTGGAAGATTACATACTGTGTCTATGAGCAGCTATAAATTTGGAGTAACCAGGATGTCGCAATTTTAAAAAAGAGCGAGACAAAGAAAAGAAAATGTATTCAGGCCAGGAGCAGGAGCTTATAAAAATCACAGGAGAGGAAAGAACTGTGATCCACTGGTGTCCAAACCATTCATTTTCAAGAAACGGATCATATACTAAGAGTCCATTTGATCTGAAATTGCAGATCTGCATGGGAAAGTTCAGCATACCCAAGGTCACTCTCAACATAAACTGGAGAAATCTGGTTCCCAGTTCTAAACCCATGGGGCACTGCAAACCAGAGATCATGACCACAGTTAAATATCGAGACTCGTTTGTACTAGAGAGTAGCCCAGACTGGAACATAAACTGGGAATTCCTCTAACATTCCTTGCAGATAGAAGCTGAGCTGAATTTTGACATTTTCTATTGACATTTTCTTTTGAAAATACTGAAATTCGATTTTCCTTTCTGTTGAATTGCCCAACCTGTCTTATCCAACTTTTCTTCAGAACTTTATGACTTAGCCCTCTTTCTCACACTAGTGTTAAAAGGAAACATATTCTTAATTGGGTTTCTCGTATTTGCTCAGTAGGGTAATCTTATAGGTCCTACATTGCAAATCCTCATTCATCAATATAGATCATACTTGGGTGCATCTACACATTCATTAATGTGCTTTTGCTAATGCATATTAAATTAAGTACCTCCATTGTGGGGTACTATAAAAAAGGCGCATCAGCCTATTTTAATGTGCATTAGTGAAAGCGCATGGGGGGTTTTTATGATGCTTTAATGCACATTAAAATAGGCTAATTTTCCCCACTCACAGGCTCAACATATGTTTGCAGCTGCAACTCCCACTAGAAAAATCAGTACACTGGGCCAGACTTTGCCATCAGTTAACACCCTGTCAACCTCATTAGTCAGGTCATCCTCCTGGTACAATTGCTTTATTATACAGATATGACCAAATGGTCTTCACATTTTAGGGCAGTTATTTTCTAGAGTACTAGCATTAAAAATACCAGTGTGCTTCACTGGAGACAACAAAACTGCTTGTACTTTCCCTTAACTTCCTACGAATGGGACTGGAGTCTTTCCATATTTTCTCTATGCAGAACAATTTGAGTTCTTTGCAAGAACAAGGTACCACCCACTGAGCATAAACAAAAGCTGACAGGCTAGGATAATCCTAAATAAAAATATTTTTTTCCCCTTGATGCTTTTTTCTTTTCCGTAAAATGAAAATAACTCCCCAAACTGTACAAGCTTTTCTTCCCCCCACCCTCCTGCTTCCTCCCCACACACAGCAATGCTTGTAACTATGCTCACATCTGCAAATCTATATCTAATCAAATTCATGCCTATGTTGGTTGCCTAGGTAACAATCACAGAGTTGCTCCTATAAACAAACTGCAGACAGTGGAAGAAAATGTGGTTTAAGTGGAAGCATCTACTTCCCAAGCTTGAGCATTATTAATGTAACAAGCGATCATAAAGAAGCCCCCGATTCACCGAGTCCATTGTGGATGGGAGCAGGGGGAGTATTTTTATACTGATTGGCTCACTCACAAGGATAAAGAGGGCATTGGAGAGGTGGTGACAAGTGCATTTCAAAGTACATTTCTATTTTCATCACTTTCTGCATGATGCTGGCGGTGTGGTTACCTGCCACCCAGTAACATGGTTATCCTTTGAATACCCAGGTTCCATTATTGCCTACCTTTTTCTCACACTAATTAATATGCATGGTTTTAGATTCCTGATGCTAATATACAGAAGAGATGAATCTTCTAAACATATACAGATAGAATAGGCAGTGCAGACAAAGGCAATTGTTTCCATAGCAACATGGACCATGTGGAAGCTGTGAGCCAAACTTCATCTTCACCCCCACTCGTTCCTGACCACGCAGGTTTCCTGCTTAATAGTTAGCACAGAGGTTTCAGTGGGAATCCAGCAACCGGGGGCTGTTTGACCCATCCTCAGAAGAGGTGCAGCAAACCGGCAGAGCCAAATACGGGTCAGGAACCACCAAGGCTCTGAGGGGTTCAACCCATTCTAGTATTGGCCACACCCAACAGTCAAAAACACGTTCCTCAAAATCATGAGGTTGATTTGAAACAACCAGAACAATGAAAATATCGGTAGGTGATGCTCTCTAATGCCTGATTTCTGCAATTCTGGCACTCAAACCTCTTCTTCTTTCTCTGCAGCCAGAAAGTGGGCTAGAAAGTTACCACATTTTGTTTCTAGAATAGAAGATGAGATTCTTACCTGATAGTTTACATCTAGGAACAGGAGGTTTTAAGAGGATCCCTGAGGGTATAAGACATACAAACAACTTACTGCAGGCTACAAGGAGACAGGGCTCTACTGTGCATCAGCTGCTCTGCAGTGGCTGCATGCTCTTATCCTTTTGCAAATGGAAGTTAAGCTGAAGTACCTTGCCCCTCTCAGGGTGCATCTACACAAGACACTTTACTGTGCAGTAGAGCTAATTACTCCATAGTAAGCATCATCGTCTACATGTGTTGAACCTTACTGTGCATTAATTTCCTCTACTCATCACTTAATGTCCTACCTGAAATGCAAGTAGCAAATTAACTGCCAAGTAATTACTGTGCAGTATGGCATGTATAGATGGCAAATTTGCTCCTGGTCAGCTGAGCAGCTGGGGGCAGGAAATTGTCCCACCTGGAGGCTGGCTGCTAGCTGCCCCACCAGCAGATTGGGCAGGGGGCTGGGACCAGCCCCTCCTCTGCAGCTCTTTCCAAGTCCCCCTCCCTGATCAGGGAGCCAGGGCTGGGAACTCCCTGCTGGCAGGACAGGGGGACATTGTCCACGTCCTGGCAGCAGGCATCCCCTCGGGGACAGGGAGCAATGTCCCAGCCCTGGCCAGGAGTCAGCTGTCTCCTAGCCCAGTGCTCCCTGTCAACCCGGGGCTAGCACCTGGGCGAGCCTAGAGCTCCCCTGGTGGTGCCAGGGGCCCATTGCAGGGCCTAGGAAGCAAGAGCAGTTTGCTGCCATTAGCAGCAAATCTGCTCCTGCTTCCCTACACATGTAGGCACCTACCCAGGAGCATTTACTACTTACTAGTCAACTATTCATGAGTAAACTACTCCTGAATTTAATGCATGTGTAGACAAACCCACTGAGCTAGGATAGATAGACCAGTGAATGGCCATTCTTACATGCAGAGTAGTCAACACACAGTAAATCCTTGCCCCCTCCCACCCGGTGATAAATTGTTCATGTGTCCAGACACACAGTTCACAGAAAAAATAGAAGAACTGGCCATTCTGCCATTGTGATATTGAGATATTGCTGTGGAGAATACTGAATATATCAGCCATTGGGCTGAAATAGGCCCCAATGCAAACTCAAGTCATAAATCATAATCAAAGACACTTCCTATTTGGAGCCTAGGATGAGATCCTGGAGACCACACTAGATCTAACATGCCATATGGAGGCAGGAAAGCTAGCAGGCAACAATGGGTTTCTTGATGGTCTTTCAGTGAATTATAGAATTTGCAACACGCACTGACAACAGCAGTATCAAATGCTAGCCTTTCTTATTGGTCACTTTTCCTACTCTTCTCAGATCCCTTCTCCTTTAGGGTCTTTCATGTGGCTCTCAGAGCAACACCACTCGCAGCTGTCACGTGCTACATAATTCTACACTGTTTACATGATATAGTATAACAGAAACTAGCTGTAAAATAAGCTCCTGAAAACCAAATCCATTCCCATTTCATGTTCTCACAATGGCAAAATTACATTTTTATAAGAAATGTTCTCACCATGCATATGGACAATTAAAAAACAAAACAAAAACAAACCAAAAAAAAGTCCTACTCAAACTATTAGAAGTCAATAAGTTTACAAACGACTTGAGAGAACAAAATGATTCCAACTTCAAAGGGAGCATGTACCATTGATTATGTGAGGGGAGGAAAAAACCTAACAGCTATTTAAAGTTATCCCAATAAGGGTCTGGTTAAAGTACCCTGAAATTAATGGTAAAGTTTTAAATGACTGATGTGTGCTTAGGATCAAGTGCATATCTAGTCCTGAAGGGTAAGAGGAGGTTGTGTCTCAAAGTCCATATGTCTCGTTAAAAGAGTGTGTTGTGTTTTCATTGGAGAGCTACATATGAGTAAAAGACTCCAAAAATCAGACTCTAGAAAATGTATGTGTGACTAAGCAGACTGGAAACCAACATGCAACCTGGAGAAGGGGAGATAAAAGGGGAAGAGCTTGACCCCCCAGGTGCAAATGAAGCCATTGGATTCCAGCAGCGTCAGGGGGAGGTAAAAGGAGCCCAATTCAGTTTCCATTGAACTGGCTGGAAGCCACCATTGCATCCATTTGAAAGGGCTTTTTCAGATCCTTTTTTAACATCTACGTCAAATCCTTTTTCTCAAGTCAAAATTGATTTAAAGTGAGGATATGATCGACATTTCTGAACACAATTGTGAAAACTAGAATTATGGTAAGAAGCACTGCTTCATTAATATCAGGGCTTCCATTCTTCCAACTAAATTTGCCGGCCTCATTGGGTTTGGCTGGAAGATATCAACTGAATTCCTTGACATTAATGGATTTAATTGGTGTATACAAATGTATAACTACAGCCAGCCAGGAATATATTTTCCCCCTGGAAAATTTTTGAACTAAACAGAACTTTTTTCATATTCATCAATATAGGAGAGGTGGGGATATTAAACAAACAAGCAAACAAAAAAAAAAAACCCAACTGGTCTGGCACTGAAAAAAATGATATTTTCTTGAATTTTTTGAGAAACTGAAACACTGATATTTTGCTTGAGTGTTGAATGTTGAAAATGAGAAGGGTTTTTTGTTCTTTTTTATTTTTTATGGGAAAATGCTGGGAAAGCTAGTAAAAAATAGGGGAAATTCATAGAAAAACTTATTTTCGTATGAAAAGGTGGGGAATTCTGCTAAAACACTTTTTAGGAGGTTTACGGTACAATATGGGCTTGTTAATTACATGGTGGGGGGAGGGGACTGTAAGGAAGAACTTCCTGTATTTATTGTGTGCATTTCAGAGACAAGCTTTTAATAAGGAATTCAAGCTATTTGCTGCTATAAGAAAAAAAAGCAGGTACCGAATAAAGACATGCTTCTAAGTCATAGCTACTGTTACTTTGTTGTCCCCATACTGACATTAAAAATGAAATTCAACCACATGAGCCCAAGCCATCAAAGGGTATCATAGCCCTGACAGCCAGAAGTGGAGTACTCAGGAGAGTGGAAGATTTCATAAATCAGGAAGGAAAACAGCAGCTTTATTTTTCATGTGCTGCAGGTATAGTTGAGCTTTCCATTTCTCGAAACAAGGCATTTGATGTTGTAAACATTGGTCTTACCACTTACGTAGCCTTGGTTACATGGATAAAAGAAGATCTTGTATCTTTCAGAGGTGGCTTATGTAGAGACAGACACAAAGTCAAAGGTGACGTGCCAATTGACCTCATCGGTCAGGCCTTATCCAATGTATCAGGACATACCAGGGGTAGCTCACTGTGTAACAGCTGATATGGCTAAGAGAAGCTGTGTTGGTCCACAATAAACTAGAAGGGAGAGAAGGACAGAAACGTAAGTTTATCACCTGGCCTGGATACACATAATTGGTTTTTAAATCTACATCAAAAAAAGGCTCAGACGTGCAGCATGGAGACCTACACTGGTCTTACTCAAATCAGGGATAAAACCATTCTTGTCTAAGTTTCACAAATGTAAATGCAGTGCATCTGCAGCTCTTCTAAGGTGGCTAATGGAGATATGCCAACAGCTCAACCTGACCCCACACCAGCTTATGGTGAAGCACTATAACAGCACCTGCTGCAAATGGCAACCCTAGCTGCTTGTCCATCCACTCTAGGTCCCAATATAATTTCCATTGCTTTACAAAATTTACAAAACAGGTAACACAGCATACTGATTGCACATGCCTATATAGTGAAATGGAAATCTAGAGACCCAACAACAGCGTAAGAGTGTTGCTGGAGAAAATAAAGATCCCAGACATATCAGTAACAAAAAATGAAATTAATTTCAACAAGGACCACAAGAACTGGTGGTTTTTCAGGTGGTTGTAGATTTTAAAACCAGAAGAAGCCATTAAAATAATTGCTCTGACTCATTGCTTCGTAGACTAGAGAAATTCAAACTTGAATTCAAAGCCTCCATTTGAACTAGAGAATGCATTACAGATAAACAATATTAAATATCTTGTAGTGCTATTTGGTGCTAAAGGATCTGCTACCATCACAATAACAGAATCATAGAAAATGAGGGCTGGAAGGGACCTTAGGAGGTCACATCTAGTCCAACCCCCTGCTCCAAGCAGGATCAGCCAAGACTTTGTCTAGCCAGGTCTTGACATACTCACATTGTTATTGCATGACAGCAGTACAGGACATTTAAGGATGTCAGGCCACTTTCTCTTTTTTATTATTATTATACTTTAACATGTTTGAATGCCTTTTATATTGAATCTCTTCTGTAGGCTCTGAAATGGTAACGTTTGTTTTTGTGACAATTGCTACGAAAACCTATCCGGGAATTCCAACATTTCAGGGGTCGGGGGAATGTAATTTCCCACGCCAAAGAACTCTGTTTTTTCTTTCTTTTTTTCCGGAGAAATATATTAAAAGAAATCAGTTGGGGGGGGGGGGGGGGGTTCCAGCTACTCCAGCTCCTCAAGCCTTGGTGAGCAGAGCCATTTCTGTTTTGATGAATCACCATTCTCTAATGAATTCTATTTTTCTGGAACATTCCCAACCAGTTCTGCCCACAGGCTACTAAGAAAAAAACTTTAATTTCATTTTAGCCTATTTTTTTTTCTGGGAATTAAATCCAGTTTCTTTTGACAGTGCAGTTCCTCTATTCCAAATCATGCATGATGTGGAATAGAGTCCATTCTTACTGGAATAGAATCCAATATACTTGGCATAGAGTCCAATATGTTCCCATGAGAACCAAGGCTTCGTGAAGCACAAAGGCTGCTCAAAGTGATAATACTAGCTCTAGCTTCTCCAAGGGGACTGTGTCCAGGTGCCTTGTTTCTGCCAAGGAGAGTGGCCAGTTACAGACTGGGGCTGGTTCTGTATCCCCATCAAGGATTACACCATGGCTGCTGTACTCCCCCCTACTAGGAATAGAAACTTTCCTGTGGATTTTTGTGGACCACCCTTTGGACTGAATGGCATTAGCCAACTGTGCTACCCTGAGAACCAAATGGGAGTTTTGAAGGGAAAAAATGATTTCCCCCTCCCCCCCCCTTTCTTTCTTTTGTGTGAAATTGTGAAAATATCCTCCCACCTTTAGCCATAACCATATATACAACCAAAATGTGACTAAGGACCAGGGGCAGACCCCCTTCTATTCCTGCGCTAGCTAAACTTTAAAACCACCTGTCTGGGAGGGGCACTATTTATTCAGGGTGTCTATACATGTGCTCCCAGACAGCCGGTCTAACTAAAATCTGTATTAAGTGTCCCGTGTTTCAAAATGGCAGGGGGGGGTGCTTTAAGTAAAGTTTATTCGATGAGTTTTTGTTAAAGCACCCCCTCCCCCATTTTGAAATGCTTAATACCAGTCCCATAGCAATGAAGTTTGGCACCTGGGGCAAAGCCTGCAGTAGCAGTCCAGCCTCGTCCTGCACACACATCTGGGCACCCCCGCCCCATGCTTGCCCGGGAGTGCATGCAGCGGCACGAGCCACCCTTCCCCCATCCACGTGCCTCCCCAAATGACGTGCTGTCAGCTCCATCCCACCTGGGCAACACCTATTGGTGCCCCATTGCTTCGGCGCCCAGGGCAATTGCCCCATTCGGCCCCCGCTTGCTACAGCACTGCTTAATACACATGACAGTGAGGTACTGGCATACCTCATTAGACAGATTAATCAAGTCTGCTCTGACACAGTCTAATTACAACATGTTAGAACATGTGTAGAAGTACCCACAGTACTGAAGGAGTCATCCGACTTCACGGATCATTATAATTGACCTGATTCCTGCTAATCTCAGGCGCTAACAACCCTCTCTCCTTTTCAATGGTTTTGATGTTCTCTCAGTGAAGCTTTTCTTTCTTCTGCAGTTTTGATGTCTGTTAGCCATTCCTGGTAGTATCTTGCTTCTGTTTCACAGCCCTAAAAACTGGTTTTAGTCCTAGCTAAAAACCTTCACTCAGGTGGTGTAACAGTAACTCAGGTGAATACTAACCAATGCATGGAAATGACTGACAGGGAAGTGCTGGATGCACTGTCAAGATGCTCAACAAAAGTAGGTTTTATGAATTTCAATAAGAGATGTACATTTAACTATGATGATGACGAGAATAATAAAACAGTATCTTTTGACTTTTCCTCCTAGTTTGTTGTGGGTTTTTTTTAAACACAATATATAATCCAGCAAATCGCTACATATTTTAGTTGTATTTAGTTTTGCTTTGATCTTAAACTAAATAATATAGTGCTGGACCCTGGCAAATAGAAAATCTTCTATTTATTCTGTAACTGGAGAAAATGATGGGTTGTGTTGACGCACCACATCATCTGCACCCCCCCCCCCCCCCCCGTTTCAAAACCTGAGGTCTGCCCATGCTCCGAGGAGGAGAGATGGGTGGTGCCTTTGCTCCGCTGCAATATTAATCAGCTATATGGTATATGCTGTGTACGTCTCAGTGCAGAGGGCCAGTATAAACCCATGCAACACTCAAGTCTCTTAACCCTGCACTTCTCAGCACAGAGGTCCATTGGATTTTACCATCTAAACTCGCAAAATGCTACCTTTTCTGGATCAGAATTGATCTTTCAAGTACTGTTGCTGCAGAATAAAATGAAAGAAATGGGACTGGGTTGTGCACTCCTGTCCACCACAGATTTTGACATGCTTTAGGAATACCTGCTACTTGAGACATGGAGGTGTTTGGGGTTGTTTTTTTTTTCCTCCTGTGCAAGAGATGCTGTTCACTTTCAGGCGCTGAAATCTCTCCCTGTCACATTGCTTTTCAAACCGCATTTGATCTCGCAGAATAAATATTATAAACAATGCCCAAGGAAGGCATTTTGAAAGACTGTAGGTCAAATTTCAATCTTCTTTTCAGTCATTTATTCATGAATTCAGCCATGAACATGTTAATCACAAAATGGGAAATTTTGAGCTTCAGAAGCAACATACCAGTTACAGAAAAACTCCCCACAACCTGTATTAAAAGAGCTATACATGAGTTTGAGTATCCAGCAGCCCTCCCTTGTATATGCAGGGTGCTTGGATCTTGAGTTACATGGTCTGTAGTTACAAGTACAATTTTTCCACTTGTGATTCATTCAGCAATGTACTCATCTTCCTAGGTTTTTACCCAAACCACCATCAGGGAGAACTGAACATAAATGACAGAACTGCAGTATTAAAATATTCTCCTAAGCATTTATTAAAATTATTCATGCAATTGTGAATCTGCTGCTTCTTTCCCTTTGTAATATATGGTAGAATCTGTGCTCTTGGGTGATCACTGGAATTTGTTGTGCATTTGCTTATAAAAGCCAATATTACCTATTTCTTACTGCATAACATTTTGCAAAGGACTAAACTCAGTGCTTTGCTCCTACTGACTGTGATGGACAGCAGCAAACAGGGTAGTTGTATAATCTGCTACATTTTTACCCAGTTCTAATATCGTAAAATGAGTCTCCAAAAGCTTTCCAACCCACAGCCTATAAAATTTTAACTATAGGGTACAGCTTAAAAATATATATATATATCAACAGTTTGTATGAACCAGCACAGCTTCAGACTCAGCATTAGAAGAGGAGCATACTTTTATTCTCACATGCCCTAACACAGACAAGATAATATGGTGCTAAATGAAGACTTGCCTGGTAGCTACTGCACAAAACGTGGCTGGACCTGTGGTGATGACAACTGAAGCCTATATCGTGGAAGATTTCTTGCTGGTCCTTTGGCTTAGATGACCAACAGGGTATTTATCAAGCCTCCCATCTCAATATCCTCTGGCTCACGTCCATGAGGAGGGGATGGAGTTGGCTTTTCCACTCGCCATGGATCCAAAGAGAATTAGGGGAGGGGTATGGATCTCCAGAGCCTATGGAGTCCTATGTATGGCCCAAACCTATAGATCTGCCCAAATGCTCTTCAAAGCATTAAGCCATCAGACCCCATGATTGCCCCCCTTGTCTGTGGGGGAGTACTGGTTGCTTCTCGCAAGCTGCCAGGAGAGGATGCCCCATTGCTGAAGAGAGTAAAGTATCTACTGACACCATCCTTTTTCATTTTGGAAGGAATTCCCTGCAGATTTAGGACTCTCATTCCAGCAGAGCACTTAACTTTTAAGTCCTTGACATCAGTTGAGCTCATGTTTAAGTGCTCTGCTGAACAAATGCCTTAACAGGGAGAGCGAAGAGGCATGGTGCTCTCCTTCTCCAGTTCTGCTCATCTCTCTGCGCTTGAGCAGCTGCAGCCTGCGCAGGGACCGGGGAAAGTTCTGCAATGATGCTGCAGAAGAGGCAAACCTTTCTGCCCACCATCCACCAACTTTTTTCCCCTTTCTCTGCATGAAAGGTGGGAAGGACAACATGATCACTGAAAGAGAGGGGCTCTGGATTGTAGAGGTTGGTTTTTGGGCTGTATAAATGCAGTTGTAACAACCGCGCCTTTCCGACGCACATCCTGACAGCTGAGCATCTCCTTGTCGCTCGACTGAGACTGTGCATTTACCCATGACTACATTTCTTGCCAGAGCCATGTTTTATTTGCAGAGAGTTAGCTATCGAGGTTATTGTCTTTCTAAAAACAATAGAAGACAAAAGTAAAAATACACCCAATCTAACACACAGGTACCAAAAGCCAACACAAGCCTCAGTCCACAGCATTCTCCTTAAAGCAGTTATACATTGCTACTGACTTAGATAAGTTATTTTCTTTCTCCCCTTTTATTTTTGTGTGTGTTTGTTTTATAAGTTATTTTGTCCTTTTTAAGCTGCCCTGAGCCTTTATTGGAAGGGCAGCAAATACATCTAAGAAATAAATAATACAAAGGTGGCACCACGGAAATTTCGGGAAGCAGCAGTCAAAGTGGACCTTTATGGAAGAGTTCAGTTCATTGTGCCTTTCTGATTTACTTACACAAGCTCCACAGTGATCTTGGCTATCTGGAAGTGTCTGGAGATGAATGGATACTAAGATGCTTCAAATTTTGCCTGAAAGCCCCATTTTCCTCTCGTATAACTCCCATCTCACCTATCACCTGTGACTTCATTCATGCCTATCTCATTTTCCCGCATTATTTTAAACATGTTTCCTGTTCGTGATGCACTGTATAAAGGATGCATTTAAAAAATAGTCTACTGGAATACACAGGGAATGAAGCACATTTAGGAAGCGGCTACAGACCATGTAATTCTGGTCTCCTATGTGCTTCCCTGTGGTAAGCTCCACTGATCCCTGATAGACACCGCTGTGGGTCAAGTCAGAAGCAGGTCTCAAGGGTGAAAGGGGAAGGAGGACTTAATCTGTTAGAGGAGAAACACATCGCTTTATTCCTGGAGATTGGGTGAGGGTTGGGGTTAGCCTGGCAGGCACTGGATGTAGAGCTACAGAAGAGCGTGCCCACATGCTTGTTGTCAGTGCTTACGTAGTCTGCAGTGGTATCCATTTAAAATAATGCTACCCAGGGATTTCTGTTCAACATGGGGAGTTGACCCCCCTGGCATGCTTTGTGTCCCTCCCTCAGATCAGCAGCAGGGGATCTCTGAAGGAGGAGAGCGGGTGGGACATGAAGAACTGATTTAGGAAGAGAGACGAAGGAAGGATATGCAAAGAAATTATTGAAGCTAGCGGTGAGGACTGGGTCCTTGGGCATGACCTGGGGTCTTGATACCTTTGGGGATCCGTTAGGCAAGCAGTGAACCCTCATCTACACCTCAGGGTCCACAGCTAATCCATGCCTGGAAGAGCTCTGCACACTGACAGGAGACATTCATGGGCAAATAAAGAAGCACCAGAAGAAGTTACACTAAGATCCAAATTCTCAGATGCCTGGCTCTGATACCTTCGAGCCTTTGGCCTTAAGTGACTGTCTCAGACTTATTGCAGCACAGCTGCGTTCAGCTTCCCAACAGCGTGCTTCTGTGCCTGCTTTCTATGCATCTCCTCTACAAATCTCTCACGTAACAGTGCTCTCCATGCCCCACCTGCCCATCATTCTTCCCAAGAAGGAACACTAACTCAGACTATCTTGGGAGACTAACACTGCTCATTAATTGATCAGAGGAGTCACTGCCAAGTGATGCAAAGTACTGTTTTCTTTCCCTCCCACCACTCCAGGCTTGGAGCATGCTGTTTCTGCAACAATCTCTGGCAGGAGAGGGAACAACCATAAGGGCCTCATCTAAAAGTTCAAGAAAGTACGCAGACAGATTCCCATAAATGTCAGCGTGTGCCGGATTGGGCTGGAGAACTGGAAATCAAACTTAAGCTTCCTGCACAAAGTTGCAAGGTGATGTGCCAGCTGGCTGGTCCTTCAGCACAGACTAAGACCAATCCATCATAGATGTCTATGAGCTCTGACACAACTTTCTTTTTACTGCCCAGCATGTAAGTACATATTTAGGGCACTCTGAAAAGGCAAAAAAAAGAAGTTTCTTAACAGACCATGTCAGATCTTATGGGGCAGATCTGTGGGAATCAGGCTCTTAACCCTGGATTATGTCTCAAAAAAAACTGTGTAACCTTGTTCAAACAAATAACCCAATTACTGTGATATGAGTAAGGCGAGGAGGATTTGGCCTGGAAAAAAAAGAGTTTGCCATATATTTTTTTTAAATGTTGATTGATTTTTTATTTATTTTTTTTAGTTTGCCTTTTTTAACAGCAGCAAAAAATATGCTTAGACATAGGTAATGCAAGTAGCTGTGAAAAATAATTACCGCACATGGGCCCAATTACTTACCAAGTTCTACCTGAAGCAGGACTCCCATGTGATTTCAGGAGACCGTTGAAAGGGATGGGTAAAGAAATGAATCAGGACTTCCCTGTTTGGCCATTGGAACTACCTTGTTTTCATTAGTTTAGTATCTGTTTATTCCCCCCCACCTTCAAAGCACAAATGCTTTTTAACCAAATTAGATTTTAATTCTTTCTTGCATTTATTTTTACACTGCAACTTCTTTTGATATGCATGAATGAAAAGAAGTGAACACTAATGCTAGCTAAATTGCAGGAAGCAGGATAATTGATGGCAACCTGTCCTGTAACCCTCTGCACCTCTGCAGAGATCCACTGACGTGTCGGTAGGGCTTCAAGTGGGTAGACCTCTGCATCTGTGCATCAAAATGCAGCCTAAGAGGGTGAAGAAGGATCTAGGATTTTTTTTTTCTAATAATAGCTTTTTACTAAAGATATATGATCAGCTGCAAGCTACTACTGCACATATTTATGGCTGAGGTGCAGTCTCCCTGCAAATGGGTCTAAATAATGGAAACCATGATACAGCCTTAATTATAGTAGCAATGTCAGGTGATGCTACATCAAACTGACCTTTGATGTTACATTTGTTGAGCTAAATAAATTAAAAATCATAGATCCCAGCAACAAACATGAGCATATCTTATCATTCACTCTGGGAAGTTGTTACTACAGTGCCATCTTCAGTGCGTTATACAAAGTGGATTTTTTTTTTTCTGTATAGGATTTTTTCATTGTTCTTTAAGGATAAGAATATAGATAAAGAGGGAGAAAAAGCCGTATGATCCTCTAACTGTCTTTCAGGGAATCACAGCATTGCGTCTCAGGGAAAAAATGTGTGTGGCAATCATGTAAATTATACATATCTATATACATATATCTATATATATCTGTTTCTATATATAGAGAGAGAGATATTATGGACAGCGGGAAACTGCAACTGAGTAGTATCCAGGAATCTGTCAGTAAAGGTTTAGGATCCAACCCTGTCTCCATACACCCGCAAAAGATCCTTACCAAAAGATGACAGTTCACTATTCTTGTTTGTAATATTGTATAGTGAGCCATAAGTTATATAATGTGCAATTTGATTTGTATGAGAAAAAAATGTTAATGCTTTTATAAGGCATCTCAGTAGTCAAAACAGTATCTCTGCAAGCTGTTTTAAGCTGCATTGCAGAGCACAGAAGCTACCACTTACAATAGGGACTCCCTTTCCCATAACTTTATAGTGCAGATTTAACCGGTGGAAGCATAATGTTCCCCTAGAGTACTCTGCAGGTGGCTGGGCTGTGCATTAGGGTCTCAGGAAGGGGTCAAGGAAGCAGGAATTTTCTCCATGGTTGCTACTGCACCCTATTCCCCAAACTCCTGTATCACTGCTCCAATGTCTGCTACTTATCTCTGTGGCAAACCACCAATTAGACCCAAGCCCCACAGCATTCTGGGAACTTCTTTACAGGTGTGCGCCATGGTAAGAGTAAATGGATGTGCACCTGCAATCTCATTTCTCACCCTCTTCTGTTACCTCGGGGGATCTGTGTGGCTCTGGTTGTGTGGACAGGAGTTTCCCCCACAAAGAGCAGCTGGGACGGCAGACAAAAACACCTCGCTGTTGCTTCCGTCCCATTCAGCACAGAGTGCGGATATGGAAACATGACACAATGCACATATGGCATCCATGGGAATCCTTATGTGAATAAGACAAGCATGACCCGACTCAAAATTCCCATCTCAACCCATGCAACGTACTGACAAATAAGCTGAAACCGCCATAGGTCCCAATCTTGTATTCTTGGGGTGGGGATGTTATTTTATTATTATTTTGCAGATGTTCCCCTTGGAGGAAACACATTTTTACTTACCTCTGCCTATTTTAAGCACACACATTGCCTTGCACATTACTGAAAGCTGTGTGGCTGTGTTTGAGGATACAGATTTGCAAAACTACGAAAAAGGGAAACGTATGTAGAAAGAGGGAAAAAAAAAAAAGCCCAGCTCATTCAGTTTCAATGGTTATTCTGAATCTGAACAATAGAGTACTCTGTATGCCGGTTGGTATTCCTCTTCTGAAATGGATTGCGTGCTGATAATACTCATCATTTACATAGTGCTTTCATTTTGAAAGCACATTACAAACATAAATGAAGCCTCATAAGCACCCCTTTAAAATGTGTAAGCCTTACTATCCTTGTTTTCAGAGAAAGAAGCTGAGGATGGAAGTCGAAAGTACTTACTCAAAGAGAGAGAGAAAGAGAGAGAGAGTGCATGCATCATTGCTCTCAATTCAAACCTTCAAGTTCTGCTCCTGGGGTCTGTTACTGCTTCTGACCACTGGACCATGCGGCTGTCAGCATGACATCACAACATCATATGGAGGACAAGACACCAGCAATGCAGAAAGAAGCTTTGACCATGGGAATCTTACTCAGAAAACAAAATTCCCATTGCTTACTGGAAGGCTTGCTTGAGTCAAGACTGTAAAACAAGGACTTTACCCCATCTGTTAAATACCGACTCAAGGTACTTACTGCAAAGCACTCTCTTTGGAATGAAATGACGTTTTATTAGACCAAACCCAGCCATAACATCTAGATGACATGTGATGCCATTGCTCTGAATGTATGTCTCACGGCAACACGAGCATTCAAGGAATGCATAGTTGCCATATGTTACTGACACCCGGGCACTGGCCTGAGGGCTCTGCCTCGGTGGGGGGGGGCCTCATTTATTTCAAGAGGACTAGTCACACACAAGTAATGACAGCAAAAAGAAAATATTACCATTGAGCAGTAAATCCAACCTCAAAACAATGAGCAAAGAAGCTACAAGCTAGCAAATATTTAAACTGAGTATTGGCAGGCAGGCACCTTGCCTGCCTATGTCCTTAGACCAACACGGCTACAACCAACAACCCTAAACCAAGTATCCTCATTTATTATGAGCCAGATCCTGAAAACCTCTTCTCAGCTGGGTCAGGCGTTACTCATGCAGCCAATCCCATTGACTCACGGTTGCTTCTGAGCTGAATTTTTGTGGCAGGAAATGGCTATCAGGATCGAGTCCTGGCAGACAATGGATGTGCCCAACTTCCACTGAAGTCAAGAGAAGCGAAGGCTCAGTCCCTCATGTTCAATGTCTAGTCGAGGAGCAGTAGAGGGAGAATTAGGATGGGTCTATATGGCTAAATTCTGCCTTGCATTGCACCCATGGGTTTACAGCATACCAGTGAGCCCATAACTTGAAAAAGAAAGTTATTTGCTGAAAGTACATTATCAACTATTTGGGTTTTCTCTCTGTCAGTCAAATACAGGCAATCACCCAACCACATGCCCATGCTGCAGGCCTCTATATTTTTTTTCCTATTACTGAAAATAAAATAATAGAAGTTTTATTCTTTTGAATGGCAATTAATTCTCTTCCCTGCCCCTCTCCCCTCAAAAGTTATTTTTGGGTACTGCAAAATACCCTGCTGGCAACCTGGAGACCTGTTTGGCGCTTGCAGACAGCATACAAGAAGAAGATCCTGCAGAGAGGGACACACAGAGTCTATGAATTGTACCAGGAGGCAAGGAAATGTGTTGTACAATACATTGTTTCCTGCAGTTTCTTGCGTTGAGTGATCTGCAAGACCTATCAGAGAGCTCTGCCCCGGTGACGTTCCTCACTGAGTTGTATTTACACGCGTTGTAGCTCCTGTTCAGGTCCGAGCACCGATATGCCTTTCAACTGAATCCTCTCCAAAATTTTGGGAAATAAATGACAGGCATGGAGTCCACTTGGCAAAAAATTATATTGAGATAGGGACATAAATATGATTCAACAAAATATTTGTCTAGAACACCTGACTTCAAAATGCCACCAAACCTATGGGTTTTGGATCCAGGTGAGGCCTCAGAGGGTTCGGTCACTGTACTCCCTTTCCCCCCAGACTCTTTTCCAAAATTAAAGAGCTGTGGAGAAGCTAGAGCTGTCCCTCTGACTCTGCCTAGTATCTAATATCTCCTAATCCCCAAAGTCATGCATATCCGTAAAGGTTTAGGATTCAAAGGCTCAACCCTAGTCTTCTCTAAAGGCAGTTTATATTGTTTCCTAGTTACAAAAAGCAGGTTCTTTCCCTGCATTGCACCATCCATCATCTGACAGGAGTCAGAAATTGCAGAGGAGCTGATGTACTGCAACTTGCCTTAGTTTTTGCAGCCGCTTGTGGTTCTGCAACTGTCAAAAAATGAGGGTGCCCTTTGCCGAGACAAGCACTGAATTGCACAGAACTGGGCGGGTACAATGCAGGGAATGAGATGGCAAGGTGGAAGATGGTGTAGTAGAAGACGGGAGGATGCTCATTTCTGGGAAATGTAAGCTTAAGGAATGATATAAGGACAAGGGATCCTTGCCATGTGCATTAAAGGCCCGTAAACTCGTGCTTACATCACTCAGGCTTTTTTTGTGATTAAACAGAGACCAGAGGGCCAGATGCTAGATGGCATAAATTGTTGTCTGTACATCAGTGTTGATTAACAGAAGCCCAGAGACCTGACGTGTGCGCGCACATATTTGAACTACTCACATTTGGTAGAAGTCAGGTCTCAAACAACAGAAAAGAGACTTTTTTTTCCCCCTTGCCTAATATATGTTTGTGTTTTTAAAAAAAATATTCAGTGTTAACTTACTGCACAGCTTAATATAAAGTAACTGAAAAATCAATAAGATACAGTGGCAGTCAGTGAATAAGGATTGATATTTTATAAATAACAGTACTCGTAATGTCCTGTTTTCATCTATTATCTAAAACAAGGATAATTAGTATTAATGATAATTAATAACACATAGTAATAAAGATCCTTACTGTATAGCCCCTTTTAGCTGCTTTTTTAAAGATAACATTTTTCACTTATCGCAAATAGGATAATCATTTTGGGCAAGGTTATTAAATATAAATAATATTCCAAATGCAAATTCCTACTGTAGGTATTCTGGAAAACATGCAACCACAGAAAAGGCAAATCTGTATACACTAACAAGTACAGAGTAAAACAACAAGCTAATATATTTGGTCACTCATATTATTGCATGACTTTCACTACAAGACAGTGGCAGTTCTGCAAGACATTTTGGGTTCAACCCTATTCTCTCCATGTTATTTTTGCCACTGACTTCAATGGCAGTAGAAGCAAAATCTCTATGCATGTGGACTGGCCATTTTCCAACCAAAAGCAACAACCAAACTCTTCATGGGCTTGCATGGGAGTGGTGTCAACCAAACTTCATTGTAAGAACCGATGCCAAACATTACAAAGCCAGTTTCTGCACTCATGTTTGCCGTTGGTTTAATGCCAATAATCAATAGCGTTACTCTAGACTTATACCAGTGGTCCTTCGAGAAGAATTTGTCCCTGATAATTAACCTTCATATTTTTATTTTTTTAACACAGCATCAGTCACTACAAAGTACAAGTTTAATAAATTAGCTTTGCCATTAAAAATACATTACAGACAGTGCAAGGAATACTTAGGGACTCTGTCGAGATAATGATCTGCTGTATTTGGAAAACAAATGTTTATACCCATAGTACTTTCAACAACTTCAATAATTACCACTGGAATTATGTTCAACATGTATTTTATGGCATAATCCGCAAGATCTGACTTTTGAAGGAACTCCCACGGCGTTGGCCTTTATTTTCATGACTGACGCTTTTGGTTCATATTCTATTGACGGTGAGCAATGGAAAAATCGGTATCTCTTCCCAATTACCTAGTCCGTAATCACTCACTGATTCTCAGACGTTACCATCATGCTGCATGTTAAATCTAACACAGCAGGGGAGTGTTTAATCTAGACATAATTCTGTCCCAGGTCTGCTCCCTTCCCGTAAAGATTTTCCCTACTTCATGAAACATTTTTAATACAAAAATCTACATTTGGAAGCTCAGCTACCTAGCAGTATCTTTTGACTTTCATCTATAAATTATTCTAAGATATTTTGAAAAGGAATATAAATGGATGCTTGGAGGAAGTCAAAGATGAATTGGTTCTCCTTCTCCAATTTTTTTTTTTTTTTTTAAGCAAACTGATTAATGAGAAGGGACGGGGATCAAAACAGCTTTGCATGGCTGTTTCTTTAAGCACTCAGTGTTGAAGATATCAGAAGCTGACTAAAGGCTAAATTCTGCTCATGTTACTAATACAAGCAATCCCACTGACCTCTGTGGGGCTACTTGAGCCAGTAAACTAAGCCGGATTTTGTCAAACATTGGACAGTGGGATAAACATGAATAAATATTCAAAAGTATTCATCGCAAAAACTATGAATACAAAAATAACGTTTGGTTTGGTTCAGTTTTTGTCTCTCTTTGGAAAAGATTCTTAAAGAGCTTACAGGCATTTAACAAAGTCTAGTTTCAGAAATATGATTGTACGAAACAATTTTATTAATATTTCCATACAAATGTTTAAATAAATTGTCTAATATTTTGATCTTGAAAGCAAACAAATGTCATTAAAACAATTTTTCTCTGTGTTTTACATTGTACTGGATAGGATAACTATTTTGTATTATAAACTAATCTAAAAATAGTAATGATCAAAACAGGGTAAAAACAATACATTTTTTTCTTTACTTTATTTCAAAATAGAGTGATTATAAATACATTCTTGTTATACTTCCTTCCCAATTCTTTGGATGCAACAAAAAAAATATCCCACTGTGCTCATTTCATACAATATCAATGTACAAATCATGCAAAAGATATTATAGATATACCACCATCAATTTGTAGACGTGTTTTGCTAAGTCTGAAACATCTGTTAATGTTATTCACAAGGCCATGCCTTTTATAATTTATACTGTACTTATGGCTTTTTTCAACAACAAAAAAAAAAAATTAGATCTTTTATACTAACTTTCAGATGTATTTACTATCAGGCTGGAAAATTAAATATAAAATGCAAATTGACTTATAGTCTTGAGCTGCTGAATCATAATGGCTGCCTTTTGATAAACTTTGACCACAAAGGTTTGGTTTTTTTCTTTCTTTCAAAGAAATCGTTACACTTTATTGACTCCATAAAAAAATAATGTAAACTTGTTTATAATACAATGAAACACAACACATTATGTTAACATCTGCACTGCCGCACTGCTGCATTTGTGTCTTTACAGCCATTTTAACAGCATGGCCACCCCCTCAACTCCAGTATAGTGCAGACAGGTCTGGTCTGTTTAGCAGCACTGGATAAGTGCCTTTCCAGGATAGAGCAGCATTTGATTTGAATGATTTGAATGAACATTTCACTACAGATGTTATCCGGACGCATACCCTGAAGGAAACAAACTAACGTTACGTTACGGGTAGTGTCAAGCCAACATCTTCAAAGAAATACAGTGTTTTGCCCACTTCCATGTTCTTTCAATCGCATCATTGTGCCATGGTACTGCACCATGTATGTAAACCACTATGAGAGATCCCTACGGTAAGATCCAGAATATGCGACTCCTTTCATGTTGGCGAGCCTCTGCTCATCAGACCGAGGCCCACGCAGTCCACAGGACAACTCTGAGGAGGAAAGCGATCATCAGTGCAAGTTTCTACACCTGGGCTCTAGCAAGATAATACGTGGCAATGCCTTTCTGCCTGCTCTCGTTGAAGTCCATGACAAAACTACCCTTCGATTAGGCCCTGTCCCATATTCAGACTAAAGCTGGATAGAAACCAGATATACAGTCGTTACGTATTTTCAAGCACTAACTCTGTAGCTGGTTGGCTCTTTTCATAGCTGGACAGACATGTTTATGGCATGGTCATTTCTTTGTATATGTGGGCGGTCTAAATTTATTGTATAATTAACCAGCTAATTGTGTAATATCTATCTATCTATCTGTACATATAGATCTACAGATAGATAGATAGATCTACAGCTAGACAGATAGATATTACACAATTAGCTGGTTAATCATACAATAAATTTAGATACAGTTAGATAGATATAGATACAGACATAGACATAGGTACAACATGTAGCAGAGGCCCAAGTCACTTAAGTAGCAGCAGTGGCTAAACGTTAAGCTCAAGAGTACCATGACTGCATGGGATTAGAGTTAAACATGTGCTCAAATGCATCACTAGCCCAGGGTTTAAAAGTACAATTAAAAGACAACGATGGTACAGTACTTCCTCCCTTATACAGAGAACAGGTTACCCCCTGTAAAAGAGGGGAACCTGAACCCAGTTCGAAGGTGCATTCAGCCTTCACAACTGTTCATGTAACTCAGGTCAAAGTCACCCACAACGTTCTGACCTTATCATGACTTAAAAAGCATTAAAGTATATATTTAATAAATGAATGCTGTGACGCGTCTTTCAGCTGAAGGGTCTGAGAGAGAACATGATGCAGTGAAGTGTATGTAAAAGCCTTGTGTCTTGACAAATCCCAGTGAACCTTGACACATTTGCAAAGCTGGGTAGCACCGAGCAGAGGAAGAGTCACAATGACCCATTATCCTCAGACCGCTGATGGAGCCATTATGTTCTATCATGTCAGTGCATCTTTAAGATGCCTTAATCCACAGGCTCTTGACACAATAAACTAAAACACTTTCTTCACAGCCCTAGGCAGTGTAGCATGTCAACAGGCAGCTAGGTACCTTTTATACCAGGACTGCATAGTAACCGGATCCTGAAAATCCCTATGATATTTTGGATGAAATAAGTTATTGTGCATGGATAGTAGCAGCTTTTTCAAAGATAAACAACCTGGCCATTTGCTTGTTTAAAAAAAAAATCTTAAATTTCTAATAAGGGGAAAAATTATAATAATATAATAGTAAAGAAACCTATTTCAAATCACAGGAGCATAAACAAATGATGCTGAATGTGAAAGACATCCTTTTTTTTTTGCTTTCTCTTTAAGTAAAGAAGCGCTGAATGTTTTAAAACTTTCTTTAAAAAAAAATGATTCCAGGCTGTATGCCAAATACCATCCCAGAATAAAATTTTACAGCAGTGTTATAAAGCCCTGAAATTAGAGGTTTACCATGGAAAATGCTGACACAGCCTCAACCACAGTGGTGATATTGGGCCTTGCTGTAATACCTGCCACTTGAAATTCATGAAAAACATTAATGTTTATTTCCTATTACAGCTTGATTGATTTATGCATTGATTAGAAAAGGTGGAGGGGAAAAAAGGTTATGGAGGCAAGTTAGATGACAGACCTGAGCCAAAGCTCATTGAAGTCAACGGAGAAATTCCTGTGGACTTTACTGGACTCTGGCTCAGTCTAGTAACATTGTTTTTTTCTGTATGATGCTTTACCAAAATATGCCCACTTGGACCTTAAGTTATCATCTCTCAGTAAAATAAAAAAGGTCTATTTTCCATTCTCCTGACCAGTTTGCTTTTTAACGATTCAGGATTCAACTTCCACAAAGGCAATTTTTTTTTTTACTCTTTATAGATACAGACTACAAAATACTCTGGACTGAACCAAGATCACTATATTCATTTTACAATGTGGCTTTAAGAAACACGATTGCCATATGGTTTACTGTTCTGACCAATTTATCTGACTGACAGCCGCCAGATAGAGAAGAATGGAAAATTAATGCATATACACGTAAAGTATTACCCCTTACTCATTAACTCCTGTAAATACTTGTAGTGAAAACTATTTAGATTAAGCTGTAGAACCCTGAAAAGCAAGACAACTGATGGCAAATCATTGCCTGAGACACAATACTAAAAAACTAATGACTCTATTTTAAAATGCACCATTGGTAACAAATCTGAAATAAGATAATATGCTAATTTCACAAGAATAGTACAGAACGATTTTTATTATTATCATTAGACCTGATCACGTAATTCCAGATAACGCTATACATTTCATCACCAGTTTCTGTTTGGTATATTGTTCTGTTTTAATTTATATTGAATGATTAATGCACTGTGATCAGGAAAACAAGTCAGGCATATTAAATACATAATAAGGAGTACATATCTTCCTATTTAGTATACAAAGTATTTCATAAATATGAATTATATTACAAAAATAATTTCTGCTACGCTCACACAGTAAGCACTGAAAATTTTGGACAACCTTTTGGGGTTGTAGGTGTTTCATGTAACTGAGAAGGACCTCTAGTCTTAATTGGATTTGAGTCATACATTAGATTCTGCATAAATGTCAAATGTTTTCTTCAAATCGCACAAATGCTGTTGACGTCAGTTGGAACTTTTTTCTTTCTTTTTTTTTTTTAATTTTATATATAGACAGGTATGCTTCAAGTGGTCAGATTTATTTCATAGGTATGTAATGCATGGTATATTCTAAACAAATATTTGCACAATTTAACATTATAAATCCAGTGGTTTCAAGATGCAGGCCATAAATGTAACCAATTTACACATACTATCGAATGTTCTCTCTTTGCATGCTTTTTACTTTTCAGATAATCTTTAAACAGTGCCATTACAACACCACAAATCAAAGGATTGCTCCAGTTCCACCACCTTAATCCACGTGCAAGATGAAGGACCCAGCTGAGGTACAAACTCTGGTACCAGTTTTCTTGTGTTTGCTCTAACAAATCACAAGGAGACGAAGGTTTTGCATTTAAGGTACAAAACATATATGCCTCTTGAGGTTAAATTCAGTGTAATATGTGTATAAAGCATCCCTTTGGCAATAGAGTTTGCAGTATCCCTACAGGATTCCACAGGGCACGAGCTTTATGTAGGAAAATCTATTAAGGACTTTCTCCTCTACTTGACAAACCAGATGCAGCTACAGTTAATCAGACACCCTTGGATACACCTGCCTCTATGCCTACCAATATTATATTGTATTTGGAAGTTAAAAGTCAACAAAAGGCACTTTCATCATTAAATAAATGTCCTCTGTAGGAAATAAGATTGCATGACCTATATTTTATTCAAAGCTGTTTGTTCTTCAAGGACTTGTAGGTAGTCAGGTGAACCTTGAAGTTTAGCTTTTAGTTCAAAATATTCACTCTTTCTTTGCTCTACTACAATTTTACTATGATTACCACCTATTAGCGATTTCTTGGTTTTTTTGTCTTGTTGTTTCTCGGGGTAGCGGATTTCAAAGCCACTGACTCCTATGCTGTTGTATTCTTTTTTACTCTCAAGGAAATTCTGAATAAACACATTGGAATCCCTCCCAGGGAACAACTCATCCAGCTCATCAATTGTGCTAAGTCTTTTCCTGGTATCCACATGCAACAAATCTTTTTCCTTGTCATTCAGGTTTCTCAGAATGACTTTTTGCCCTTGGGGATCACCAAACATGAAGCCTGTTTCCGAGTCTTTCAAGCCACAGGTGTGACTTTTGCTCATCTGCTCAATGGTTTGAGGAATGAAGGCCTCTGCACATAGTCCATCCTTTTTGTTTGACTTGTGGTCGTGCTTTCTTAGCTGCAGTTGCATGGAACTGCACTCTTGGTTCCCAATGCCTTCGTGCTTTACGGTTGGTTTTTTGTTGCGCCGAAGCACAAAGACGAGGAGGCAAAAAGCAACGAAGACCGTTAGAATGAGCACGACTAATATGCTTAAGATCAGGATGGATAATGGAACTGGGCCACCGGGAGGGCTCCGAATTGGAGCCAAGGGTGTAGTAAAAGTGATGGCAGGAGCAGGACTCGTGAACAAAGCAGATGGCTTGTTTAAAAGTTTAGGGCACAAGATCTCGTTTTTGAGTGACTTAAGTTCAATGTTAGCAAACTGAACAGGCGTTTCACATTTTAATTCCTTCACCACAATTCCTTCATTGAGCTTTTCCAGCCAGAGTTTTAAAGCGACTAAATCACAAGTACAGTCCCACGGATTACCTTCCAGATCAATTTGTGTAAGAGATTTTAGCTGATCAAGAACGCCACTTACAGGTAAATACATGAAATGATTGTTCCTTAGATTCAGTCTGGCAAGGGGAGCACCAGCAAAAATGTACGCTGGCAGACTTCTCAGAAGATTGTTGTTCAAGTAGAGTAACTGCAAATTGGGCATTAAGTCAAAGGTGCCTGCTAAAATTTCTTTGATAACATTGTATTCCAAATACAGATATTGCAAATTGTGGAGGCCGGCAAATATTTCGGGACTCAACCGCTCAATTTGATTGCCATTAAGGTACAATCTCCTTAAATTTGTAAGGTTGCGGAAAACCTCCCCTTTGATTACTGAAATCCGATTGCTGCCTAAATGTAGCAAATCCAGCCCTTCGAAGTCAATGAAATCGGAGGTGTCCACGTCCTTAATGTAGTTGCCATTGACATGCAGTTTCTTGGCATTTAAAGGTTTCGGTACCAGTTCAGACATCGATTCTATATTTCTTTCTTGGCAATTGACACTTAATCCCAAATCAGAAGGATGCGTTTTGCAGACACACGGGACGGGGCAAGGAGTCAGAGGAGGAACCCTGGTCTGATAAGAGATGATCTGACTGAGATTTCGGTTGGAGAGCGCTTTGCCGGCTACAATTCCCGAGATCTTGGAAGGATTTGTAGTTTTCGGGGGCTTGGTGACTAATCGGTGCATTGATGTTTGTGTCGTGTGGCCATTAGGTGTGCTGTATCCAGGCTCCAACTGGGAAGGAGGCAGAATGCGCACATCAAAATCGCTCCCCGTTCCCATGGAGCATAACTCTTGCTTATTGGTTTCTTTCAAAAGCCTTCCATACAAATCGCTGGGAGTTTCACAGATAGCTTCCCCAATGTAGATGTTATAGGGCATGTTCTCCAGCCATGCCTTCAAAGGCAAGAGATCACAAGTACAATTCCACGGGTTATCTTCCAGCTGCAATTCGACGACTCGCCCAATGTGCTCCAGAACTCCAATGTAGGGAAGCTTCTGTATTCGATTTCCTCGTATATCCAGATGGGTTAAAGAAGCAAATCGAAAAATATTATCGGGAAGGAATGAAATCAGATTGTCATTAAGGATGAGGACTTTCAGCTTGTGAAGCTTATTGAAGGCTCCCCGTTCAATATACTTGATTAAATTGTAGTCAGCTTGGAGATACTCCAAGTTCTCTATGCCAAGGAAAGTGTCAGCTCGGAGAATCTTTAATTCATTGTTGTTCAAGTGCAACTGTTTTAGTGCGCTGAGACCCAGGAAGGCTCCTCCCTCGATGTTCTGTAATTTATTGTTACCCAGTTGCAGGGACACCGCATGGGTGAAATTAAGAAATGTATTTGGATACAGAATAATGAGCAAGTTGTTTTGAAAATTGAGGTGGTAAAAATTAGACCAAGGTGGTTTGAGCTGATTTGGTCTGTAGACTGCAACCTTCTCGCAGTTGACATACAGCACGTTCTCGACCGAAACGCAGGAGCACACGTTGCAAATTTCCACGGAGGTGTCGGCATCTGCATTTGTAGAAGCAGCTGGGGACGACAAAAGCAGAAAGAGCCACAGAAACATCTTCTTGTGCTCAGCAAGCAACCTTACGCTCCTGAACAAAGAGAGAGAATCTAAAGAAAGAAGGAAAGAGAAGAGAAAATATTTTTTTTTCAGTTGTCATTGTTCCAGAAAGTCGTTTGGGTTAAAAATGGTACTCCGCTGAGCTGCTGTCCCTGACGAGCATTCAAGATAAGCTAGAAATGCTGAACCGAAAGCAGCACGGAAAGGCTTTTTTTAACGACCCGACCAGAAATACGAGGCAGCTATCCTTTCAAATGCAGAATGTAAACCCACGCAGGCACACGCAGACACGCCAAAAAGCAAGGCTCTGCAAATATCCTCCTCTCTCTCCAACATGACAAACATGCCTCCCTAACAAAGTAGGATAACCAAAGTCGGTTCCAGCTTTCCCGCATCTCCCTAGTCCTGTCGCCGTCCGTATAAGCGCCGCGCCACGCAGGGACGCTAAACACACCGTGCATTTAAAGGACGCTGAACACACAAGCGGACGCGATGTAGGTACAAGCGAGGCAGAGTGCGAGACAGAAAAAGAAAAAGGAACGAGGGCGAAGGCAAAACAAGACTGAACAGCGTCCTTAACACGATGCGCATCTCCACCTTGTCCCCTAGCTAGGGAGCTGGCTGGATTTGTGCAACACAGGCAGTGTTGCTGGGCTGATTTTACCTATTTTAAGCGCTCGGCTGCAAAAGGATGAGAGCGACACACGAGGAGCTGCCTGGGGAAGCCTGAAGACGGGCTGCGAGCGAGGGATGGAGGAATGTGGCTGCCCGGATACCCCCTCCCCCGGGTCAGGAGCAACCCGCCCCTGCCCAGCTGAGCCCCGCTAGCCCCGCAACCCCCCCGGCCCGACCTGGCCAACACCTCAGACCAACTTTTTGGGTGGGAGCCGGTCCCCGCGCTGACAATGGAGGTGGCTGGCAGGAGCCCTCGGCTAGAGCCAGCTGCCATCTTTCAGTGCGAAGCCGGGGGCGAGGGGAGGGGAAGCCGGGGGCACTGACACCCCCACAGTCTGGAGCTGGGCAGCGGGATGGATGGAGGGGAGAGGGGACAGGGGGATGAGATGGGCAGCCAAGGGGGCAGGGCACACACACACACACACAAATATGGGAGGGGGGGTGCAGGGGGCAGAGCCCAGGCATGGGGGGCACCGACACACACACACACACACGCACACACACACACACTACCGCAACGTTTTGCCGCAACACGCAGCCCCCCGCCCCGTGCAAAACCTCTGCTTGCAAAATTGGGCTCCTCCTTGCACCCCCGCTCCCTCCACAGGGCCCGG
Organism: Alligator mississippiensis; assembly: GCF_030867095.1. Lineage (NCBI taxonomy): Eukaryota > Metazoa > Chordata > Crocodylia > Alligatoridae > Alligator > Alligator mississippiensis. Next base: position 77,468,601 of record NC_081831.1, on the reverse strand, counting down.
GGCAGCCCGGCAGCAGCCCGCAGCCCGGCGGGCGCTGCCCCGCGCACCTGCCCGCTTACCTCGGGGGCTCTGCGGCGGCGGCGGCGGCCAGACGTGCTGCGGGCAGCGCCGCTCCGCGCGGGCACACGTGCGCGCGCACACACACGCGCGCACACGCGCGCCGGGGAGGCAGCGCCGGCCGCTTGCCCCGCTCACACGCGCGCACACACACACACACACACACAGGCGCGGGGGGGGGAGCACGCGCGGTGACAGACTCCCCTCGCTCTGCGCACGCACACACACACTCGCGCGCGGGCGCGCGCACATGCACACGCACCCCCCGTGCACGCCGGCAGAGAGGAGTCCTCGCTGCACGCGGGAGCCGAGGTTTCCCCACAGTGCACACGCGGATGCAGAGAATCCCCCTCGCCCCCTCCCACCCTTGCACACCGGCCCCCTGCCCCGCACACACACACACACACACACACACACCCTTCCATACAGACCCCCCCAGCCATACTGCCCTGCACACGCACACCACACACTCACTCATACAGCCCCCCCCCCCCCTGCCCTGGACGGACACGCACACTATTACACACCAGGCCCCCTTCCCTGCTGCCCTGGACACACACACACACACACACACACACACACACACACACAGACCCCCGCCCCGCTGCCCTGCACACACACACACTACACAGCTGTATCCCACACTTACACACCAGGCCCCCCCTTCCCTGCTGCCCTGGACACACACATACACACACACATTCACTCAACCCCCCCCCGCCTTACATACAGACCCCACTGCTGCCTTGCACACACACATACACACTCAAGCCCCCCCTTGCATATAGACCCCGCTGCTGCCCCATACACACTCAACCCCCCTTACATACAGACCCCCCCTGCTGCCTTGCACACACACACACTCACCCCCTCTTGCACATAGCCCCCCCCTCCCCCGTTGCCTTACACCCCCAGGTGCTGCTCGGGGGTGCAGGAGCCGGAGCAAGGCGCGCCGCGCGGGGCAGGCGTCCCGGCTCCAGCCCCGAGCCCGCACCGCACCGCACCGCACCGCACCGCCCGGCGCAGAGCAGCCCCCCCGGGCCCGGGATACTGTACCTTTCTCCAAGGGACGCCCCCACCCCCGCGCATCAGGAGGCAGCGCCCCGCAGCCCCCCGGTGCTGCCGGCTGCAGCCGCCCCGGGCAGGGTCCGGGAGTCCTTGCAAGCCCCCCTACTTGCCTGCGCTGCGAGGGGCGTCGGGGCTGCCCGGCCTGGGGGGGCAGCTACAAGTGAAGGCATTTGCTGGGACTTGGCCATGGAGCTCCCCCTGACCTGTGCCTCTCTAGCTAACCCCTAGCAAGGAGCCCCGGAGCCGGATCCATGCAGCAGCTCAGCTCCCCTCCTGGAAGAGGCAGAATCCTTCTTGAGAAGAAACCCCTCCCTCCCCCCCCCCTTCCTCTTCCATCCTCTGTGACAATTTAACCCCCACTTTCAGCAAACTGAGGGGCTGAAACTGAGTGGGCAGAAAGGATAATATTTCCTGCATCTGATGTGAATGCTGTTATGAAACAGCATCGCTTTAAGGACATGCCAGCCAATCCTTTCCTAAGACAACACAGATATTTATGTAGCTCATTCTTCCTGGTTAAGAGAAATTCTTCTTCTGCCTAGGTAACAGCTGCAGTATGATGGGGGGGGGGGACACCAAACCAACCCTTGAATGTTATGCACTTGTGCAAAACAGATTCTGCTCATTACAAACTCCCATTTACTTTACATTTCACACTATCATTTAAAGTGGCAATGAATACTCCAAACAAGGTGACACATTTTGGAAGGCAGAGGCAGCCATTCACCAGATGAAATCTTACCAGGAGAGTTGAACTATTTGTCCTTTGCTAGAAATGCCAGCATAATTCAGTCAGAGGCAGAGAAAAAAGGAGTTTATATATTGCACAGGGATCAGTGTTGAGCGGCAGTTCTGGGCATTACTATCAGGGAAGGCAAGCAGCAACTCTTTCATTTAGAGAAATGAACTCAAATATGCTCTGAAGGCTGCTTGCCTCTAATTGAAATAATTGTAGGATGTTATGTTGTATTATGCGGATCGACTGATACCTGAAAACAAATGCAGCTGAGACATCAAGAATTTGCATATCACAACAGAACTGAAAATGATCGGTGATTAATATTCAACCAATTAAACGCTGGAGTCTTTAAAATGTAAACTCCTTTAATTATTGAACCATTAACCAAGCGCTATTCTCATAAAAGGGAATGCATGTATATAAAAGGCGCATTTCATAAGCATTTGGACATGGTTTAGGCTGAATTTCCCTCTCTATCTACATAAACTTGCAAAATGGCAACACAGGACTGTCATCAATGCAGTGGGTAATACCATGGAAGGATATCCCTTTTATTATTATTTTTAAACAAGCTACATACATGCAGGTATAAAGGTCAAGGTACTCAGTTTGTCTTTACCTGTTATGTTTAAACCTGATATTAGACTTATCATTTGTTCATTTAATACGTGAACTTGTGTTAGGCGACATCTAAGGCACGGCACTACTCTTACCACCATTCAGTAACTGCTTAAAGAACTTAACCAGGCCCTCACACCTGTAACACAACAGATGAGCAAGCTGGAAACAGTAGCTGGAAACCTAACTAAAGAACATTAAAACAGTAAAAAACTTCACCCTAGCTAAGTTATTCTTGTAGCTCCTATTATAAATGTAAACTACGGGCAGTAGCAACTTATGTTATTGTAAAACTTTGTTCAAAATGAAACACTGTGAAATGCAAGCTTGCTAGACAGGATTTCAACAGAATGATAGAAAATAGGAACCTCAAGGGGGGTCACATCTAGTCCAGCCCCTTGCTCCAAGCAGGACCAGCCCCAACTACATCATCCCAGCCAAGGCTTTGTCTATAAAATCCTCCAAGGATGGAGTGTCCACAACCTCTCTGGGTAGCCTGTTCCAGTGCTTAGATTGTGACTTTTTTAAATGCAGAGCAGTAAAAATCAAACCGTCCCTGAAACCTTGTTTAAGTCATTTATAAGCTATTGCTTACAACACTATATAATGTCAAGATCTGTTGGGAATTATTCTGACGTGTAAATATATCTGGAATGATGCCTCTCTGTATTAAAATGTAAGACAGCAGATCTAATTTTAAAAAGTAAAATCCTCAGCATGGATTCAATGTCAAGTGCTGAAGCAGAGTTTTAAGAAATACTTAGCATAACAGGGTTACATCTTGGAATCGGTGGGTCATGTTTTCCCCCTCGAGGTTTGTGCAAAATTCCCACAGGCATTTATGGAAATTCTTCAGATAAACTGATGGTAGAAGACAGCGGAAACAAAAAGAGCAACTTGGGTTATTTGGTCTAATTCTCTGCAGTTTTCAAGATCACTTCAGGCCACAAATCACTGTCATCATTGAGATATCTAACCTATATTTCCTGTTAATTTTCTCCTTCCACTTTATAAGACGTGTTTCCCAAAAAAAACTGAGTTACCTATTTTTAAGATTATCATTACAGGCCATTTTGACCAGGAAAAAGAAAAAAAAAAAGCTTCAGAAAAAAGACAGGTATATAATTAAAAGTAGAAATGTGACAGACACTATTTGGTAGTGCATACTGGGTGTCACTCATTATTATGGCAATTAGCATATCAACAGACGTCATTACTGCATCCAACTAGTAGGTCATTGGAATACAAGGCAATTCATTGGTCTTGGCTGCTAAAATTTGTTGAAAGATCTCAGCAGAAATCAGCTATGCACATTTCATTTCATTCACTGCCCTACCTGCGGGAATAGCTTGCTTCTAAACACAGGGACCCACCGTGGTCTGCACGTGGTATTTGCACGGAGGTGGGAACGTAGGCAATTGAAGAATAAGATGAAAACATCATCTTACAAGCGTTCAAAGTCATCTAAGAGAAAAGTATTCCTGGGGCCAATTCCTCTAAACACGGAGGCCAACAGAGACAATATAGCCAAAATTCAAGGCAAGATCATGGGTCAAACCACAGTGGATCTTATTCTCCACATGTGGGACTATCAGTCCTGCTTGAGAGAAAAATGGAATAAAGAGGAATCTGATCTGAGCACTTCGAGTTGCATTTTCCTTGAGGGTTTCCTACTTAATGTTTAAGGGAAGGGTTACAATGGACTCCAGTGTGTTTGGATAAAGCCCAACTGCACCGGGTGTGTTTGAATGTTCATTTCTCTCTGGACAAACAGAGGCAAAGCTAATGGCAGACCTCAGATGCATTTACTTATGACATGCATGGGAGAATAGAAGTCTTTCTGTGTGTGTGTGTGGCGTGACAGTTTTGGAAATACACTGGGTACGGGCAGTCCTCGACTTACAACGTTTCGAGTTACAACGTTTCACACTTACGTTTATGAATTGACACCCTGTTTCAACTTTGACATTGGTTTCGACTTTACAATGCTTGATCTGACGCAATGCCACACCAGCAGACAAGTTCGCTGCATTGCCCATGTCCCTGGAGAACATCTGTCCAAACTTGCTTGGACACTTTCTTTAAGAAAGCAGACAGGACTCCAGAAAAATCTGCAGCCAAGACTCCTAAGAAGATCCAGCCAAGAGCCCTTCAAAAAGTCCAGCAAAGTCACCTCAAAGAAGTGCTTCCAAATCAATATGATTGCTATTTACAATATAAATGCATTAATGTAGCTATATTATTCATCTATAATTGATTGAGTACAAAATTCTGGGTTATTTTTGGTGAAAATAGGGTATCGGGCTTTGGTTCAGGAACCAATCCCCCATTTAAAACATTGTTTCCTATGGGAGAAACAGTTCTGTGTGTCAACGTTTCAACTTAAGACGCAATTTTCAGGAACCAATTGTGCCGTAAGTCCAAGGACTGCCTGTATTCCAGATTGGCTAGAAAGTACAAACAGAGGATAAGGCCCAGAAACATCATCAATGTGGGGCTTAATTGTTGGCTCAGACCCTTCCAATGTCCTTGAAATGAGACTGCAAAGATAAAGATGATGGTGGCCACCCACCCCAGGGGGTAGGGAGCCCTTGTGGCCCCGATCCTCACATTTACACACCATCAATCACTGACAACTGTTATTTGGCCCTTTGGGTAAAAGGACAGCACCAGGACATGGAAGGCTTTGGTGGGCTAGGATGGGGGGAATGATAGCAATGGGAATGGGAATGGTGGGGAAGTGTTGGAGACACATTTGCTTTATTGTTTCTGGAATCTGTACTGGTTGTAATAAAAATGATCATTTTGCTCCAAAGCCTATGGAAGTCAATGGGACCTTTTGCTCAGGCCTGATGTCACCAGTGCTTATTTCAGCACTGCATATTTGTACCAGAAGCAAGGTATATTCTTTTTCCCAAAGTGCCTTAGAGAAGACTGAGGTTCCATGGGAGGAAGCTATTTAATTTGAACACTAAGGAGCTGGTTAGTAATATCTTGAAAAGAAAAGCGCAGGTTGATAGGGGCTGTGCCTGCTTCTGGAGTTTCCATGGTAAAACAATTTATGTTTAACAAGTCGACAACATCTTTCTGCTACCAGATAAAGCGGTAACAATTGCAACCTTCAGCAAACAGCACCTGACATAGCAAAACACAACAAAGATGGTACAGCATCGCTTTGTAGCCATTCTCTAGCTGACAGGATGCATCCTTTTTAAAAGAAGTAGGAATGGGTAACTCCACCCATCGGCCCGGCCTTCCATGTATTTAGCCAAACGGTCTGTGAAAGGAAAGCAAGCAAGCGCATGCACTCATCCTTGAAAAGGACTTAATTCTGAAAAAAGGCTGTATGCACTGGAGTTAGTCTCTGCATGTGCACCCTTTTAAAGGCACAATGTGATAGGAAACAGTGTGAGTTTGTAATACACCGAAGACAGAACCACTGTGACTGAGTACTGTGCTAAATAAAGTGGAAGAAATGCTGTCAAATATATGTCTCTGCATGGCTCCGTATTATTTCCAGCTAGCTTACTCCAGTTTATCCAGGAACCCTCTTCATGTTGCAACAAGTAACCTATTACCTGCTACAGGAAAGCTGAGAAAACGCTTCAGCCCTCATATTCTCTAAACCCTGGGCAATGATTTCTTATGTCATCCATCATTCACAAGTCATTGCTTTACAAGTTTGCTGAAGTGATGGATAAGAGTTTTGTCTAATTAGCCATGGAAACTCAGCCCAGGACAGGGGTCTTGAGTCCTTTACAGGGCTTTTGCCAAGCCATATAGTTAGGGGCAGGTATTTAATGTCACTAATTTGCAAGATGCGATCGAGTGCACATTTAGACATTTTCTTCCAATATTCAGTAACCCAGGGATTGCTCATGCCTCCAGCTCCCTGTCAGAGGCTGAAACCATGCTCGGTCAGAAAGCAGAGATAATGAAGACTACGACATCAGAAAGGAGAAAGCTGACAGTCACCGAGCCGACTGCTCTGCGAGGCGGTGTGACATGAACTACAACACAACTGCAGGCATCTGGCCTGGCTGGAACTTCTCTGCTACTGCTCTGTCCAAGGATGCCTTGGCAAACTGACCCACAAAGTTAATTTCTCAGGATGAAAACCATGTTTACAGAACAGATTTCAAGCCACAGTAGTGGGCATCGCAGAATAATACCGAGGGCAAGCAAAGAGCTTTTATCCTTCACTCCCAAACCATTGTATAAAATACTAAGTTCAAAGAAGTTTTCATAATATAGCCCTTCCTCTGACATCCTCCTGGGTTAGTTAAAGAGGAACCTGGGAAGGCATTGTCTTGGGCAAGGGGGTTTTTGGCTAGTTGGTTGGTTTCTTTTGGGTTGGCAGGGGGGGAGATTTGATCTGTTTCTTTTTGTTTGTCTTGATGTTTGGACTTTAAGACCTTTTTTAGGAAGGACTGTCCTTATGCTGTGTGTGTGCAGCATGCTTCATAAGAGGCAGCCTGGCCCCTGGACTCCTTCCTCATCCAAACACTTACCTAATATATCTCATATTACAGTCTACATGCTTTCTACATGTTTGCAATCCCATAGGCTTGGTCTGCACATTGTATCTAGACCCCCCCGCCATTTGTAGGCAAAGCAATCTCTCATCTTGTTCTGCAGGAGGTTCAATAATCAAATAGCAGGAGGAAAAAAAAAAAAAGGGAGGGGGTGGGGATTATGGACAGCCAGCGCACAAGAGTGCTACTCAGTCTGATGCAAAAGACTTAAGTGATGCATATTCCTGGTGCTAGTTCTCTGCACGAGAGTGAATATCACCATCGAGTTACGACAGTGCGGAGAAAGAACCAATTCACTATTCCATCTTTCTCAGTAAACTGTGAGCTTCCCTCCCCTCCTTTTTCAATATCTTTAATGCACATGGGGATTTTGTTTGATTATCCAGTTTTGCAGCAGCAGATATGATAATACACATTAAGAAGATGGCACATGTCTGAGACTTGTTGCTTTATATAGAAGACTTTATATATTAGAGAGAAAGCATTTGCAACAAAATTAAGATATGGCTTGGCTTTGCTTATTGCTCTACTTCAATCTCCTCTTGCTTCTGGGGCTTCTTTTTCAGCTGCCCTAATTTCCTTTGCTTTCACATTTTCTATTAATTTCAATTAAGGCCTCCATAGGCTCATGAACTTGACAGGCTTTTTTATTATTTTTTTTTTTAAAAGAGGGGGTGGAAACAGGCTAGCTTGCCAGCCTGGGGCCTCTATATCCTTGAAAAGAAGTCTGTCAACATGCACAGGGATAAACTGTGAAGATGCAGAAGCTACTATGACATGAGCCAGTGAGTTATCAGGGAAGAGGCCTGGTATTGGCCTAATAACTACGGTGTAAATTAGCTGCAGGAGGGGGATGCTTGCTCACACCAGCTGAATATCTGCTTCTGTGACTGAAGCAGACTGGGGTGAGGGGTAAATGCAAAAACACCTTTAAACAGCAAATGAGTTTATAGCTGCTATCAGAAGGCTACTACCAGTGAGGAGGCTTGGGGCTGGGCTACAGCCTGCCTCACAAAGGAATCTCCAGCCCTCTAGCCAGTTTTCCCTTCTCCCCTGTCTGATTATCCGTCTGCCCCACTGGAGTAGCAAACTGGGGTGCTTAAGAAGGATGCAGAGCTTTTGGGCCTTTATACATGCCATGTTCTTTGCCTTTTCATGCGCTCCAACTGTGTATGTGTTTGCACGAGCAGGATTTTTAGACGCTTTAAAGTCTTTCTTGTGCATTAAAGTAAAACTCCTGGACATAGTTTAGTTTGGCTCGCCGGGAATTAAAGTGTCGCATCCATGGATTTGTTGCCTGCAAACACAAAGGTGCTCAAAGACATGTAATGAGCATCTTTGTTCACCAAAAGACTGTGATTTTCTTGTAGTTCATCCCTTGGAATTGCTTCTGCTTTTTTTTTTTTTATTCTGTGGTTTGCCAGCTCCCTGCTGCATGGGCATGGAGCATGGGGTATGGGGTGGAGGGCCCTGGGCTGGGGGGTGGGGGCAATATTGAACCATCCCACTCTCCTGTGGTGCTGGCCAGACACCCACCTAAATTAATTAAAAAACCTAGTGTGTGCAAACACTAACATAATGCTCCAAAGCTTAATTCTTTCAAAAGCCTAGTGTCTGCAAACACTGATGCAGTACTCCAAAATAAACAAGTTTAAATCCTCATTAAATTAAATAGGTTTATAAAATGTAAACCCATGGTGTGTACAAGCACCCTTTCTCCCTTCTTCCCAGCAACCCAACACTGTCCTCACAGGAAGGAAGAAGAGTGAAGGGAGCCAGGATAGACAAGCAGCTCTTCAGCTCAGGTCTCTTCTCCTTGTAACAGTACCCTGGGATGGTTGGGGTGGGGGAGAAGGGGGACAGAGGGGTATAAAATAACAGGGGCTTAAAGATGCAGAATTGTACTTATTGTTTTAGAGTAGATGATACATGATAATATTGACCCAAAGAGGCTTATTTAAGAATGATACTTAGGTGAGTGCTAAAGGAATGCTAGATTATTCAGGTAGAGGCAAATATCTGCTCTCATTTACCTTCAGGTAAACCTACAGTAAGTCACGTTTTTTTTATTAATAATACTAAGGAAACTCCTCCTCTGCAGAAAGAAATGTTTACAGTCTTTCCCATATGAACCTCATACATCCTACAAAGAAAAGTTTGTGAGAAGCCCAATCAATGAAACAAAAAAGCAAAAATTTCCACTTTGTTTTCTGCCTTCAAGTCATCATCAGAAGGCTACATTTGTTGGATGCCACGACACTAAGTCTTTCAAGACATGGAGTTGATGTTAATCCTGCCCACCAAATCTGAACAAAATATCAGTGGGGATTGATTGCATGAATTAAAAAATAAAATAAGTTGTCACAGCAAGAAAATAAAGCAATAAACATGACAAAAGTGTTAAAAAAGAAGACAAACATATTAAGGGTGATGAGGACAGGCTGCATGATGGGATCATTAACACAGGTACTAGTGCCTAGAAAGAGCAACAGAGGTAAGATTGCCTTAGGAAAAGAGAGGAATGTGAGAGACTAGTATAGAAACTGGGAGGCTGGTTAGAAGGCCATGAGTGATGGCCCCAGAGACCTTTATCCAGTAATGGAGCTGACAGAGGCTGACAATAATGATGATGGTAATGAACATCTCTTATCTATTTTAAGATACTTTCTATGAAGGATTTGGAAGGGGGTTGAGAGAGAATGTGAAAAATTATTCTTTGAAAATAGAAAGCACTTGGCTAAAATATCATAACTTCACGGGATTCCCTTTCTCTCCATTCTGCATGGATAATATACAAACGTACTATAATTGTAGAGCATTTAAAAAGGTCATTTAAAATATATCCTAAAAAGAGGAGGGGAAAAAAGTATGCTTGAATATTTTAGTAAGGATGAAAAGGAGTGGATTACTATTATTTTGCATGTCTTTAGTAGGTCAACTCAGGCTGTCACTTTATTCCACACAGAAGCTATGTTTTGAGATCCCCTCAGTTTGACAGTGATGCCTTCTAATGGTTGCTTGTAGACAAGAGACTTTGCACTTCTTTTTTCTTCTTTCCAGTTTGCTCAGAAAACATATTGGCTTTCTATTATTTTCCTCATTTTGTTATATTTCCTTCAGTCCATGATTTCTTTTTCCTGAGAACTTTTTCATTTGGATAGGTTGAAAACACCATCATGTAAGAAGCTTTCTTGTCAGCAATCATGCTGCTGACCCCATAATTTTCACTGGATTACAACTCTGCCCAACATGGGCAATGAAAAAGCAAAGCAGTGAAGTCCTTCTAAATGCAAAACTCAGCCTGCCACTGAGGCAATGAACACTTTGGGAATAAAATCCGGTATTCAAGATATATTCACCAACCAGGCATTTTTAATACAATGAGAGCCAAATATAAGTCCCACTCTAGTAATAAGGGTCTTTCCATTGACCAGAATCCATTGAATCAATTTGTACTGGTTTCCAACAAGAGCTCAATCCTATAGTGTTTTTTCAAACTAAATTTCCATTCCCCATATAATCACTCTTACTTACTATTGTTACCCAAACCTGCTAGCCAAAACCAACTAGCCCACACCGTAAAAGAGCATCCACACTTTAAGACACGAAAAAGAACAAATCTCTGTAGGCCCTTGCAGTGGTCAGTCTTCACCACTGACTTTGGATGTTACAAACTGTTTGTTGGCTGGTTTGCTTTTTAACTTTTCAAACTATACATTAGTTTTGATTGGCTGACAAATGTATTGATGTATATTAGAAAAAGAAATTATGCATATTTTACAGAGGGGAAGGGGTACATTTTTCTTTCATTTATACCTTTAGAACCTGAACAGTTGAATTTGTATCCTATCGGGTTGTTTTTTTAACATTGAAGGAACAATGTCTTTTCAATACCTTTGATAAAGAGCCATCTGATGCTTTTTTGAGAACTTAGAAAACAACCTCAACATAGCTATCCCTGATAGGAATAATGAAACCTCGACATACCACACACACTTAGATCCACACTGCAGAGTCTTTACTCACTCAACAATCAGCTTTGGTTCCCTACTGGATTGTGTGACATCTTTATCATGACTCCCCAACACTTAATCATTTCATGATATTTCCCTATTGAGTTTATTTTAATTAAAATGGTTATATTTAAGAGACATTTTCTTTTCAGGAAACCAATTTGCAGCAATAGTTAATGATGAGCAGAGCTGATATCTTTACGGTGGGCGTAGTAAGAAATGAAGTACAATAGAAAGGAATTATATAACTGATGAAGAAGTCTTTAAAAAAATATTTTGCCTGGGAATACTTGTTTGGAAATGCAAAGCAGATATTGTATGGGAAAGGAGGGTAGGCTTTACATCACAACATTTTTTCAGGGTTTTCCTTTCACCTCTTCAGCAATTACCTGTCTGCACACACTTAACCAATGGTAAATGAAAGCTAAGCTAGCCAGTGAAAGAGTTAGCACTGAAACCCTCCCTTCCCTTACCTCATGATATATTTTTCCCAAACTTATCCCCTGAGTACAGGCCATAAACACTTTCCTACTGCAGCAAGTAGCAAATGTTTAAATCCTACATCCTTTCCCAAGACTAAGGTAGAATCATAGTAAATTTGGGCTGGAAGGGACTTCAGGACTTCACTGCTAGTCCAACCCCCTGCTCCAACAGGACCAGCCCCAACTGCATCATCCCAGCCAAGGCGTTGTCTAGTCACGTCTTAAAAACCTCCAAGGATGGAGCTTCTACCACCTCTCTGGGTAACCCATTCCAATGCTTTACTACCGTCCTAGCGAGAAAGTTTTTCCTAATATCTAACCTAAATTTCCCTTGTTGCAACTTGAGCCCATTGCTCCTTGTTCTGCCATCTGCCACCGCTGAGGAACACCACTGAGAAGAGGTAGAGCCAAGCTACCTCTTGTAAATGGAGAAGGGACCTTTCTCTTGTCTTTACTCTGCTTACAGAAATTTGTTGCATTTAAACAGAGCTGGTCAAAAAAAAGAAAAAAAAATCAAAAACATTTTACATAACTTTGTTTCCCTTTTTTTCAATGGAGTTTGATATTTGACAAAATCTTATGCTGAAATTTAAAATTCTGAAAACAATCTATTGGATCAGACAACAAAAAGCAATAAATAATGTTGTGGAAATCCCACCTAATAACATTCCTTACTCCAAACTTCCACAAGGCCTCATGATTCCCTTGTGGAAGAGTTAAATAGCTATTGTTACCCATTGTACAGAGCTGAAAATAGAGCCAAGCTTCACAGAAATCATTAGAAAGACCCATGTTTTAAGTGAACTGTGGATCAGAACTGAAGACCCATACGCACAAAGCTTTTCAGGCTAACTCCATTGGATTTTGAGAGCCAGGTGTGCCTTAATCGGAGCTTAGGTGTTTAAATACTTTTGTGGAGCTGGCCCCAAAGTGCTTTTTCCAAGACCATTGACGGTCTCATAAATTAAGTGGTGTCTGGAGTTCAAGTGTTCTTGGCTATCAGCAAGTTTTGGGCAGATTTCTACAAGGCTTTGTTTGTCCTGCTTATTGGTAGACCCTCCCATGACTCATTGCATAATACTTTAGAAGGTTTCCAGTGGCAAATTACAAGAGTTTTAATAATTTCTTCCTTGAATAATTTGCAAATCAACCAAAACTACCCATTCCACTGTGCAATTAAAAAGGTTATGGACTGTGGTTAAAAGAATTATTATGGTTCAATGCTTCTCTTTGAAATAACTTGCACTTACACTTCTTACTTTTCATGTCAACACCTTGGTTGTATTATTTTCCAGCTCATTTGTCTGAAGCATAGAGAAGCAAACATAAACACACCTACCAGCAACTGATAAGGCTGTTCATTAGGTGAAATTCTCCTCTCCTTTACAATCCTGCCTGTCCTATCAATATGGATAAGCTAACGAAAGACAACCTCGGAGCCTATGCAGAGCCCTGCTGAAGTCACACTGGGTCTGTATAGATGCAATGGTTCACTGCACGCAACCCTCTTTGTGGAATCAGACCCATATTGTTTTGTTAATAGATTATAAACAGAGATCAGCATTGTCTTCCCTGAAGTCACTAACAAAACTTTCATTACCTATCCACTCCTACGATAGGGCAAGCCATTATTTCAGTGGAGAACAATTGTTTGCTTGGGGAGATTTAAAAAAATATATATATATATATTTGTATTTCAAAAATTAGACCTGGATTTGAATCATAACCTAAAGTTCACTAGAGATTAGATTCATCCTGTCTGACTTGCATATAACATTGTCTGAGCCACTAATCCTGACTTTGGATCCACACGTTCCCAAAATGTAGGCTGGGTCAGCTCCAAGGTCCTTCAGTCCTATCTCCAGTAACCAGAATCCTATACCTCTGGAGAGAACTACACAATGGAAGCACATTGGACATGACTTAACCTTTCACTTATGCCAGTATATTCAATTTTGACAGAGATATTCTTGAATAACATTGATTTAAGAAAGAACAGGACAACCACTATCATCAGCATCCCATTCCCTTTGTGTAGATAGATCAGACTGATCAAGAGTTCTGCATATCTACCAACACCTACAATGTTTGTTCTAAATCTAGCACAAGTCTGCCTGATGTATATTATTAATGTGAAAGCTTTCAGCTGAATTCCTGTTGTTTGCTCATACTATATTTTTCCTTTGTGGTTACTTATTTTGCTGATATGTATATGACTCTCTGGAACGGGCTCCCAAGGGAGGTGGTGCTCTCCCCTACCCTGGGGGTCTTCAAGTGGAGGTTAGATGGGCATCTAGCTGGGGTCATCTAAACCCAGCACTCTTTCCTGCCTATGCAGGGGGTCGGACTCGATGATCTATTGAGGTCCCTTCCGACCCTAACATCTATGAATCTATGAATCTAAGAGATCCATCCTGAAATTGCCCGGAGTCTAAATAATTATACCATGTAAAAAGGGGAAGGAAGGGAATAAATAAGAACTGACCGATTGCAACTGTTCCACAGCTCTGTTCCTACTGGGCACATCTCCACGTGTAATTAACGTGCCTGAATAAACTCCGGATTATTTTGCGCTGGAGTTTATTGCTCCCAGGCACAGCATTAATATGTGCGCCTGGGACTGCAGCACTTTGAGCTGGCAGCGGGGTGAGGAATCAGCCAGCCAACCTGGGGCTGCTTTGGCCCAGTTCAGTGTGCTGCGGAGGGGCTGGCTGGGGCATGAGGGTGCTTCAGCCAGCCCCGTCAGCATCTACATAGGTGTTGCTGCAGGGTAAATAATTCCACCATAGGATAGTACTAATGTCTGGCAGTACTATCCTATAGCAGAATTAATTAGTTTATTCCATCCTAATAGCACTGCATGTGTAGACAGTGATCTTTTACTGCAGAGCTAATTAGTCAACTGCAGTAAACGTCTTGTGTAGACATGCCCACTATGTAGTAAGTGAAGCTAAACTGGAAAGCTTAAAGAAGCATAACCCAGTGGCTAAATTACCAGTTTAGCTCCCAGCTATTATGGGATTGGAGCAGACACATGAAACTGTAACAAAAGAATCCCTTGAAATATGCTACATCCTCCTCCTTCAGTGGGAACAATCATTTTCTCTGTCCGTTTCATGGAGCCACTTTTTCACATGGGCATAAGCATTTGTAGAACCAGGCCCTAAATGTCTCTAAAAACAGCCCTAGTTTTGCTTTGCCTTTGCTATGTAGTCTTTTAAACCACTACTTGAATATCAAAAAAGAAGAATAGCATTCCCCTGCCGTTTGTCTGGTGCACTCACTACATTTAGCTTTTAGGCTAGATATTATGGATTTCCCTTCCCAGCCAAAGAAGATAGGCAGTGGTTCCCAAACTGTGGCCCATAAGGTCATGGTAAGTAGCTCACAGATTGCATTTCCCCTGTGTGCCTTTATAATGTTTTCTGTTTTGACCAAAAGGGTGAATAATGGGCTGAGAGAAATCAGCATTGTTCTGGGCCAGGCTGTTGGATGGAAGCCTAACAGTAACATAGTTTGAGGTAACATTTTCAGAAAAGGTCTACATGAGTTAAGAGCCTCCGTCTGAAAGAGTTTCAATGAGATTTGAGCTCCTAGCTGGAAAATGTATGTCCAGAGGCATAACAGCCAGGTTCTGCACCTGGGCCAGCAGTAGTGTGGCAGAGAACTGATCCTGCTCTCATATGCATGCCCATCTAGCAAGATGCTTTACTAAGCACTAGACTAATTTAATGCAGGTGCAGCTGTGTCCCCACCATGTAGGGATTGGGACCCATCTTGACCCCCACAGGCCTGGGAGAGCTGTTCTGGCAGCTGGGACTGTTGCATCCGAGCCACATGGAAGTCAAATTAGGACCTAATCCCCATGTGGCCGGGAGAGCCGATCCCTCCCAATCCACATGTGGCTGGCAGGTAGCATCCCTGGCATTGGGACTGGCTTCATGCCCCCTGCCACCTGGGGGAGCCTGGAGCTCCCCTTGGCTGCTGCTGGGGATGCAGAGCAGAGCATGAGTAGCAGTCCTGGACTGGATTGCTCCTGTCAGGCTCAATTTGATCCAGACAGGGGTGAACACGTGGATGTGTGCTCCAGAGTGCTTTAATGAGCCTGAATTTTCTCTGCAAAGAAATTGCACATTAATTGCATGTTAGATGTACCCACTGATACCTCCAGCTTATGTGGGTGGTACCAGGGCTATAATCTGCTGCAAGGAGAAGAAGAAATTCAATTTACCAGGGTATGGGAGGGGGAGCCCAAATCAAAACCTGCTTTGTTCCAAGATCTTGGGGGGGGGGGGGAATATAGTAGCTGCCCCTGATATAGGCCATAAAGACAAACATCTCCATCAAAGGTGGCACATTGTGAGAAATATTCCAAAACCTAAGGTTTCTAAAGACACTTTTCTATGCAGCTGTGAGTTATTCTTTAGTCAGAATTGCTTTAGCTAAGATAATATTATATATTTTAATTTGCTAATGACCTTAGTTGCTAAAGCAAATAACGGATTTGTGTGACTGCTAGGCTAGATACTGTGATTTCTGAGCTCTTGCGGGGTGTGAAGCAGTCAGATCTTTTCAAACACTGCTCTCATTGTTAATTAGTTAGGAGTTTGTAAAGACGCACCAATGAAACAAAAATAATCATAACTGGGTTTAATATATTTAGAAGTCAGGCCACGTCTATCTGAATGCAAAGTAACCAAAATCTGTTCTGGGTTATTCTGGTGGCTAATTAATAAACATCAAATCATCAATTTACAATATCTCACAAATAAGTTTTTGATAAATAATTGATGGTAAATCTCAACTTCTCTATTGCTTTCACTAGAACTGCACCAGAGTAACTGGATGCAATATTGGCATTGACTATCCCATGAGCCTTGTAAAGATAAGCAAGTGCATTTGACTTTTAAAGTCCATCAAGGCTCTATTAATGTTGCCCTTAATTTTGAGTCCACTAGTTCATATGACAGCTGGAATCAGAAATCTCTTAAACAGCTTTCTAGCCCCGCTATCCGGAGTCACTATGTGGAGTTTAAGAGTGAGTTCAGAGCATATGCGGGTCCAAATTCTGTTTCCAGTTACACTGCTATTAATCCAGAGTAATTCAACCCACCTGACAGTAGATTTACTTGGGATGTACAGGGAAGCAAATGCTAAAAGACTCTTTCTCTATTAATATCAGGAAACAAAGACCACTATCTGGAACCTATCATTCAAGTGCTCAGTTATCCATAACCAATTTCTCAAGTGCACAGCTCCCCTATTAAGAGCAGGACCTGGCAGTTTGATAACTACCCACAGTTCAGTGTGAAGAAGGGACCTGCCTGTTTGCACTTTACTGGGACCCTGTCATCTGGGATCAGATTGCAACTTGCTGCAGTCAGGTAGGATTCAGACAGAATTGCGATGCACAGAAGTGTTTTACAGAGAGAGCATGGATGTTACGTCATGGCAATCCATCCCTTTTCCTCTAATTTATGAGCAGATTGCATGGTAACATGCATAAAATGTTGTTATTGGTTATTAATAGATAGCTGACATTGTCCTTTTTTCCTTTCTAAAATTGGATCAAAACATCAGCCATCTGGTAGGTCTCTAAACATGCACACTGGCGCCAATATAGGTTATGACCGCTCTTTATTGGCACCCAAAATGTTACCGTTACCCTGGAATTAACATAACCTGGGAACGTATCCTGGGAAACTTGGTATTAGAAACTGTTCGTTAGCAATAAAAAATATCGGTGAAAGTGTCTCTGCAACTTTATGTTGAGAGAGGCATGATTCAATGTCCTGTATCTCAAGGTTTTACATACTGGAGCCCACTTCTACTTTCATTTATAGCTGAGTGGCTTGTACACAGCAGCCCGGATTAAAATCAATCCTAGGTGTATTCAGTTTGCTGTTCTGATTCTCTTTTCACACAGATGTATGCTGGCAATAACTCCAATCAAATATTAGGGGAGAATCAAGCCTGTTCTTTTATGGGCAAGTAAATGGCTTCTTATGCCACCAGGTGGCAGTGCTTTTGCCACTTCTGTGCCATATAGGACTAGGACTATGTTTTTACTGAATAAAACCCAAAACGAGATTTCTTTCTTCTTTTTTTCTGTAGCACTGAATTCATCTTCAGGGAGGAAAAATAAAAATAAAATAGTACTGAATTTCCTAATTGGCTTATTCATCAAAATGGAAGATTCTGTAGATTGTTATAGCTACAGATATGAGCTCTACAAAACCTAGTATTTTACTTTAATATGAACATTTCCTTTAGTGCCAATCCACATCTCTTTGCACCACCCACACTTTTCTGGGGATCACAATCGCGCTGAAGTTATTGAACCTTGGCAACCCTTTCGACACAGCTTGCCATTTGCAAGGTTCAGCGACACCCCAAGCCAAATAGGTGTCCTGTCGTTCGGAGATTCACGGCAGACATTTTAAAAGTTGTAATTAATAGAGGGCGCTGTTTCAGCTGATGTGGGAAAATAGGGGTTAAAATGATTACAGACAACTGTAATATAAAAGAAAGAACAGTAAACTCCAGGAGAAATCAGGGCCCTGTTTTACTAAGTGCTGCACAGTTGCAAGACAGTCCCTGCCCCAGACAGCACACAGTCACATTAATGCAGGAAGGTTGCAAGGACAGCGAGGCATACTTCACATGCACAACAGCGCTTAAAGCTTCAGCGCTGTTTCTTTACGAGGAACCAGACTGATTGGTAACCCTCACATAAACTCTGCCTTTGCAGCAGGGAAAATTCTACCGTATCAAAGGTCAGCCACTTATTTAAGGCATGCTTTACTATTTAAAATATTTCTTCCCATCCTTAGGATAATTAACAGATCTAAAAATAATTGCAGAACAGATGTTTCAGTCATAACAACATGTAAAGAATGATCATCTTTAAGCTAGGCATTCTGTTCGTGCCTGCATGCAGAGAGCCATGGTGATTACTGAGCAGATGTTTCACATAGGACAACATATAAGGCATAATGCTGATTGCAGCAGGGAGGATTTTGCATGCAACATGCAGAGGAGAATGATTAGCCAGCAGAAGTTCCCAAGCGGTGACATATGAAGAATAATCATCACTGCCAACCAGGGGAAAGTGCAGCATAATGACTTATCTAGGAAGATGTGCTGTACTGAATGATGCACAGGACCAGATCATGCCCTGTAGAGGATGCGGGCTGCCTCAGCTGCCTGCACAGAGAAGACCGTGCGTTCTCCTGTCTCCAGAGGCCCATGGTAAAAGGGGACCGCACTGGTTCCAGCATCAGAAGCCACTAGAGGGAACTGAAGAGAGGAACTATGCTTGGTCCTAAGAAGTGCCATGACAAATGGTCCATCTAACCCAGCATCCTGTCTCCAACAGTGACACTAGATGTGCCCTGTTCACATAACTTTCCCCCCAGAGTGTCTGCTAGAGTGGTCCATCCCATCACTCTCCCTGTCATTCACCATCACAGAAATGTCAGGGCTGTATCCTCTGATTTCTATTTAATGGATCTGTCCTCCACAAATTTGTCTAATCCCTTTTTTGAACCAGGGTATACTCTCTGCCTCAACAACCCCCTGCAGCAATGAGTTCCCCATGTTAACGAAGCACCGTGTAAAAAAAATGACTTCCTATTGTTTCTTTTAAACCCGTCACCTGTTAAATTCATTGGGGTCCTCTAGGTCTTGTATTCCAGGGCTCTGAGAGCAACACTTCTTTATTCATTTTATCCAGTCCCTTCAGGGTATTATAGACTTACTCATATCCCTCAGTCTTCTTTCCAAACTGAAGAGTTTTTTTAGTCTCTCGTGGTAGAGCAGCTGTCCCATACCCCTGCCCTTCTCCGTACCTTTCTAATTCCACTGCATCCGTTCTGGATTTGGAGACCAGAACTGCACAGAGAATCCAAGGTATGCGTACAGTGCACCATGGATTGATATAGCAGCATGATGATGTTTTCAGCTCCAATCTTAATGGACACCCAACATTTTAATGGCTGTTTTGGTTACGGCTGCACATCGAGGCAATGTTTTTAGAGAACTATTCATAAGGACTCCAAGCTTCCTTTCATGTAGTAATGGCCCATTCAAAGCCCAGTGTTGCATATGTATAGCTGAAGCATTTTTTCCCCCCTTACAGGCATTGCTTTGCACTTGCCAGTGCTGAAACTCATCCTCCATTTTAGTGCTCATTCACTTAGTTTTGTGGTATCTTTCTGCAGCTTTTCAGCATCGGATTGGGATTTGACTACCTGGAATAATTTGGTATCATTTGCAAACTGGTATTTCACATGCACTCCCTTTTCCAGGTCATTTCTGAAAATGTTGAGTAAAACTAAGCCCAGCACAGTTCTCCAGGGAAACCAACTACTGACCCTTCTTCATCCTGAAAAGTGGCCATTTAACCTTACTATTTGTTTCCTGTTTTATAATCAGCTTTCAATCCACAAAAGAAAACTCCTCGCATCCCATGCCACGTCCTTTTATTAAGAGACTTTGGCAAGAGACCTTGTCAAAAACTTTTTGACAATTGACATGCAGAAGACAGGGGTACACAGAGAATACAATTTCCATGCCAACTTTCCGACTTTTAAACCTGTATAACAACAAGGACCATGAGGGTTGACCTAAAAGTGGCCGAAGTCGCTGGCAGCCCCTCTACAGACTTCAGCAGGTTCTGGATCAGGCCTGCGGAGAGTGAGCAAGACTGAAGTGAGCATGGTGAGGCTCTGCCATGTGATCACATGTCTTTTCAGGAGCAACAATTGCTAGCAACTTGAAAAATTTCTGAGCAGAAAAAGCACAAAAGCAAACACCTTAGTGACAATCAGGTTCCTGCTCTTTTCCTTCCTCTCCAAAATACGGTCTTGCTCATGCAAAACAAAATGCCCTCTCCTAAAATATTTTTAATTGACTGACAGCTGGAGAACAAAGGCTTTACTTTCTATATGAAGCAGCACAATAAGGACCATTTTAATTTTTTCCTTAACCCTATTCATTTGCTCTCCCACCTTAAATGTCTACCTTTTATTGAGCTACTATTTCACAAATTCTGCTCAAGCTATTCACAGACTCAGTGGCTTCTTCAGGCCTTGTCCTGAACAAAGATCTATGCTTTTAAAAGCAGGAATTAGAAAGGACACTATGGCTGCATCTAGATGAGCATGGGCGTGCATTATGTGGCACCACAGACCCATCTGCAGCACCACACATCACACATGCAGGTGTTCTCTGCACTGCTGCCTTGAAGCATGGTGGGCTTTCTTGACCCCAGGATATCCTGGGGTCAAAAAAAACCATGCCAAAAAAAAAGCAGGATGGCTCACATGGTGTAGTGTGAGCTGCGCACAACTAGAGAGCCAGGCTTCTGTGGCTGTGGGCCCAGGCGGTCTCCAGGGCCCTAGGTAATGCTGCGGGGGGCCAGCACAGTTACTGGCCCCAGCCTCCCCTACGCCACCCGGGATAACCTGCCGCATGCTAGAGCATGCATGGCATGGGCATTCCTGGGGACAAGTAGCACTGGCACTGCTACTTGTCCCCAGGGAAAAAAACAACTGCATTCATCTGGACACAGCCTATGTGACCAAACACACTGAGTTTTGAATGCCAAGGATCAACCACTCAGTGACCACGATTAACCCAAAGAGTACACAAACACGTATCAGGCACATAAGGAAGTAGCCCAAGGGCTAGTGAAAGCAACAGAAAATTGTTACATGCAGTTTTAAGTAGCAGACTGGACAAAATGTTGTTTTGTGCTTGCTGCTGCTAATCTCTTTTTCTGTTTCAGAAAATGTTAGACTTTTCATTGAAAAACCCGAACCTCATGTTTTGGATAATGAGGAAATACATTCGCTTGAAAACTGGGTATGGCTTTTCAACAGAACATCAAATTGTTCAACAAGCACTGCCAGTAGATATTTGGCTGACTCGAAAACCCCATTTCCTGCGAAAGAACAATGTTGATAAAACATTTCAACAAGATCCATTAAATAGACACTGGTCCCCAATGGAGAAAATGATATGTAAGGAACAATAGTTTAATACGGACAACATTCGAGATATTCCAGTACCGTTTTTACTTCTGGAGTCTCATTTTTTATCTAGTTCTTCCTTTGTCCGTTGCAAGGGATTTTTTTTTTTTCTAATTTTAATCTGCTATGTTTGTATGTCTTGAAAGAAATCCAATATAAAGAATTTTGGAAGAAAGCATCTGACTCGCTGAGTTTCACTCGCCCTAGGAGCCAGGGATCACCTTATCATTCCTGTCACATAATTTTTCACCTTTTTTTCTTCTCTGCTGTTCTGCATAGGAGCCAATAATTCATGCTCTAAGAGTTACTGTAATCCCAAATCCACCTTTTCCATCCACAGCAATGACAAAAAAAGGAAACTGTTGCCTTTTAAAGCAGTAAACTAATGTGTTTCTCTGCACCTTTTCCCGAAGATGCTGCAGAAAGTTGAAGCACAACAGCGTCATTCATGGCTTTCTGATTTTCTCAGTATTTTTTCAGACACTGCAGACACTTTGCAGACATTTATTCCTCCATTTGGAACAAGCTTGTGAAACAAAACCTCTGATCCAAATTTTGCTCTGACTTTGCTCTCTGCTGAAATGAGTGGAGTTACTCTAGATTTATGCTACTGCAACTTGGGATTCTTATTTGTCCCTGCAACTGTTTTCCCTTGACACTGTCGAATTACTGCCGCAAATCAAGTGGACCGTCTGTTGGTGGCATATACTATATTTGATATCTCAAGTCTAATGAGGGTCTCAAAATTAGAACAAGTGCTGTATAATGACAGTGAATGATGAGTCACCATGTAGAGGAGCCTCTGAGACAGATAATAATTTAGGCATGTATTTCAGGGGATCATCCATTAGGTGTCTCAGAGGAAAAGATTATGGTTTTTAATCAATAGAGAAGGCAAGACAGCAAGCTAAATTACCTAGAAGGTGCTACTGGCTTTGGATGTTGGTTCTGGTATTGATTTGGGGGACTTAGAGATGCCCCGGCTAAGTTTGCACTTAACAGAATTCCAGCCCCGCTCCTTGGAAAAAATAACCTCTCAGACTGACCATTGGGTGGATGGAGAGTTTTTATTATTCCTTTCTGATGACCATACCCCATACAGGTTTTTGCAATCCATAGAAACTATGACCACAATACCTATGTTAAGTTCATCAAGGGGGCACAGAAGGGAATTGGTGAGTTTTTATTCACCAAGGCGCCCCTGGGGGTTACAAGAAATAATGGCCACAAGCTAGCAGAGAGCAGATTTAGACTGGACATTAGGAAGAACTTCTTCACAGTTCGAGTGGCCAAGGTCTGGAGCGGGTTCCCAAGGGAGGTGGTGCTCTCCCCTACTCTGGGGGTCTTCAAGAGGAGGTTAGATAGACATCTAGCTGGGGTCATCTAGACCCAGCACTCTTTCCTGCCTATGCAGAGGGTCGGACTCGATGATCTATTGAGGTCCCTTCCGACCTTAACATCTATGAATCTATGAATCTATGTGTATACAGAGCCGTATGGCCCAGGATGCCACTAAGGTCATAGCAAATTTCCTTCTAGCCAGTATGACTTCCACCAAGGAACTATTTATGGTGTCTTGCACTGGCTCAGTGAAACAAAACTGGGAAGAGGCAGAGGTGCTCCGATTCAACCCCTGGTGCCCTGTCATCTGGCCCGCTGGGCTTCCTATGGGTCCACTGGGAGCCCCATGTGAATGTGACCCTGCATGCTAGACGGAGTGAGCAGGGTGGAACCGAGCTCCATCCCAACATGTGGGATACTGTTGGTCCCTCGGGCCTGATCCTGGCATGAGGGACTGAGTGGAGGCAGCTCAGGGCCCTGCACCCTGATCCCAGCAGGCAGAGGCAGCGTGGGGCCTCTGGGGCCTGATCCTGGCAGGCAGGCTCCTGTCCAGTCCATGTACTGGCCCTGTACCTCTCATCCAGCCTGCAGGCCCAAAAGGTTGAGCATCACTCTATTAAAGTATTGAAGAATTGACTGAAAAATAAATCCCACTTTGTGCAGTATAAAAAAACACAACTTGCAGTTCTTCATCTCTTCATGCCACTGTTTCCTGCCTCAGTCTGGCTATAAGCACATTGTAGATCAGAACTGTAATACTACAGGACAAATTTAGTGATGCTAACAAGGTGCGTCCGGATATTGCTGAAAAGCATTTCCACCAGGTGGTGGTTGCATTTTGTCCCATGGCATTTGTGCTCCACCCACTTCTGCTCGGCATGCGACACTCTTCCTAATGGCTAACCTCCAAGGACTGACCCTGGGGAGAGCAAGCCCTGCGCTGTAGTAAACCCGCCCCTGCTATTTTTAGTGTAATGCAATGAAAAATGGTCAGTAATGGTAGAGAGAGATTAAATCATTAAAAACACTGCACAAACATCACCACCTCTGATACAAGGTTAATGAATGGCCCTCATAATCCTATTCTAAGTAATGTGACTAGGGGTAAAAGGCAAGATAGCTCCCATACCATCCATGGGGCTCCTTATAAAGCACCACTCTTTTTCACTGGCCCTTAATGAACAGCTAATATGAGCTTTGTATTTTGATCAATGCATGTATCCTTTAAAAATGCAGAACTGTGACAAGTATATGAAAACAATAAAATTCACACCCTATTGGCTTGGGTTAGTCTGACTGAGGATCTGGCGCATCACATATGGCCCACGTTTTATATCTCACCTTCCTTAGCCAAACATCACTTATTTTCCCAGAAATGTTAAGCTAAGTCCCTTTCCTCATTAAAATAAATGTGTGAGTCTCATTAGGAAATACATTAATGGCCAGATGATTTTATATGTATATAAAAGGCTCTGCTAATTACTGTTGCAATCCAAATATATATATATGGAGTACAACAGTAATTAGCAGGGCACCATGGTAACGTGAAGTTACAAACCACAGGCCTTCAGTAGGGTTGTATCCAAAGCATTCAGTGACAGCCTCTGTCATTAGAAGTGCAGGAGAACTACTTTTGGCCATAGACTACATAGACACTGCATGTACCACAGTGTAGACACTGGAGATAGAAGAAGGTCATAGTCATTGTCATTGGGTCAGTGTATCATACAGCGTCACGTTAGGAATATTAAAGCCCTAGCTCCGATACAAGGTCTTAATGCACGTCCGAGTCACAGTGGGTATTGAAATCTAAGACATTCTGCATCAAAGCCACAGACTTCTGTCACTGGAGTTCAAAAGATGCTCCCTCCAGAAGCAGCCAGTGGAAGACAATGTGATCACATCAATGTGGCCAGAATATTAATTATGCAATGAATTATGAAATTAAAAACTAAAATCCTATTTCCTTTGAAGCTAGTGGCAAAACTCCCATGGGTTTCAATAGGGCCAAGATTTCACACTAGGTCCCAAGCTGTATCACTAGCTCAAGCGTTTTCTACTTCAGGAAGACAATAAGATGAAATTTATGTTGCCACCATGGTGCCATTTTAAATACCACATATAGAAAATGAGGGTTGGAAGGGTCCTCAGGAAGTCACATCTAGTCCAAGCCCCTGCTAAAAGCAGGACCAGCCCCAGGTACAACAGCCCTTCAAGGCTTTGTCTAACCGGGTCTTAAAAACCTCCAAGGATGGAGAGTCCATAACCTCTCTGGATCGGTAACCTGTTGCAGTACCTTACTACCCTCTTAGTGAGAGAGTTTTTCCTAATATCTAACCTAAACCTCTCTTGCTGCAACCTGAGCCCATTGCTCCTCATTCTGTCATCTGCCACCACTGAGAACAACCCAGCTCCACCCTTTTTTGAACCCCACTTCAGGTAGTTGAAGGCTGCAATTAAATCCCTTCTTAATCTTCTCTGCTCCAGACTAAATAAGCCCAGTTCCCTCAGCCTCTCCTCATCAGTTATGTGCAGTTAGTCTTCTTCACAACAAGGGCACACTGTTGGCTCATATTCAACTCATATTCAAAACAACTCCATGCATCGGTACAGGCTTGGGGCTGACACTGTAACCTCCAAGTCCTTTTCTGGGGGTTACAGTGTCAGCCCCAAGCCTGTATTGATGCATGGAGTTGTCCTGTCCTAAGTGCAGGACTTTGCACTTCTCTTTATTGAACCTCATGAGATTTCTTTTGGTCCAATCCTGCAATTTGTCTAGGTCTCTCTGAATCCTAGCCTACCCTCCAGTGTATCTACTACTCCTTGCAGCTTGGAAGCTGGGATGGATTAGACCCTCAGCAAATTTGCGGATGACACCAAGACGTTGATGAAGCTAATGAACACAAATGGTCCCAGGACTAACCCCTGGGGCATTCAAGTCTGGCTTCCAACTAAACATCAAGCCATTGATTACTGCCCTTTGAGCCTGATGATCCAGCCATTTTTTTTATCCACCATTCATCCAACTCGTACTTCCTTATCTTGCTTCCAAGAACGTTGTGGGAGACTGTATCAAAAGTAAAAATTTATCATGTCCACTGCTCTTTCTGTCTCCACAGAGCCAGTCATTTCATCATAGGATGCAATCAGGTTGGTCAGGCATGACTTGCCCTTGGTGAACCCATGCTGACTGTTCCTAATCACCACCTTCCCCTCTAAGTGCTTACAAGTGGATTCCTTGAGGACCTGCGCCATGATTTTTCCAGGGACTGAGGGGTGGGGGGTGACCAGTCTGTAGTTCCCAAGACCCTCCTCCTTCCAGTTCTTTAAAGATGGACACTCTATTTGTCCTTATCTAATTGTCCAGGACCACTTCCAATAGCCATGAGTTTTCACAGATAGTGGCTAGTGGTGCTGCAATCACATCAGCCAAATCCCTAAGCACTCTTGGGTGTATCACACCCAGCCCCATGGACTTGTATACGTTCAGCTTTTCTAAATAGTCACTAGCGTTTTCTTTTACCACAGTTGGCTGCTCACCTCTTCCCAAACCATGTTACAAGGTGCAGTGCCTGGGAGTTGACCTTGCCCATGAAAACTGAGGTGAAAAAGGCATTGAGCACTTCAGCTTTTTCTGCATCATCTGTCACTAGGTTGTCTCCCCCATTCAGTAAGGGACCCACGCTTTCCCTGATCTTCCTCTTGTTCATGACATACTTGTAGCAACTGTACTTGTTACTCTACATCCCCCTTGCTAGCTGCCAATCCAGTTGCACTTTGGCCTTCCTGACTTCATCCCTGCATGCCCGATCAATACTTTTATACTCCTCCTAAGTTGTTTGCCCAAGCTTCTACTTGTAAGCTTCCTTATTGTGCTATAGCTCACTGAAGAGTCCCCTGCTAAACCAAGCTGGTCTTCTAGATTTCTGTGCACAAGGATGGTTTTTTCTGCACCCTCAGTAAGGTTTCTTTAAAATACAACCAGCTCCCCTGGACTCCTTTCCCACTCAAACTGGCCTCCCAAGGGATCCTGCACATCAACTCCCTGAGGTAGTCAAAGTATGCCTTTCCAAAGCCTAGGGTCCATACTCTGCTGCTCTTCTTCCTTCTTTTCTTCAGGATCCTGAACTCTATCATCACATGGTCACTGTTGCCCAAGTTGCAATCCACTTCTATGTTCCCCACCAATTTTGTTTGTAAGCATCAGGTCAAGAAGAGCATGGCCTCTAGTTGGCTTTTCCTACACTTACACCAGGAAGTTGTCCCCAACACTCTCCAAAAACTTCCTGGATTGCCTGTGTACTGCTGTATTACCCTCCTAGAAGATGTCAGGATGATTGAAGTCCCACATGAGAACCAGGGCTTGTGATCAGGAAACATCTGCCAGGAGCCAGAGGATACTGCCTGGGCACCTTTGGCAGCAGCAAGCACACCTGGGCTGGGAGAGGGGCAGGAAAGGGCAGGGGCACGAGAGTGGAGCTGAGAGCTCTCCTCAGCTGTCCAAACTCACCTGTTTCCCCAAGGATTTACTCTTTCCTCCTCCTCCTCTGAGCTCACACTATTGCCACCACTCCTGCCCCACCCCCATCGTGGAAAGCAGCCTTTACACCCCCACACCCTGGCACACTGACAATAACATTCAGAAAAGTCCAGGTTGGGTTATTCCTCCTGCAGCCTTGCACGGTGATTGGGATCCCAGCTGAGGCCCATACAGACATGCACTTGAGCATATGCACATGCATGTACCCACATACATGTGCATAGTAGCATTAGAGATTTTTCCTAGGGGGCCTGGCCGCGCGGGCCTGTGTGTTTAATCTGCCTCTGGTCAGAGAAGCTTTTTAGCTTTAAGGTGTCACTGCTCCAAACTCCAAGGTAGCACTAAGCCAAGCTAGCACTAATCTGCGCAATATAAGGTGTAACAAGGCCCAGAGTTTCCAGGTAAACCCCCTAGCAAACTCCCCCTTCCTCTGGCCTCTAGTTAAACAAGAAGCTTAAGCATTGGATTCACTGATGAGATCTAAGTACTTACATTACACCAAATATATGTTGGGTAGTTGCACTTAATTAAAGAAAGCACTTACTTTAAAGGCTCCCCTTCAAAGAAGGGAGTTGGCAAACTGACTTGTGACCTGCTTGCAAACTGCTGTGCTTGCTGCCCCTGTTCAATTGGAGAGTCTCTTTTTATACTGTCCTGGGCCTGGACTGGCTCCAGCCCTTTGTTAGGGTTTGTCAGACATAGGTAGCAATCACGCAGCCATCAACCAGCCAGCAGCACTCCCAGCTGCTCAGAGCACACACCCAAACACGTAGCCCACCGAACAAGCACTCAGAAAGCCAAGCACACTGGCATCACTGGCTCTCTCTGGCTCACCTACCTTCCTGGAGCAGGATCTGGTGCCTGGTTCCTCTTCCTCCTCTCGATCCCAGTGAAGTGCTTGCAAACTGCCCTTGTTTGCTCACTTGATAACTACTTGGAATATGTCCCGCTTCCCTATGAGCCTGATTTTTCCTGCCCATAGTGCTCTACTGCCATCACGAGAGCCAGAAAGATGTGAAGCTATGCATTGGCTTCATGGAAAACGAAGGCATATTATCATAAAAACCAAACTTCTCCACGACCTTTAAAAGAACAGGATATTACGGCTTGTGTGTCATTATTTGTATTGTGAAATTGCAATACATGCTTCTATCAACCCTTTGGCCTTGGTTATATTCTAGCTCTGTATTTAATTTTTGTGCAAAGCAATTTACATTTTACTTCATTTAAGTAATCAGTAGTTTTAGTCAATGTGCACAACTATGAGACTTCAGCAGTTACATTTAAAACAGCAAAGCACAATTATCATTCATTCAGCTTGTGTTGCTGAAAGAAACTTAAATATTTTTCTCCTTCCCCTACACCATAAGCTTAAAAAAAAAAAAAGAAGTGCTATATTACTGTATCCATATTTCCAAGTCCATAATTTCATAGTGAAGGTAATACATGGTACTTCTACTTTGTAATGGCTTCCCAGTCAGGGTCTCAAAACACTGTAAGTATAGTGCCTTGCTGAGGTAGGTTGTTTTCTCATACACCACTGTTTTACTCTCAGCTTCTGCTCCACTGGAAGCATTACCATTGACTTCCATGGAAATAGTATCAAACCCCTGCAGATGTCTTCCCATAGCACAGAGCAACGACTTGCTACAGTCACACTGATCGGTAGCAGAGCTAGGAAGAGAACACCGGTGTTATTATTCTCAATCTTGTGTTTTGGGAAAGACCCATAATACAGAAAGAAACTAGAGAGGTTCCAAACGGGAGCAGGAAACAGCAAAACCAAATTTAAAATCAGAGCACTATGAATTAATGCATCTATGGCTACCAACCCAAACCAAACTTCATTCAGCAAGAGGGAAAAATCTAGACGAGCAAACAAAGAACAACTCATATTTTGAACTTCTGATTAAAAATGACTTAGGCATTTCACATTTTCATCAGAAAAGAAGCAAGTCAATCAAAAGTTCATCACAATTTCTCCATCTCATCCTCACCAACTATAGCTAGTGGAAAATGTTTTAGTTCCAACCAGTCCCTCTCCCCCACTCCACTTAAAAAGGGAAAAGAAAAATAACTTTGTTTCCTACTTTTCAACCTTGAGGAAACTTGCCATGCCCCAAGAAACTGGCAATTAAAATCAACAGCTTGTAAGATATCAGTAGCACAATCACAAGTTCATACATTTTGAGGCTGCATACGTTGAGGCATAGATTACAGAGGTGACTTTTTTTCTTTGTCTTGATGTCTGAGATGAGATTATGGCTGAGGCAGGGGCTCAGGTACCACCATAATGGAAGCCATCACTACCACCTAAATCAATCACAGTTCTTTCTGGGCAGCTTAGTAACTGCAAGCAACAGGAACTGCATTCAGGGAAGGATGACTGTAAGATATTAGGCAGACAAAGCTCATTGAGTAGATGTGATATATTTTATTAGACCAACTAAATAGTTGCAAAATTGTTCTTTGCAAGCTTTTGGGTACAAACACGCTTTGTCAGGCATAGGGAGAGTCTGTTGATGTTCGTGTGCTCTCCTGGGTACAACAGAAGCCAATATGCAAAATGCAGGTCTGTCAAAATGCAGATGTGTGGCAGAGAGGTTCAGAAGCCATGGGAGAAAACAGGTGTGAGACAGGTATGTGGGTTCTGGACAGAGGGAATGTTGAACTGGTGATAAAAAAAGTAGGTGGTAAAATGCAGATGGGTTACCTGGATTTATCAGATGGCAGGCAGGTTATAATGTGCCATAAATCCAAAGTCTATATTTAGTCCATGATTTTTATATCCAGTAGATTTATGAAGTTCATAGGCTTGTCCACTAAAGGTGTCTTGTAGATTCCCTGTGAGGTTTAGAACTGAGAGACTGGAGAGAGAGTGCTTGTCTTGTGAGCAGTGTGCACCCACAAAAAAGCTTGCAAAGAACAATTTTTCCAACTATTTAGTTAGTCTAATAAAAGATATCACATCTACACAAAGAACCTTGTCTGCCTGTGTCCTTAGACCAACATGGCTACAACCAGCAACACTATAAGATATTAGGAGAGCTAAGATGAAGACAAACACATGATGAAATGGTTCAGACAAGGATAAGCCTGCCCTGAGCCTGGGTTGGAGACAATTAAAAGGCATGACTGGATTGCATTTTATATATATTATAGAAAGCCACGCTGGAGCAGAATAGATGGCCTCAGTGGTCCTTTCCTTATCTTTCCATGATCTTTTTATTAAGTTCCTCTATAAGAAATATAAAGTTGCCACAAAGTAAGAATGAGAAAAATAATTGAGTACCGTTGCTAGCAAACCAACACTACTATCTGTTTGCATCGTTTTAATTCAGCTGCTCTGCAGTAATCCAGGTGACACATTCTGCATCTTAATATTAAATTGAAGTCCACAAAGCCAAACCTGAACAATTAATGAACTCTTATTTCTTTTTATTTAACTTCATGGTAACATCCCTTATCCTTGCAAAAACATAGATTGAAACCCTGCCAGTAATGGAATAGCAAAATGCCAAGTGATCAGCAACCACAAAGGCATTCAAACACTGTGAGAAAATGTCCTTGAGCCTGAACATAAGACAAGCATGTCAATAAGTATACAGATAACGAGAGAGACAAAAGCTTGCGCATACTACACTATTTTCCCTGCAGTAAGCAAAAAAAACCCTGTAAGAAGGCAGGAGAAAAAGAAATCAAGAAAGAAAAATTAAACATGTTTCAAGAAATATTGGCCTTTATTTGTGGCCTCTGACCAAGTCATAATGCTATCGTGGATTGTGAAGGCATCTTTGATGAAGTATGCATATACAATCAAGATACAGCAGGGAGTATTTGTTCCTCTCTAAGAATTGCAAAGGAACTGCACAGAAATCCAAGGTGAAAATGAAAGGGGTATAAATCTTGCAGTAGCCCACATGATAGGGACAGAAATGGAGAATGTGATAGCATCATCTAGCCTAAATTGCTCCGATTCTGTTCCCCTGCTAGTGAAGTCAATGGCAAAACCCTAACAGCTTAAATAGCAGCAAAGATCAGAACCAAAACTCATTCAAACCAGCAGAAACCATATTTGAATAAACAATTCCCTGGTGATGCCTTCATGCAAATGATTTCCATGGGTTCACCACCCATTTGAGCATACATTGCGCTACTGTGTATTGCTTTGTCACAAAGTGACAGAAATTTTAATTCACTAAAATATGTCCTTTTTTGAGTGGACGGAAAGTGTTAGCTTCATCATACCCAGAAAAATCAGCATTCTCCTCTAATTTACCAACTGCTTTCTTAAAAGCCAAACAGATTGTCAGCTCAAAGACCTATATGAAATAAATGTCCTAATGCCAGTTCTTGAAAGGAAAAAAAGCACTATACAACATTTGACCAATATCTCTGGTTTCTTTATTTCAGTGATCCTCAATCAGGATGCTGTAGCACCCTGGGGTGCCATAAGATCCTTTTAAAGGTGTTAGAGCTGCTTAATCTGTGAGGCATGCAAAACACTGACACGTGAGTCGCAAGATAAATCCAGAGATTTCTAATAGGAATCCAGAGTGTCACAAACATTTTGACCTGTTGTGGTCTTTCTGCATTCTTTAAAGCAAAGTAATTGCTCTATTATTTTTTCCATAAATAATATGAAAAGTGAAAGTTTTACATAGTGAATATGGATGGTGAAAGTTTTCCATAGCAAAAGCTAAGACCCGGCATTTTCTGAAGTGTGATTTGAGTCTAATGGGGTTGAGAAACACTGCTTTATGTCATGTGTGCATTATATTCATCAACATGGGCTCAGTTTGACAACCCGATGAGCATTTTCAAGATGTGTTGGGTGCCGTCAAGCTTTCATTGACTGCAACGGGATTTAAAGGCACCAAGCCTACCGCACAGGTGGTGACCACTCGACAGCAATACACCCTCCATGAACTGCGGTGCGTTCTTCAGAAAAACTCTATGCAGGGAGCCAGGAGCTCCAACAAGCTCTGCCTTACACATGAGTCAGTAGCCTTGATTGTAGAGAATTTGCATGCAGTGGAGACAGTCCTTCAAGAGTATGCTTGACTAACATTAGAGCTAATGCTAAACCAGTACTGATGGTACTTGAAGTGGGTTTCATCGAGGCATGCTTAGTTGGAAGAAAGCTTGTTCTAAAGCACGGGTTTAGAAAGTGTCAAGTAGGAGGAATGAAAGAAGGCGTGGGGCAGGAAGAAGAGAAATCCTAAGAGCAATATAAAATCCCTGAGATACTCAGGACTTCCTTTGCTTCATTTTTACTAAAAAGTTTAACCATAAACAATTTTTTTTTGTCAAAATGAGAGAATATTAAAGTCCTGCAGGAGTACGTTCTGTTCCCTGTTCTCTTCCAAATTGTCCATTGATACTCAGACAATGGAGTAGAAAGTTTATTTATACATAGTGTGGCGATTCTAGCCTAGGAGAGGTTGCAAGTATTTTCAAGAACAGGATCAGAATTCAAACCCGACCTTGATAAATTGGCTCAGTGATCCAAAGTGAACAAGATGAACTTCAGTGAAGGAAAGTGCAAAATGACTGTGATTCAGAAGAAGAAACTGAATGCACCAATGCAAAATGGGCAATAACTGGCTAGGGAGCAGCCTTACATGAAAGGATCTGTTGTGGGTGGGTTGTAGTGGATTATGAACTCACTCTGAAGAATGAAATGTTAAAACACACACACACACACACACACACCCTATTCTGTGGTATATTAACAGCCGTGTCAAACACAAAACATGGGAGGTAATTAATTATTCTGCTTTACCTAGCATTGGCAAGGCCTCAGCTGGAGGACTCTGTCTATTTTTGCACATCACGTTGTAAAAAAAATCAAACCCAGAGGAGAACAAGAAGAATTCTTATAAGAGAAGGCTGAAAGAGTTTGGTTTGCTTCACCTGGAAACGAGACAATGAAATTGTAAGAGCCCTCCAAATACAATGTTGTTCTAAAAAGGACGATTAAAGGTGATCAGTGGTTTCCCTGGGTCCACTGCATGTGGAACAAGAAGAAACCAACTTAATCCAAAGCAAAAAGATTTAGTTTACAGCTAGAAATGTTTACCTAATCTCCAAAGTAAAGCATTGGAACAGGCTATCTAGGGAGGCTATGGAATCACAGGCAGAGAGAGGTGTTTAAGGAACTGGTTAGACCATCATTTGTCAAGGATGGTCTAGATCAGAGATGCCAACCATATACCACAGAAGACACGGGCAACATGGCAGGCAAGCCCTGAGCACTCAGTAAAGAGAGACACCAGAATGGAGGCAGGGGGCCTGGATCCTTCCACCTTGTGAAATGGAGCCAGAGCCTTTCTGGCACCCTAGGGCACAGGCCCTATCAGCTATAGATCTGGAGGGGAGAGGGATCAGAGTGGCATTATGGGAGGGTAAGGACTTAACCTGTGGCAAGTCTGCCAAAAAAAGTGGGCCACCACTGGCCTGGATATGCTTATCCTGCCTTTTTGGACACCAGGTCATCCCATGCATTGCAATGTGGGCCTGGATATACTTATCCACTGGTCTGGATATACTTATTCTGCCTCAGTAAAGGGGCTTAGCCTAGATGGTCCTATCCGCCCCACATTTTTATGAAAGATAATCCTGGAGGGAACCCAAATACCAAACCAGTTAATGCTGAGCATGTTCAAATGTACTGAAAATATTAGGAAGTGTTTAGAGAGCTGATGCTATGGAATGGTGACATCTGAAAAAAACTATGGAAAAAAGCCATATTATTGGCAACATTGTCTAAAAGAAATAAAAAAAGAAAAGGGAAGGAAAAACCCTGAAATCATCCATGACTCACCTGACTTTGGAGTCCGATAAACACCTAAAATTCAAATCAATGTCACTAACCTAAAAAATGCTTTACTGAGCTGAGAGCTGAATGAAGGCATGATAAAAAAAAAAAAAGCTCATTTTGTATTAACCTCACTGAATTGTTCTTAATTATAATGTCCAGAATCAGTCTTAACAAGAAAGAAACCTTGTTAAGACAGTCTAGTTGAGCAGGTGCAAATAAAGCAGACCTCCTAATGAATGGCATTCTTTCAGTGTGCTAACCAAGACACAATGTATGATACGATAATGGAGCAGACAGACTCCACTGTCATCCACGACAATGGATATTACTTTCTGTCTTGCACTTGGAATGAACTATGAATTTGGCAACTTCATAAAAACCTGCGTGTGTGGCAGGCAGGAGAGGGGGGGAAGGAGCATCTGACAAGTCGTGTTTAGTGGTTTCCACAGAGTAGAAACTCAACAGGAAAAGTGCAGGTACTTACTGCTGTGGATTGGTGAAAAAGACGGTGTTGTCTACAACAAGTGAATGCATGACACACCATATCAGTTGCTATGATACTGATAACTGATTTTGTTCAAAGCAAGGCATGTCATAGTGTAAGTAAATGCCGATCCCATGAGATTGAATTTCTACAGGGGAGAGGGAGGTGGTGGTGTTGGGTGGAGAGAATCATGGATTTTCAGAAATATTTGAAAAGTCTGTAATTCAATACAGATTTCATTTAAGCACAGAAGACAGAGGAAAAGGTGAATGTAGGCAGTTTTGGTAAAACTCTCCCTCAGTGAGACAAAACCTTCTCAATGAACGATCAATATTTTCCCTGGAGAAAGGCATGGCTTCAGCTTGATGTGATTAACCAACAAAGCCTATTAGTCAATGGTTAGTAAAAACAATGTTGCAGTAATACTGCTGTTAGTATATAAACGGTGTTGCTTCTTGCCTCAAGTGAATACACCAGAGAACGTTTTAACTGAGCTTGACCCACTAAGTAGTTTTATGTGAAAATCAAGTCAAATGCAGTCTATTTTAAGATGAGATTAAATAAAAACCTGTAATTCTGGTCTTAGGGTTCCTTTGTATTATTTCAGTGCAAGTCTGAACCTCAAATGCAGGAGATGCAAAAACACATCAGGAACAAAAATGAATTCCAACATTCAAACAAACACTGCCAAAACTTAGACAGCTGCACCTGCTTGTTACTTATCCATAGCTGGAAACCCATTCTTCTGCATTTAAATATAGCTCCTACACATCCACAAAGTGGAGAAAAAAACCCTGTTGTGGTTTAGCTGGATATTAGGTTTTTAGCTATTATAGCATACATAATTCTGGCCAATTCATGTATTCCTTATTTCAACAAATTGGTGCTTTTATATTAAGAATTTTACATTTTCCAGGGATGCACCTAGCTTTGCAAATGCATCTCCTAAAAAGGGGGAAAATATTAATAATGTACAATTTAATGCAAACTGACACTGGGTCATCATTCTTCCATGTGGCTGACTTTTGCTTGCTCCCATTAGCTTAAGTGTCTTGCTTTACCCATTGTGTCTTAATCAGGGGAACATTGTCAGAGAGTCACTAATTCACAGTTTCATTCAATTGAGATGTAAGAAATATAAACAAAAGGAAATGGTAATTCTAATTATAAAATTGCATGCATGTCACCCATGGGGTGGAAGCTTAGTATGTCTATTCAGGACCTCGCCATGCAACACACTTGTGTTCACATGTACATATTGTCATGCAAAAACATGATCAAGGATAAACCCATCTACAGGCACATGCCTATCCATCAGGTCAGAACATGCTTTGTTGGTTCCAGTGTACATTCATAGTAGAAAAGCTTATATGAAGAGTTTGACGTGGATCTGTATTCACAAAAATCTCATGCAAGATGGTTGTTTAGCCTTCCCAGTTTTGAAATGATCATAAAATAGGAACAGGTAGTAGCCAACATGGAGGATGATTACCATTACAATTGGGTAAATAGATCGTTGATACTAGGATGACACATACAAGTTAAGTACCTATAGGCATAGAAGATTTGGGGGAACCTTATAAAGTTCAAAGTCCAGGTTGAATTCATATCAAGTTGTCCAAATTCTGACCTGGAGCTTTTGCAAACAACCAGATGTCTGGATAAGAGGCCTGAAAACCACTATAAGATACTAAAGCTATCTGGTTTGATTTATTTGAGATTTATTTGCAAACGAGAACTGCGGTTTGCAAACACTCACTGAAACATTTCAGAGTTTCAAAAAGCCTTAATTTTGAAGAGGAGCACAGAGCTTGGCCACTTTGGTCTGGAATGATTCCCTACTATGAGTGTGTATGCATCTGCTTGAAGAAGCACCACACTCATACAAGGCTTCAGCAATGGTGATGGAAATATCTTCATCACAAAGCACATTTTTGCACATGCGTTTTAAGGATATTCTGAAGCCCACATAAACATACTCTGGGTGTGCACTGATGCAAAGAGGGTGCGAGTCAGTTGTAATCCTTCTCCACAGCCTGGAGACAGAGAAACTTCTGAGCTCTTCTGTTCGGTTTACTAAGACCTCTTCAATCAGCAACACCTCTGGCCATCAGATTCACACAATAAACCTCTGCCTATCCAGAACGGGCTGTCCCCAGGCATAGGAAACTTTGACATCCAGTGGCGATGCATAGGAGGTGGACGGGGCTGCACATGTACCCCTGAGAGCACTGGTACACCCCCTGACAGCCAGCATTCCCAGGCAGGGGGGGCAGGTGAGAGCACTGGTGCCCCCGCTGAGAGCGCCAGCCGGGGAGTGGGGGTGCTGGGAGAAGTGATCCCTGTGGTCCCCCCATGGCTAATTGTGCTCACATAGAAGAGTCAGCAGCAGGATCAGGTGCAGGGGACCTCCCCCTGGTTGGCGGGATCAGCTGTGGAGGGACCCCTCTCCCTGGTCGCTGACTAGCTGCTTGGGGGGTAAGTGCCCCCCCCCGACTCAGGAGGCACCAGTCACTCATGCTGACATCTGTTTTGGCCTCTCTGTTTATATCTTAAACTTCCTGGCAGTTCTGCTGTATTTGGGGTCTTCTGCCCTCCAGAACTGGAAGGCTTTTTCCAAAAATAAATCATTTTGCAACATTTGGTTACTTCAGGTACTAGCTGTCCAAGTTACCTATGAATTTCAGTACCCACTCATCTGCTGTACCTCATATCCAGCAATATTGTATTCTTGTTACACATTATTCTTCCAGCATTGTATTAATATAGTTGCTTGCATTGATAAGGTAATCATTGGCCTTTCGGGATTTCTGGATTCCTAGCTGTTTTTTTTTTTTTAAATACTCATCTAAAGTGAAAAGTGCTTGATATTATTGTACAAACATAAAACAAGACCTCAAATTTACATTTCAGTCCTGTGAGCTCTTATCTTTAAAGAAGGATTAAAAGTTAAGCCTCTTTACCAAAATCACCCAACATATTAATTATACACCGTATAAATCATTTAACTGCACACAGAGAATAGACTTTCCTAAAGTTTCACTTGCATTTTCATGTATATTATCGAAATAATTTCTCAAGTAGACATACTTCTCTCTTTAGTAATTTTCCCTGTGAAACTCTACTCTGTTTAATGGATCTATACACTTAATGGATAAAGTGGTAATTTACCAAAAAATGAGCTAATGCACCCACCACTGTTATCCTAAGTAAGTCTATTACAAACCCCAGCATATTTAAGAAGTTGAAGATATTACTATTCCCATGTGCCCTTTATTCAGCCATTAAAGCCAGAACATCAGATGATGTAGTTCAGCAGAGCTCCACTGAAATCAGTGGAGCCATACGGCTTACCACAATTGAGACTTTTGCTCATAATGCTCACCAAGTGACCACAAAGCCCTCCACAAACCTAATATGCCATGATGATTTTTGTAGGAGGAGGAAAAAAAAAAATCTGCTGTTCCCTTAAAAAGGCAGAGGGAAGAAACAATCCTGCCATGGCTTCACTCAAAACCTTGGAAGGAAAAGGGGGGCGCATATTCCCAAACTGCAGAATAATTTATAGTCTCAGGTAAGAGTTGGGTGCAACAAAATGAATACATATTTAGGGGCTCAGCCCTACAAGGTGATTAAACACTCCTGACATAGGATGCTTAGCAAACACTAGGAATTCCCACTGACTTACTATCAGACCAGTCTGTATCTGAACATTTGAGAAAGAAAGTGTGGGTTGTTCTAGTTTTCCCAAACCAGCTTGTTTACCTTAGCTGGGAACATGTTCTTCTTCATGTTCTTGGCCTCATTCATTTGACTTTAAAAGCAAACAGGCTTTTTTTTTTAAGTGTTGAAAATAATCTGTTTATCACTTGCATTTGTTCAGATCTAGATATTCCTACTGGGCGGATTTATGCTTTCGTTTTTAGGAGGGCAAAATTATTGTGATTCAGAGGAAAGGGTGCCCTGAAACTATTATTTCACTAGCCTGAAGTAGGTGAGCATACAGCACTGAATTTATTAAACTACCATCAGAATTTCCATCATATCATTTCTTCAGCAGCTAACTAATCTTTATCATCTACTTGGCCTCTAAAAGGTTTCATCCTTGGCTTCTGATTGCCTCTCAGGTAGATCACCTTCACATTTAGGTGACTCGTTGCAATTTTATAAGCTCCTCCATACCATTAATTCTCTTTCTGACTGCCTTTTCTTCCCACAGTATGCCAGATAGCTTTTCTGTGGAGTCTGAGTCTCTTTAAGTCATACTCAGCTGAAAAAAGATAGTAGACAGTGGGCGCATCTACACGTGCCCTTGACTGTGCATTTGGTACTGCGTAGTCATTTAGTACTTGCTTTAGCAAGTGCAGTACTCCTGGTACTGCTCAGTCCTGGCAGTGCACAGTTATTTTTTAGATGCTATAGTGATGAGCTACAGTACAGTAGCTCATGTAGACACGTCCAGTTAATTCTGATGAAACAGCGTCTGCAAGAGAAGAACCTAAGGTCACAAGAATGCTATTGACTTCAGTGCAATTCTGCTAGCCCTAATTTACATTGGTGTATGCTCAGAATAAGGACCAGAGTATCAGTCTAGAAAAACTGGACTTGGAGTCAGGTCTCCAGATTGCTTGGTCAGCTCTGTCGCTCTGCAGACTTCACCATGTGCATGTGAGGAGATTTTGTCACCTTTTCTTCATAGCTACAAAACGCAAACCCCTACCTACCTGACAGTGGTATTGTGAGCTTGGTCAATGCATGCCAACCCCTTTCAGATTTTCAGATGAAAGAACCTCAAGAAGAATGACATACAAAAAACTAGGACTCTTGGTTCCAAAATGATATCTTTTATTAGATCAACTGGGAAATCACAAGAAAACTCTCCTTTTCTGCAAGCTTTTGGGATCAAAGTCCCTTTGTCAGGCTCTGGGAAAAGTATAGATAGTTTGTCTTATTGTCTCAGACCAACACGTCTACCAAGTAGACCTCTAGAAGAATGATTCATTCTTAGCCAAAATGTTTAATCTTCCCTATATGTAGGTATCCAACATTACAGCTCAGCTATTAAATAATATTAGCCTGATTTCCAGACAGGACCCTGATGCTGATGGGACTTGGGAATGTTCAGGTGCACAGATCAAGCTATTTTTACTCCTGTACCTAAGCAGCAATATCATGAACGGGACTATTTAAGAGGAATTGAGCTGAACCAGTGTTGAAATTGGGGGTGGGCGTGATGGTAGTTTATCTCCCTGTCCCCTTCACAAATAGATGGCATATCCCAATTTTTTCGCGCTAGTTCCTCAACATTTCTCCTCTCCCTAGTGGTAGAGGGCAGTCCAGCCCCTCCAACTCTATTGTTTTGAACTACACTGTGAAACTCCTGGGTGGGTTAAGTGGAATTAAACAGCATGCTATTTAGGAGGCTCCACCACACAAGAACGAACTTGAGTCGCTCTGGTGTTTGCATGTTCACTCAAGTCTTGTTTCACCCAAGTCACCGCCGTGTTTCGTTCGCTGCTGTTCACTAAGTATTATGCTTTTTTCCATACAGAAATAATTGAATCTAGCTCACAGCATAACCCTGGTTTCCTAAAGACCATAAGCTGCTTCATTTTGAATGGCATTTGCTCATAGTATTGTAAAAGATCTCTTTTGGGGACTGCTGCAGCATCAGGGTGCTAAGGGACGCATGTATCTCTGGTCCAATTGACAACACTAATATGGTGCCCGGAGATGGAGCAGACATGCTTCCTGGTATGTTTCTCAAAGAAAATTAAATCTAGGCCTCACCTCCTTTCTGTTTTGTCCAGTGGTTCCCTGCTTTTCTCACCTGCCAACATACTGCTTGCTGCTAACAACCTCTGAGATCTCACAGGCTAAATAGGGTTGTGCCGGGTCAGTCAGGTAGGTGGCAATCTTCCCTCTCAGCCAGTACTAAGCCAATGCCCTAGCGAGGTGTCACTTTGAATGAAAGTAAAGCTAAGGCTCTGACCCCTTCTGCTTCAGCAAGAAACAGGTATTTTGATAAGACTTGGAGTTGCATCCCTGCTGCCAAAGTCAAATTCAAAGTCAGATAGTTGCATCCCAGTTAACTAAACCCATTTGGCAGATCCAGACACTGTTCTTTATGCCCTCTCCCCAAATACAACACCATAATGTTACTGTGTGCTACTGAGCAGCTGCTGATTTTTATAAATAATGCGTTATAGCTCTATGTAAGTATGCATATAGTTTTGGGGGGGTGTTATTAGTTGCTAAAGCAGGTGTAGAAAACTTGGATAGAAACACCTTTATAAATACAAGAGATGTTAACCATAATAATGTCAACTATTTCACTGTTTCATCTCAGTATTTCCCAGGCCCCTCTCAAGATTGTGGATATCATTTGGATTTTCTTGGGAACTCAGCAAGCTGATCATCAAACAGAGAACTCTCTCTAGAAAAAGAGGCTGCGAAAAAGCAGTTGCACTATTTCAAGATAATCATCAGAAAAGCAAGGTGCTCAGACTACAACAAAGATAACACCCCTTTCCCTTTACAACACAGTTGTACAAGCACAAGGTCCACTCAGTCATTATAATTTGTACAATGGTAACTCGCTGCTTTTTCAAGGTTCTCAAGTAATCATGCGATTATATTCCTTCATGTCACTGTTATTTCCTATATGGTTTATTGCTAATGCTTTCCCAGAAGTACAGTGAATTACCTTGTGATTTCTCTCTATAAAAATATAATGGATCCCCTCCTTTGTGACAGATTCTTTAGCATATGCCCTGGGGTGCCATTGCTCCTTTGCTTTAAACCTATTTTTAAAGCCGTAAGTACTGATTTTGAACCCTGAAGTTCTACACAATGTATGAGCTAATAACCACGCAGATGGTGCAAAATATCATGTAGGACCTAATCCAAGTCTAAATGACTTCACCAGAGGTAGGATTAGTGGTATACTGTATTCTGCATTAGATTCACAAACAGTTTCTGGGCTTGGCTCTAGCACTGTTCTATTGCTAAATTTCATGCCCATAAGAAGCTGTTTTCACCACTGGAAAAAAAAAATATGAACACTTTCTAGTAACCCCCTCCCCCCCCCCCCCCCGCCTCCACACACACAATTTTCAACAGTTTTAACTTAATTATTCTTCTTGTCACCTCTGCTGGTATTTATACTGTAGATAAAATGTGATTTTATAACATTATCATTATTTTTGAGCATTATAATGACGTGAAGAATTAGGTTGTCCAAACACTGTTGTATTATTGTATTAAAATTGGCATCCTATGTATCTATGATATTTTTTAATAATTAAGAGATTGGACTATGTCTAATGAAGTTTATGGTCTAATTCCCCTCCCCCCCCAATATATTTGCAACAGAATATGGGAAAATAGACACGACCATACTGACTCAGAACTGTTATCCATCTAACTCCAGCATCCTACCTCTGAGAGAAGCTATTTTCCAGGGTACATTGGTTTCCATTGAAATGTTTTTTCCCTTATGTTTCTACTACCATTTGAGCATTCCTGGCAGAATAAGTTTTACGCCTAGAAACTGCAGAACATAATGCTGAAGAAATCTGAATGAAGTTACCTGGTGTAGCTCAGATGCTGCTGTTAATCATGACCTGGTAGAAGACAGGGTATTTCCATTCAGAGACTGCATATCTGCTTTGCCCAAGTCAGCAGCAGCAGGGATATAGCTGAGGAAATAATAATAAAAGAAAAAAAACATATGTAGCACATAGTATTATATTACCTTGCAGTTCTCATTTTATATATAACATGTGA
The DNA here is from genome assembly GCF_030867095.1 of Alligator mississippiensis. NCBI lineage: Eukaryota > Metazoa > Chordata > Crocodylia > Alligatoridae > Alligator > Alligator mississippiensis. The sequence goes on along the minus strand of NC_081831.1, from coordinate 77,426,079 downwards.
AGGAAATCAAGCATTTTACCAACCCTAATGGATTGCATCTTATGACACTTCTGTGAGCTAAGCAAGTATTATCAGCTTTTGGCATAGATGGAGAAAGGAGACATGGAAAATGCAAGTAATTCTGTGCCAGGGCTGAGAATTGAACCTCTGCTGCCCTTCATATTGTATGTCCAGCAATGTAGGTTCCTGCCCATGAAAGCTCTTGAGTCTCTGAACCAGTCTTCAAAGTGCCACCATGCCCTGCCTCCATTGTATCATTTATACTAGAGCAGAGCAGGTTCAGACTACCGTCACATGAGAATGGGAACCCAACATGCCCATTTTGTGCTCATGAAGTACTGGAACTCAGGCCAATGGAAAATGGCAGCCAAGACCAGCATTTCAGCCACCAGAACATCCTTTCCCTTTACGTTTCCCTGAACTTGAAAAGAGGGAACTCTCCATTTAGTCGCGAGCGACAACACTGTGATTAAAAGTGGCATTGCCCAAGTCCAAAAACCATGTAACCAATCCTTCCTTAGATGACAGAATGATAAATATAGGTTATACAGGTGTGAGCATAATGCAAGATGAAGCATTATGCTCGCAAAATCTGCTTTCCCCAAACACATGCTTCTCAAGAGCAGGGTTTTCTCCCCATGCCTTCTTCCTCACATTTTTCCCTTAGGTGGGGAAACAGAATCAGAGGCTGCTTTGTTCTATTTTACCATGGTACTAGCTAAATCAATAATAATTATTCTTAAGGATTCATACTAAAGAACTGGCAAACTCGGCTGCTGCAGAGAACATGGCATCATCGGGTATCTTGTGTCCCAGTCCCATAAATGCCTGAAGAGTTTTTTTCGCATTGCCTCAAGCTCAATCAAATGGATATAATTCAGTAGGATTCACACAGACTAGCACTGAGTGTAGCAAAGTTCAAAGTCTGGAACTATACTAGCGGCCTTTACCCCGAGGAGGAGTCCTGCTAAGTTCAGCACCTGCTTGTCTGACCAGTGTTTGCAGAATCGTGCCATTGAAGAATTGATGGCCATCAGTTTTTAAGCATTTATCTCGCCGTGCTGCAGTGCTTGGTTATTTATTTTTATAAGAGTTGTTTTTTTCCTCATTATTTATAGGAGTTTCCTTTCCATGACCAGGAAAAATCAATAAGTCTTTCGATTAGAAGTGAAAAAAAGTGGAAAGGGAGGACGTGACAGAAGTCCAAACACAAACTATCTATGCGCCAGCTACAGAAGTCATCTCCCCCTATTAAAAATGCAGTCTGCCCCACTTTCTAGTCAATGGCCACTTCCAAGGTGCAAACCAACCTTGGCAAGTTCTATTTGTAAATCCCACCAAACAGTTCATTTTCCTCCTTTCACTTATGACAGGAAAGTCTCTTAGACTTCAGTTGCAATTATTGTAGTAAACTGAATCCAAAGTTGGTTTCAATGCATCTTTGAAATCCTTCAACTTGCATTCAGAATATTTCTTCATTATTTTCCTTCACAGATCTCATTCCTAGTCATGCTTAGTTGTGGGCATAAGATTTTGTTAGCTACAATTCAATGAGATTTTCCTGGGTACAATAACATTGAACTGTCTTATTCAATAACTATATCCAGTTTATTCTTGGAGAATGAAAATGTCTTTTTATGATTCATTACAACCTTCCATTGTTCTGTGTACGGTATCAAACATTACACAGAAATTAACTCAAGCGCTTGCCTAAAAGCGATGGTGGGTGAGAACTGAAAAGAGGAAAGTAAACCTGATGCACCAAGGACTGTTCTGCGGGGAGCAGCGGTGTTGTGAAAAGGAAGATGTGTTAAAGTGCAAAGATGTTATTACTGTTTATAATATAACCTAAATCCAGGCTGAGTCAAAACCTATTAAAAATCAGCAGGTGCCTCTGCATTGGCAACAATGGCCTTTGGACCAGAACGTCGATGCTAAGGAAGCAAAGCAACTGTTAGCAGTGAATTAAGGCGCAGGGTCTTTGCAAATATCCATCAAGTCCCACTAGGTTGGACTTGTAGGGAGTTTTCATTTAAATATTTCTTTTCATTTCCAACACGAAGTGCAATTTCAGCAAAAGCAGATTTCCCCCCCCCCCCCCCCCCGTCAGAAACTTTAAAACCTGCCCAAATCCTTCAGATTTCCAGTAGGACAGTCAAAACAAGGTCTTTTGTTTTCCACTGATTTGACCCACTTTGAAATATTCCAGTTCATTGAACTGAACCAAACCATTTTCTTTTGTGTCAGTTCAACTTTAATCTGCATCTGTCTACAGCAGCACAGTGCCTCATGGGGTCTGTAGTTTGGATGACTCCTGCCCCTCATTGTCCCCTCTGGCAAATGACATCTGCCATGATGCAGCACAGTCTTCCTATCAACTGAGCCACGCGGTGCATGCCTGCAGGTGTAGGAAGCTCAGTGTGATCCTAGTTGTAGCTGAGGATCTTGCCAATCTTCTTCAGAGCTTCGTGCAGTGTTTGTGGCAAACTATAACTTGCTGGGTAACTTAATGGTGCTGTGTAGGTAGATAAGGTAAAAACAACAGCATGCTGACTGGTTGAAATAAAAGGATGCATTTGACTACCTGCAAAGAGTTTGCAGGGATATATAATCTGACATAACTGGCAGTGGACAGATTCCCATTGGAAGAACAGCCATTGGCCCATTGAGACCTACACGTGGAGATCTGCCAAGGCAGATCAAGCAGATATATCTTTCAGGTACTTGCTATCATACCAT